>NW_028240124.1:1755000-2072500 GCF_028749965.1 Puma concolor | reverse complement strand
AGAGAGAGAGAGAGAGAGAGAGAGAGGAGGGAGGGAGAGGGAGAGGGAGAGGGAGAGGGAGAGGGAGAGGGAGAGGGAGAGGGAGAGGGAGAGGGAGAGGAAGAGAGAGAATCTGGCAGTGCAGAGCCTGACGCAGGCCTCCATCTCACTAACCATGAGATCATGACCTGAGCTGAAATCAAGAGTCTGCTGGTAACTGACTGAGCCACTCAGGCACCCTGTCTTCATTTTTTAAACATATGAACTCTTGAGTCATCGTTCTCCTTGGGTTTTAGCCATTTTATGTAGCAAATGTATTCTGAAATACAGAGGGGTCTGTGTGCTTCAAAGTGAACAGTGGGATGATGTATTTTTTTTAAGGTAGTATATCAGCTCAGTGGGGGCACATGGCAGAATGGCTGAATATGAGCCTGGAGCCAGATGACCTGGGCTTGAACACTGGCTTACTAGATGTGTGACCTTGGGTAGGCTATTTAACCTTTCTGTTTCTTAAGTCTCCATTTGCAAAATGAGGCTAGTGATTCTATGTCCAAATGTTCCTGGATTGTGGCCGTGCCTGGCACAATTGTTAATGGCTTTCTGCTTTGATTCTCCAAAGTATCTTTATTTGGACAATAAATTATATTGTTGCCCGAACAATAATCGAACCTGTGTCAGAAGATCCATTTTGAAGATTAAAAGCATTAAAAACAAGACCTGCTTATAATATGTGCTCAGTAAGTACTACTTGTTATTATTAGCTGTGAACAACCAGAACACACGTTTTAAATATCCAGTTTCATGCATTACCCCAGAAGCAAGAATTTTTACTGTAGACCTTGAACTCTGGAAGTGACATGTTTTGCTGGAAAATGGAGAATCACCACAGTGTGAGCAAATTTAATACAGTTTTGAAAAATTCTCTTCCACTTTAACCTAGCATGGGTGACACAAGTAGCTTGAAATAAAATGGTCGTTTTCTTTCATTTCACTAACAGGATAATCACCACCCAGGACATGCTGGTTTTACAGAGAAATTACCATGGGGGTTGTTAATTTGGGTTTTGTGTTTAATGTGCTGTTCTTTCCAGTCGGATTCCTAGTTTCCTTTCTTTGATCTTTCTTTGGGCATTACCTCCCTTGTCCTCTCCCATGTAATGTCTAAAGTCAATTGCTGTCCCTTCTTCATACATCCTTGTGCTAGGGGATAAGGAAATTATACATAACTGAAAAATCTTTATATGCAGTAATGGTTTCATGTGCCTACTCTTAAAATCCTTTGACGTGTATGAGATTGGGTAAAAAAAATAGTGGGTTAATTGGGATATGACTTTTCTTCGTATAAGCATCTTGATCAGAGTTTCTGCTCAACATGTGAGGTAGTGATACTAGACAGGCACAGAGGTGGGACGGACCTCGACTCCTGGCCCTGCCACAGGCTAGCTGTGTGACCTTGGGCACTCCATTTGTTTCATCTCTCTGAGTTTCAGTATTTAGCAGGCTTCAAAGGGGGTAAAGATATGTGCTGCTTCCCAAGGTTAAGCATGGGGCTCAAATGGGATGATAAGTTAGTGTGCTCTAAGCAAATGTTGGCCAAGAGTTCCTTTCTTTCAAAATTGGTTGATGTGATTGGGACTCCTTTTGTAAGATCCATGAGCAGAGACTTGGAGGAAAAGTAGATAAAAATGCTGCTTCTGTTTGTGTGTTTCTGAGTTGCCTGTGGCTGTAGTACTTGGCTATCTAACCGGGTGCTGCTTCAGCATGCATGAAATACTTCAAATGGGCGACAAGACGGTTTTTCTTTATCCTAAACTTCAGGCTGTTGGAAGCATATCTGTGGAAGCCTCTGTGATCTGACAGCTTGAAGGCTCCATGAGAAGTCAAGTGTGCAAGGGAGCCCAGCTTTGAGCCAACCAGGGAAAGGATGGCGTAGCTCTCAAAGGAGCATGCACGTTTCTCAGGTGATAGAGTAAAGAATAAAATGTGTCCCTTTAAACTCCACATTCCCCTGCTCTTCAGCTTCTAACGAAGTCTTTGGCTACCATCAGTCTGGGCTCTGGAGCCAGCATAGTATTTTTCTTCTTTTAGTTTATCCTGGTTCATGATTTGCTCCCCTTTCACTTAAAGATTGTTTTTATTATAGAAAATTTCAAATATGTAAAAGTCAAGAAAATAGTATATTATACCCCCATGTCCTTAGGACCTAGTTGTAAACATTATCAACTCATGTCTAATCTTGTTTCATCTGTATTTCTACCCGTTTTGTCCTTGCTCCCCTCTTCCCCTGGTTTATTTGACGCAAATCCCACACGTTGCATTTTATTAAAAATATCATCCTGTTTGTTTTTATTTTTAAAAAGTTTTGTTGTAGTATAATTGGCATAACTTGCAGGAAACTAAAGTGTGCTATTTGATAAGTTTATACATCAGTGTGGATGTGTATACACACAGATCAAAAAGTATATACACACACATATCCATGAAACCACCACAGTCTAGATAGTGAACATACCCATCACCGAAAAGTTTCCTTGTGTCCCTTGGTCATCCTTTCCTCTTGCCCCTCTCTGCCACCCATTACTGATCTGCATTCTGTCACAATATATTAGTTTCTATTTTGTAGAGTTCTAGATGAGTGAGATCATAAAGTAAGTACTTTTTTTTTTGATCCAGTTTTTTTTTTTTTTTTTCCCGCTCAGTGGCATAGTCTGTCTATCCTACCAATATCATCATGCTGTAACTAGGTACCACTTAGGAAGCTGCACGACCCTTTAGCAGATATTATAGTCGTCCCGGTGAGAAATGGTCATTTGGACCAGTGTGGTTAGCATGGAGATGATAGCTGCCTCAATTAGAGATCTGCTTTGGAGGTAGAGCCAATCAGACCAGCTGGATTTGGGGATTAGGGCGGGGGTGGGGGTGGGGGTCGGATCCAGAATTACTCCTGAGGATTCTTGCTTCAGCACACGAAGAGACTGTGATGAAGCAGAGGAGACTCAGTGAGGAGCAGCTATGTATGATCTTTCCTGATTCAGTCCTTGCCTGGATGTCCATTGCTTCTTCAAAGCTGTCATTATTATCATTGGTTGATTTGAAGTAGTACTTGAATGGCAGATGAAAAAAACTGTATTTGGAGCACTTTAAGATATTTACAGGATGACTGGATGTTATCAGGAATGATATTAAATAAAGGCTAGTTGGCATTGTCAAATTCAAAATAATGAATTTCAGTGTTCTCCTCAGGTGTTGGTAGTATCATCTGGTCCAGGTAAGGAGAGACTAAGAAGTACAGGGGCAAATCACATTTTTAAGAGCTTGCAAAATCTGCTTGAGGTGAAGTTCACTCCACTTTTTTCAGGGCTCCAGAATTTTTTTTTTTTTTGTGGTTGTTTTATCATTGAAATGTTCTGCTAAGTCTGATGCTGTGATGATAACATCTGCACGCAGTGACTAGCTTTGTGAATTTCATCGTAAGGTAGGATAGCCTGTGTTCCTTCTACAGGGTTATTAACATGTCGGGTGTTTTATTAGAACTTGGACTCCCTTTGGGTGTTTGGCCTTAGAAAAACTGAGTCAAGTGATATCTTTGGTTTTGGAATTTTAGAAAGGACACGCCACCTGGATTATTAAGTTTATGGGCACCTTTGGGAAACCTGATTAGTTATAGAACTCATACTATATGATAGTAACAACAACTGCACGTTTATTGTTTATTCCTTGCTGAGTGCTTTATATGCATTATCTTATTTAATCTCCACATCAGTCCGATGAAATAGTACTATCATCATCTCCATTTTACTGGGGAAGGACCTGAGATGCAGACGGGATACCTGATGAGAACTAGACTAGTCTTACAATCAGTGTTAGCGCCGCAACTTGGACCCAGGCAGGTAGTCTGGCTGCAGAGCTCATGCTTTCATTAAGAGATAATATTTTCATTAAGAGATGGTACTCCTGGGTGGCTCAGTTGGTTAAGCCTGCTTGGGATTCTCTCTCTGGTGCTCCCCTGCTTGGGCTCTCATTCTCTCTCTCTCTCTCTCTCTGTCTCTCTCTCTCTCTCTCTCTCTCTTTCTCTCTCTCTCTCTCTCTCTCTCTCTCTCTCTCTCTCTCTCTCTCTCTCTCTCACTTTCTGTCTCTGTGTGTGTCTCAAAACAAATACAAATGTGTTCTTTTTTTTTTAAAGAGATAATACTTGAGGTGGATCTTGCAAGATAAAGAGAAGTTTAATGGACAGTGGGGACTGGCATATAAGGTAGAGAGAATGTAGTATCAATGCAGGGACATAAGAAACTTATTGTCCTGGGGGCTGATGGTGAGAAATAATGTTGGTAATGCTGGTATGACCAGAAAAGATGTAGGGCCTAAAAAAATACCTGTTTTGGTTATCCAGAGCAGATTTTTCACTGATAATCTTATGAGGTCTTTAAAAAGTCTCCTTGAAATGTTGAATAAGTTCAGGAGATCCCATTTCTGTTTTCTCAGTTCCAAGGATCTCAGATGGGGAGCTTCTTAACAAGCTGATCTCAAAAGCATTTTCTGACTTCAGCCAACCTAGGTTTTTCCATCCAGGAGTAAATTCACTGCTCCCACCTTTTCTGCTCAGCTCTGAGTCCCTTTCATGTTAAAAGAGATCTGCTTGCTACTTTTAAACGGAATAGGATTTCCAAACCTGTCCCCACTGTCAGTAGTTGAAAGGCTAATAGTCAGCTAGCATCTGAATACCATTGGAGTGGTACCTCACTTATTTGGTTCATAAACGGATGATGGTTGTAAACAGAAAAGTGTATGATGCGGCGGTTTAGCCATGTTTTGGAGGCTAACTCTTGCTTCCTGCTTTAAAAATGCATTTTGCTATTTCGTAGTTAAGAATCGATTACAATGAGAAGGTAGTAAATGCAAAGCAACAGGTGCTTTTAGATTTTAATGCACAGTGCTGTTGCCGAGTATCAGTGAAACAGCTTTGTTTTTGTTTTTGTTTTTTAAATGAATAGGTAGTTTGTGGATGTGAATTTCAAAAGGTACACGTGTTCATCCTGTATCTCAAATCCCTTCTTTCCTCGTCAAGCAACTTTAATTGTTCTTTAGTGGCCCCTTTTATGAAGGGAGTCTATGCTTGTATTAGCGTGTATGAGTGTGTCATTGTTTCTAGGATTTTGTTATGGAGATGCTAATTAGTAAGAGTAGAGAGAATGTTATCTCTTGCCAGTCATGATAGCAAGGCGTGCGTGTGCGCACACGCAAATAGCAGATAATCTAAACAAGTGTTTACTCTTCACCTAAAAAATAATAAACATGCACATTATCAAAGTTTAACCCATACTAAGGAAAAAGATTAGTTAAATAGCAACTGACTAGGTGCACCTTTGGGTTTAACAAAGATTTCCAGCAGCTACTATATTTAAAAACTAAAGGAAAATGTATGCAAAAATACAGTAGGAAACATGATGTGAGTCCACCGGGAATCACAATAGACAAATGGAAGCGATTTTTAAAAAAGTGAAATTTATGGAATTGAAAAATACAATAACTCAAATAACATTTCCCTAGATTAACTCAGTAGGTTAGAAATAGAAGAAGGAATCAGTGAACCTGAAGGTAAATCAAGAGAAATGTCCGAAGCCAAACAATAGAGAGGGGAGAAAAATTGGACACAAATCAGTAGAGCACTGTGTGACAATATCAGGTGTTCCAACATAATGATGTAACACATGTATAATAGGAGTCCCAGATGGAGAGGAGGGAGAAAATGGGACAAAATCTTACTGAAGAAATTGTTTAAATACCAGATTTGATGAAAATTATCTGAAAGATCCAAAAAGTTGAAATAACTTCAGTTTGGTTTTTTGGGACCAGAGTGTGATTCTAGAAATACGAAAGCACTGCTTGACAGCAGTCTGGTGAATAGGGCCTCTGTGGGATGGGACTTCTGCTGCGTCCCCCTGTGTGATAAACTAGACATTTTAGAGCTGCACGCCAGGCACAGGCAGCATCGCAGATGCCATCAGCTTTTCACTCTTCCGGGTATATTTTTTTATTCATCTTCCCTCTCTCCGCCTGAGTATTGGTAATATGTTATATTCCTCACTGGCCACATGGAAAATGAGAACACTGGTTGCTACTGTTTCACTATCTATAGACTAGAAACCACCGTGTCTTTCTTTTTATGATAGAGGTACTCTGGAGAATTTCTGTGGTAGCTTTGGAGATACTTTTTTTTTATTTTTAATTAAAAAATACTTTTAATGTGTATTTAATTAGATAGAGGAGGGGCAGAAGTAGAGAGTGAGAATCCCAAGTAGGGTCCATGCTCAGCACAGAGCCTGATGAGAGGCTCAATCTCAACAACCCTGAGATCATGATCTGAGATTAAATCAAGACCTCAGCTGAACTAACTGATCCAACCAGGCACCCCAAGAGATCATTTTTATGCAGGTTAGAAACACTCACCTTTTGTTTGAAAAAGGAGACTAAGAATTAACAACAACAACAACAACAACAACAACAACAACAACAACAACAAAACCTCTCTCATGCAGAACTATCCCCCCCCCTCCAAAAACTGACATCTCCTTCCTGAGTTCCAAAGTTTCTTTGTGAAGTAGTTTCTTTAACCACCTGGCGAGGGCTTTAGTTTCACTGGGCCGACTCAGCATTAATATTCATGCTACACAAGATAACTACTTTATTATCATTCTCTGCTATTTTGTATCAAAGTACAGTCCTAGGATATGAGAGTTCTGTGCATGGTTTTTGGAATGTGGAATCTTTTGATGTATTCAAGTCAGCTGTGGTTAATCACTGAATACCTACTAGGTGCCCAGCCATGAGTGTTAGTCCTTCTTCTTTGTGCAAGTATGCATGTACGTGCAGGATGGATGCATTAGAGGTGGGAGAGGAGCCTGGGATGTGCAGTCTTTCCATCTAGGAGTATAGAATCTTGCCTCGGAGGCACATGCACCAGGGTCAGACCTGGGTTCGAAATCTGCTTCCTTCAACAACTGTGTCATCTTGGATGACTCATTTAATTCATGTGCTTTTATGATTAAATGAAATAACACTTGAAGTGTCTAGCATGCCTGACATGTTCTAGGTGCTCAGTGTCTCTGTGCATGTGTGTGTGTGTGTGTGTATGTGTGTGTGTGTGTGTGTGTACATGTATATATGTGTTCTCTGTTCCTGTAAAATAAAAGAGAAAGAAAACATCCCCCCCAACAGTAGTGTGTAGATTTATAGCGAATCCAAAGGCAGTGTATTTCGAAATATGTTTTTCTTTCCCTCAGATGACTGCACGTTTCCTTCAATGCTCCATGTAATGTCTCTGTCAGACGGCACTTCACCAGCCAGGCTAAGATGATGCCCTTCCTCCAGCCAGCATCACTCTCTCTCCTCTTACCCCCTCTATCCCTTTCTTCCTAGCCAGGGTAGAAGAAAAAATAAACATAAAAATAAAAATAAAAGTAAAAATAAAAATAAAAATAAAATAAAATTAAAAATAAAAATAAATACAAATAAAATACAAATGAAAATACAAATAAAAGTGTTGAAAGGAAAAATAAAACACCGCTTGAAAATTCTATATCCTTCAAAAGTGTATTTCAAACTAAAGAAAAAAGACTTGTAGGTGTGCCTGTGTGGTTCAGTCGGTTGAGCATCCAACCTTGATTTCAGCTCAAGTCATGATCTCATGTTTAATGAGATTGAGCCCCACATAGGGCTCTCTGCTATCAGAATGGAGTCTGCATGGAATTCTCTCTACCCCGCCACCCCTTTCTCCCGCAACATAAATAAATAAACATTAAAAAAGATGTTAGGCATGGAGTATGTTACTCTTCCCCACAGCATCTGAATTTTACAATCCCTCACCTTTTAAACAACAACAACAACAACAACAACAACAACAATCCTAAAACAAGTCATACGTTGTGAAACAAAAAAGGAAGGACTTTACCACTAGTAGATCTCCCTTGCAAGAAATAAATAAATAAATAAAAAGTTCTTTCGAGGATACCTCAGTGGTTAAATACCTGACTTTAGCTCAGGTCATGATGTCAGCATTCATGAGTTCAAGTCCCACAGTTTGTGAGTTCAAGTGCCACATCAAGTGAGCTCCACCCCCCTGCAAGTGAGCATGAGCCATGCTTTGAGTGAGATCCCATTATCTCTCCCTCTCTCTCTGCCTGTCATGGGATTCTCTCTCTGCCCCTTGCTCATTTGTGCCCCCTGTCTCGCTCAAGAGAAAGGTTTTTAGAAAAAGGAATAGGGATAGAAGTTATAGATAAGGAATTCAGATCTATGCTTAAAAAAGAAGAGGATTAGAGTAGGAATAAGGGAAGGTAAGATAAAATAGTTTATTTTTCTCATTCCCAACTTATCTGATAGATAACAATTTGTTTAAAGTGATAACAGCAACAATATACTCGGTGATCATAGCATATGGATAAGGAGGTAGATGACATCAATATTAGAAGGCGTGGGATGGAGGAATTGAGACAGCTGTTATAAGGTAGCTGCACTACCTGTGAAGGGGTATAGTGTGATTTGAAAGAGGAATTTGACTAGTTATAAATGAGTAATGCAAATGCAAATAAAGGGGAACCCACTCCAACTTTTTAAAATAAACAAGTGTAATGAATATGCTAAGAGAAAGAAGAAAATGGAATATATCAACTGCTGCATTAAAATCCAGAAGGCAGAAAAAGGTGAAGATAGAAAGGAAGCAAAGTATGAATGCAGTGAATAGAAAACAATTACAAACATGGCAGATATTATTCCAACTACATCAATACTCACATCAAATGTGAATAGTCTAAATATACCAATTGAAGCTCAGAGATTGTCACAGGAGATCCAAAAACAAGATGCAACTCTATATTGTCTATAAGAAATTCACATGAGATATAAAGATACAGATAGATTACAAGTAAAAGGATGAAGAAAGATTTATCATGCTAGTGCTTATCCAAAGAGAGTTGGAGTAATTACATTAACTCCACACAAAGCAAACTTCCAATCAAGGAAACTCTAGGGAGATAAAGAGTGTCATTATATAAAGAGATTCTATAGAGAGATAAAAAGGTCCGTTCTGTAAGAAAACATAACAATCCCTAATTTTCTATACCTAACAACAGAGAATGGAAATACATGATGGAAAAACTTTTAGAATTTGAAGGAGAAAGAGAAAAAGTCATTATTATAGTAGAGACTTCAACACCTTTCTGTCAGTGACTGACAGGTCTAGAAGGATATAGGTAAGGCTACAGCTGGATGAAGCAGTAGCAGTAATCACCTAGATCGAACTGATATGTATGGATTGTTTTATCGAACAGTGGTTGAATAAACATGTTTCTCAAGTTCACACAGAACGTGCACCAAGTCAGAACATGTTCTGGGGCATGAAACACATCCTACCAAATTTCAAAGAATAGAAACCACACAAAGTATGTTGTCAGGCCACACTGCAATTGAACTGGATGGAAAGCAATAATGAAAAGACAGCAGGAAAAGTCCCCAAATATTTAGAGATTAAAGAACATACTTCTAAATAACACATCAAAGAAGGAATCTTGAGAGAAATTTCAAAGTAGTTTGGACTCAATGAAAATTAAATACAACCTACAAAAATGTGCAGGGCGGGGTGGGGTGGGCAGTGAAAACATGGCTTACAGTACAATGTACAGCACTGAATGCATTTATTAGAAAAGTAGAAAGACCTTCGGGCATCTGGCTGCTCAGTGGTTTTAGCACGCAAGTCTTAGTTTCCACTCAGGTCATGCTATCATGGTCATGAGATCAAGCCCCTGTATTGGGTTCCTGCTTGGGATTCTCTCTCTCCCTCTCTCTGCCATGCCCCTGCTCACGTACATGCTTTCTCTCGCTCTCAAATTAAGTACATAAACGTAACAAAATCGGAAAGGAGAAAGACCTTAAATTAGTAGCCTAAACTTCCACCTTAGGAAAATACGGGAGGAGGTACAGTTGAAGGCTGAAGTAGAAGAAAAGAAATAATAATAATTAAAAAAATAATAATTAGAACAGATATCAATAAAATAAAAGATAGTCCAATACTGGAGATAATCAATAGAGAAATCAAAAGATGGTTCTTTGAAAATATCAATAAAGGTAATGAACCCCTAACTAGGCTATCCAAGAAAAAAGGTAGGCACAAATGGCTCATATCAAAAGTGAAAGAGACATAACCGCTCCCGATTCCATGAACATCAAGAGGATAATGAAAATATTATAAATGACTCTATGCCCCCAAATTTCATAACTTATATGAAACAGATCGATTATTTAAAAGACGCACACGATGGGGCGCCTGGGTGGCTCAGTCAGTAAATGTTTGACTTCAGCTCAGGGCATAATCTCCTGGTCCGTGGGTTTGAGCCCCGTGTCAGGCTCTGTGCTAACATCTCAGAGCCTGGGGCCTGCTTCAGATTCTGCGTCTCCCTCTCTCTCTGCCCCTTCCCACCTCCCACTCTGCAGCTCTCTCTCAGAAATAAATGAAAACATTTAGAAAAATATAGAAAACAAATAAAAGACACACACTACTAAAACCCACATAAGGAAACATAGATTATCTGGATAGGCCTATATTTATTAAGTAAATAGAGTCAAGGACGAATAACCTTCCCAAAAGAAAGCGTCAGGCCCAGGTGGTTTCACTGAAGAATTCTAGCAAACATTCACAGGAAAAAATGATGCTAATGTCCTGTAATCTCTTCCCGAAAATAAAAACAGAGGGGAAACTTCCTCATTCTAGGAGGCCAGCATTGACAAACCACGGTAAAGGCATTAGAAGAAAGGAAAACTGGAGACCAGTGTCTTGCATTTTCATAGACACAAAATACCCAATACATGTTAGCAAACCAAATCCAACAATGTGTAAAAAGAATTATACATCCATAACCAAGAGGGATTTAGTACAAGTATGGGAGACTGGTTCAATATTCAAAAATCAATTAGTTTAAACCATCACAACAATAGGATAAAGAAGTAAGACAGGGAAATGATCAGATGCTCTTAAAAAGAGATGCAGAGAAGGCATTTGTTAACTCCATTCATGATAAATAAAACATTCTCTCCGCAAACTATGAGTCCAGGGAGACTTCATCAACTTGATACAAGACTTTTATAAAACAAACAAAAACGAAGCCCACCAAAAAAGCCTAAACCAGCATCGTAAAAGTTTCACCATTTCATGGGGCGCTTGGGTGGCTCAGTCGGTTGAGTGTCCGACTTCAGCTCAGGTCACGGTCTCACAGTTCATGGGTTTGAGCCCTGCATCAGGCTCTGTGCTGACCACTTGCTCAGAGCCTGGAGCCTGCTTCGTATTCTGTCTCCTTCTCTCTCTGCCTCTCCCCCACTCACACTTTGTCTCACTCTGTTTCTCAAAAATAAATAAATGTAAACACAAAAATTAAAAAAAAATGTTTCACCATTTCAGTGGGGAAGAATGGGATGCTTTCTGAAATCCTACTCTAGCTTATTATGAAGAGGCCAGGTAGGTGAAGACACCTGTAGTAATAATGGACATAATTACATAATTATATAAGAACACACCCAGAACAGGCCTGTTCTGTTGAATTGTTCCTGATTCTGCTACAACACTAACGGTTGATCAGTTACTAATTTGTGATTCCATCTTTAGAGGAGCTAAGTATTTAGAATACAAACATCTTGTAACACTGAATGTATATTCATATTGTCAGAGGGACGTCATATACCAACTTAGAGCTGCTCAAGTAAATAGAGAATTACATGGAGCCAAAGTATTCCCTGCAAAGGATATTTTTGTTTTTATATTATATTCTGTTGATTTTTTCCAGCTTTTTTATATGGTTGCTTCTTTTTTCCAGTCCAGATGATTCTACAAATATTAAATTTTAGCCATTTGTTTAGAGGTGAATTTTAAAATCATGGGTATCTAGCGAAAACTGGCCGGCTGAAGAGAGTTTCCAGTTTCCATGAATGCAAAGTAATAGATTCAATTAAGGGAACAAGCTTGAAAGCCAGATGTTGCTGTACCTCAAGGATACGCCCCAGCTAGTTGAGAATCAGTGAGAATAAATTACCTTTAGATAGCTCACAAACAGGAGCTTCTTAAATTCGGCTTCAGTGTACACTCAACATAATAAACCAATGACAAGGAAAGTAAAACGGAACCACAGCAATGACTGCAATCTGTACAGTAGAAAAGACCCTCTAAGAGATAATACATGTGTGTACAAGTTGTACATTTTACAGATTTGAGGGTTCCCATTCGCACTACAGTTCATATAAATCATGCCTCCTAGAACTGTGCAGTATACAACTTGTGCAACCAATAGCAACAAACTGAAAACATTCTGATGCTGGTATAGAATAGCAAATATATGAACAAGGAGTACAAACGACGTCTGACGTTATAAGGTGTATAAATTGGATTCGTACAAAAGAAAAAAATCTCTAAATTGCACTTCATTAGTACTAAAACTTTTGCTTGGTAAAAGACTCTGTTAAAAGAACAAAAAGACAATCTATGGACTTGGACTAAATATTCCCAAATCATATATCCAGCAAAGGTCTTGTGTCCAGAATATCATATATTGAAGTGCACAAAACGATGCTCTACAACACTAGGCTTCAGGGAAACACATTAAAACTGCACTGAGATACTGCTATCCACACATATTGAAAATGTTTTTTTTCCATTTTTACTTATTTTTCAGGGATAAAGAGAGACAGAGTGTGAGCAGAGAGGGGCAGAGAGAGAGGGAGATCCAGAATCCAAAGCAGGCTCCAGGTTCCCAGTTGTCAGCAGAGAGCCAAATATGTGGCTTGAACTCACAAACTGTGAGATCATGACCTGAGCTGAAGTCAGCTACTCAATCTACTGAGCCAACCAGGAGCCCATGAAATATATATATATATATTTTAAAGACAATACCTAATACTTGCATGTGACCCATAAATCTGACTCCCAGACATTTTCTCTAGAGAAGTGAAAATTTATGCTTATGAAAAGAAAAAAACATGCACGCAAATGTTTACAGCAACTCTAGTCATAACTGACAAAAATGGACAAACACAAATGTCCTTCAGGAAATGAATGGTTAAACAAACCCTGGTATATCCGTACAGGGAACCACTAAGAAACAGATGTATTTAAAGGCATGATGTTGAATGAAAGAAACCAGTCTCATAAAGTTACCTACAATAACGATCCATTTATATGATATTTAAGTTGGAGATAGATGGTTGCCAGGCCCCAGGGGTGGGGTGACCGTGATTCAACATGAGGGAATCCTGGAAGCTGATGGAAGTGTTCTCTTCTTGTCTAATTTGTGTGTGTGTGTGTGTGGGAGACAGAGAGTGAGAGTGGGGGAGGCAAAGAAAAAGTGGTAGAGAGAGATAATCCCAAGTAGGCCCCGGGAAGTTCGTGAGCAGGGGCTCAAACTCAACAACAGTGAACTCATGACCTTAGCCGAAATCAAGAGTGGGATGCTTAAGTGACTAAGCCACCTATGTGCCCCAGGAACAGAACTCTACTGTATTCTCAATGGGGTGATATTTACATGAGTATATACACTCTTTAAAACTCAAAGCACTATGCACCAAATAGTTACTTTCTATAATGTTAATTACACAACAAAAAGCACTTTCAAAAACTACCACATCTGTCCTCATCTCTCCATTTCCTGCTTCCACACTAATTGCTGTCATGTTCACCTCTCCTGGTCAACTGCAATGACTCCTTACCTGATTTCCTCCCAATTACAATCTTCAATCTGTCCTTCTAATAAACTTACAAAATATTACTCCTGAATAAAGTGTCATAAGGAAAAAAAAATAAGCCAGATCTACCTAGCTGCACCTTCCTTAGATCATGCATGTACACCACTCCCTATGGTATATCCAACACGAAGACCCAATGTGCAAATACAATAAGCAGCCAAGGGGAGGCTGCGTGGCTCAGTTAGTTGAGTGGCCTACTCTTCGTTTCAGTTCAGGTCATGATTTCGCCATTTGTGGTTTCAAGCCCCAGGTCACACTCTGCACAGAGCCTGCTTGGAATTTTCTCTTCCCCCTCTCTCATCCCCTCCCCTTCTTCACACACACTGTCAATCAACCACTCACCCAACCAACAAACATTAAGATAAAAATAAGCAGCCCAAATCATAAGGGTTTGTAGTATTTACACATTTATCCCATAGTTCACATAAAAGCAAAGAAAACTGGACTATCGTGCTGGCATTATTTTTCTTTCTTATACCCAACTCATTTTGCCCACTTGTGGTTCATTTCTGTGTCTCCTGCATTAATGCAGTACCCACTTCCCCCGGCAGGCCTAGTTGAAGTGAATTTCTAACTGCTTCAACTCAGTACCTTCTTCATTCTGTTGCCTTTGTCATGAAGACCTGGAACAAAAATCTGTGAAAGAATGAACACCCCAGACCTGGCATGTCAATACTAACACCTGGCAAACAGCAACAACCTCCCAGAGACAGCAACTAGTAAACAATCAGTTGTCTATTTAGGACACATGAGCGAGAAGATGGAAGAAATAGAACTGCCCAAAGGGAGGCTGAAAAACAAAAACAAAAACAAAATCCACTGGCGGTAAAAAGTGAAAAAAGGTAAAACCAAAGTTTATCTCATTGTTATTGCAGGTGTTACTGGATAGACTAGATGAACCTGAAGCAAATGATTTCTAAACAACAAAAGCAGCAGCAGCAGCAGCAGCAACAACAACAGCAGCAACAACAACAGCAGCAACAACAAAAGAATCTTCTAAACTATGCCTTGGTATAATTTAGCAGATAATCAGAGCTGCAGAACACTAGCTTTATGTGGGAATAATCGGAATACCATAGGTACTCAGAGGAGTCACGCTTATTGCTAATAACTGATGCTCAGGTGGTGTGATCACTGTATCCCACCACACCAAGTAAGGGTCTTAAAAAGGAAGAGGGAACCCACGCAGGGCAGCAGATGCCAGAACACATGGGGTGAATCAAGGGCTCAGTGAAACGGGAAGCCTTAATCACAAAGTGAACAATTTGCCTGAAAATGCTGCAGATTCAGGCCAGCACGCAGGCCTCCAGGCTCCCTGGCAGGAGTCCTGGGAATACGAGGGGCAGAGCAATGAACTTACAGCTACCAATCACTTCCCTGTGGCAGGCACGTTACCTCATAAAGCATCTCAATTGACCCTGTGTACAGAGGGAGGAATTGAGGCTGAAGGAGATGTTATAATTGCTCAAGGTCACAGAACTAAGAAAGGTATGGAAATGGCCTTTACCCCAAGCACTCGGACTCCTTAGTGCATAACATGCTGTCTCAAGTATGCAAAACTCAGCTTCAGTAACCCTTTTTCCATCTTTTTAATTAAATTTTTTTTCAAAAAGCGTTGATTGTTGTCTTTTCATTTTTATTTGTTTCCTTATGTCTTTTAATTTCTTCTCTAATTGTCTGGTTGACTCATTCGTTCTTTAGTAGGATGTTTTTTAACCTGCATGCTTTTAGAGGTTGAGCAGACTTTTTCCTGTACTTTATGTCAAGCTCCAAACATTGTGATCTCAAAGTGTGCATGGTGTCATCTCAGTGCTGTTATATTTATTGAAGGCTTTTTGCGACCCAGTATGTGGTCTCTCTTGGAGAATGTTCCACGTGCACTCCAGAAGAAAGTATGCTCTGCTGCTCTGGGATGTAGAGTCCTAAATTATCTGTCACGTCCTTCTGGTCCAATGTATCATTCAGGACCATTGTTTCTTTCCTGATTCTGTCTAGATTTTCTGTCCATTGTTGTAAGTTGAGTATTAAAGCCCCCTGCAATTGCCACATTCTTATCAATAAGATTGTTTATGTTTGTGATTAAATGTTTTAAATATTTGTGTGCTTCGGAATTCAGTGCATAGTCATTATAATTGTTAGCTCTTCCTGATGGACAGACACTGTAATTATTTAATAATGCCCTTAAACATCTCTTGCTGCCAACTTTAATTTCAGGCCAAGTGTGTCTGATAGAAGTATGGCTACTACAGCTTCCTTTTGACTCCCAGTAGCATGAAAGGTAGTTCTCCATCCCCCCACTTTCAAGAGTAAGGTGTCCTCAGGTCTGAAATGAGTCTCCTGTACGACAGCAAACAGATGGGTCTTGTTTTGTATTATCCATTCTGATACCCTGTGTCTTTTGGTTGGAGCATTTATTCCACTTCCAAGCACTGTTATTATGGAAAGCGATGGTTCCGAGGCATTGTGATGTCTGTAGTTTTCATGCTTGTACTGGTGTCTGTGGTACTTTGTGATACTTGCGACATTTCCCTCAAGGAATCCCTCTTAGGATCTCTTGTAGGGATGGTTTAGCGGTGGTGAATTCCTTCAGTTTTGGTTTGTTTGGGAAGACCTTTACCTCTCCTTCGATTCTGAATGGCAGGTTGGGTGGATAAAGGATTCTTGGTTGTATATTTTTCCTGTTCATCACATTGAAGATTACCCTAGTCCTTTATGGCTTGTCTGATTTCAGTAGATGGGTCTGCTCCTATCCCAATACTTCTCTACCTGTGTATGTGAAGGTCCATTCATCCCTAGCTGCTTTCAGAATTCTCTCTTCATGCTTGTATTTTGCCAGTTTCACCAGTCTATGTTGTGCAGAAGATGAACTCAGGTCACATCTGAAGGGAGTTCTCTGTGCCCGTTGGGTTTCAATGCCGGTGTCCTCCCCCAGCTTGTGGAAGTTCTCAGCTATGATTTGTTCAAGGTCATCTTCACACCCCTTTTCTGTCTCTTCTGGAAATCCTGTGATATGGATATTGTTCCATTTGATTTCATCACTTAGTTCTCTAATTCTCCCCTCTCGATCCTCAATTTTTTCTATCTTTTTCTCACCTCCTTTTCCCCATAATTTTACCTTCTGATTCATTTAGTCTCCCCTCTGTCTCTTCAATCCGCGCTGTGGCTGCCTCCATTTTAATTTGCACCTCATTTATAGCATTGGAATTCATCACGACTACTTTTTATTTCCTTGATCTCCGCAATAATTGATTCCATGCTGTCTTCTATGGCTTTGCCAATCCCAACGATTAATCTTTGGACTGTTATGCTAAATTCTGATATGTAGCTTATATCTGTTTTGATCAAGTCGTTAGCTGTCCACTTCTTCCCGGAATTTCTTTTGAGGGGAATTCTTCTGTGTCATTATTTTGGCTAGTTTTCTCTCTCTTAGGAGGTTTACAAGCTTGTTATTTGCTTTGCACCTGCAAGAATTGCTATAGGAAAGGGGGCTCACGCCCTCTGCAGGTTCTAGCCCTGCAGGTAGTGTTTCTTGGAGAGTGTTACTTGCTCTCTGTTGTTGTGACATTGGCTCTTTGAGTTCTCTACTCGTAATGATGTGTTTGACCCTCCACAAGTTGTCGTTTTATTTGTTCCTTGAAGTAGCCCTGGAAAGGAAAACAAACAAACCAACAAACAGGAAACAGAGACATGTAAGGCAACGTGCAAATAAAAAAAAATAAATGGACACACACACGCTCACACACTCACAGAAAAACAGTCTGAAATCAAAAAACAAAACAAAACAAAACAACCAAACAGACCAGAAACACCAGCTACAAGTAAAGAACAAGATAGAGGCGTTGTTGTTGGAAGAACACATATAAAGAGAGAAATGACAGGAGTGCGGAAAAGGAAAAACATATATATACTGACCAGGCTGGGAGGCGAAGTGGCTTAATGCAGACAGAGAGAAAGGAAAATAAGGAAGGAGGTGGGGGAACAAAAGGAGGATAAGTTTAGCCAGACAGAGAAACTAGATGGCTTGATTATCCCAGAGAGAGAGAAAGGCAAGTATACAAGTATAGGTAGGAAATGTATCAAGGGAATGGATTATAAATGTCTGCTTAAACGAACCAACAATCAGAGTTATCAGCCTAAAGGAGGGAAGAGATAGGAAGGGAGAATACGTCTAAGAACAAGAATTGTCCCGGAATTACTCCAGTCTAGGCAGCATCACCGGTCCGGAAGACGGAGCTGCCTGGTTCCACAGCGCCTATCCTGCTCCATCAGACAAGCAGGTACCCAGCACAGAGGGGCGTGGTTTGGGGTAGGCTGGTCCCACCTCCACTCTGGACCCTGGGACTGATCCCTGAGGCCCCGCCTTGGTGGTGGTGGCAGGGGGGAAATGGTGATGCCCAGCCTCTTCTGCATGACCTGGTGTACTCCGTTCCAGTTGTCCTCATTGTGCCGAGAGCACACGCAGGGTGGTCCTTCTTGCTCCGCTGACTCCTTTGGCACAGCGCTTGTCGAGGGTTCACAGACCCGTTCCGTGTGCTCTGGCACCGGGGCAGTGCCTCTCTGTGCTGCTCCAAATGTCTTCCTGGCTTTGTTTGTGCTGCTGTGCTTCAGGGAGCCCCGCCTTTTCCTGCTGTGGACTGCGCTGCTGACCTCACTGCTGAGCTTGGGCATGGTGGATGCAGGCAGGCATTGTTTTGTCCCACAGCGACGCCCCCAGGGAGGGGGCCACTTTCTCCTACTGCAGACTGCGCCCTAGACCCAGCCACTGACCCGGGGGGGGGGTGGTGGATGCGGGCAGGCTTTGCTCTATTGCACAGGCCACCAGGGAGGGGCTACTGTCTCCTGTGGACTGTGCCCCTGCTCTACCCCTGAAACCAATGCTGGCTCCTCTCCTCCCCAGGTGCACATACAGGGAGCCTAGCCCCAGACCCAAGAAAGCCCCACAGTTAGAGATAAGATCCCTGTCAGTCCCAGTCCGAGGTTCTCCTCTTATCCACATACAGCCCTACACTTCCGCAGCCACTCTTTCTCTTACTTTTGTCTCTCCGCAGAAGGGGATCTCTTCCCTCCATTCCTTCTTGGCCCAATTTATGTACCCCAGTTCACAATCAGCCACCTGTCATCTCTCAAGGTGTCTCATTTCCTTCAGGGAGAATTCAGTCTGATTTCCTCGCAGACTTTTGGGGTTCAAAATGCTTTGGCTTCAGCACTTTGTTTGAGAGACATGGGATGTACAGATCCTCCGACTTCTCCCCCATGGTGACCCCTCTGCCCCAGAAGGATTTATTTATAAATTGATGGACATCGAATTCTAGATCTTATTTTCTTATTCATGTTATTAGGATTAATCTCAGTACATACTTTCAGTTTTAAGAAAAATTCCCTGTGATTTGAATCCTTTCAAAATGAATTGAAGAGGCAATCCGAATAAATATCACATTCCCTTACTGGGACTTCTCTCTCTCCATCTCTCTCTATCCCTCTCTCTCTCTCTCTCTCTTTCTCTCTCTCTCTCTCCCTCTCTCTGTCTCTCCCTCTCTCTGTCTCTCTTTCTCTTTCTCTCTCTCTCTCTCTCTTTCTGACACACACACACACACACACACACACACACACACACACACACACACACACACTTCCCTCAGACTGTCAGGACTCTCTCTAGGGTGCCCGCCCACTCCACAGCCAGTACATAAACTTCACCTGTACTCAGGACTAGACATCCTCACTAAGGTCTTCCCAGAACAAAATGGAAGAAACAGCCTCTGTCAGTCCCCCTCTCCTGCCTGTTCACTTTCCTCCCTCCTGCCAGGTCTCCCTGACCCCCACCCCACCTTGCTGTCACAGCCCATTCTATACGTACCTGAGAAACCTAGCTAGTGTTTGATTCTGCAGCAAAACGCAACAAGGTTCCAAAAGGTCTCAGCCCTCCCAGGCCGATGAGTGAGCAGGAAAACACTGGCCAAGAATCACACTAGGAGAATTCTCATTCCAGCTGTACCACTTCCTAGCTGAAGATGCACAGTGAAGCTGTCATCCAACAACAGTCTAGCTCCACATCTGTGGGCCTCTAGCCCACCTGCATTGCTACCAGGCTCGGGGACACATCCAACGATTTTGTTTCTTGAGCCCCGTCTGGACTGTGTGTGCTTTGTTTCAAATGTCTGCCTCTAGGGTAAACTAGATTTTGAAACACAAATATGCACAATTCCCCAAGGTAAAAGACACGTCCAAGAGTCTGTTCACTGCAGTCATCCATACCCTCAAGGCACTGATTTCTACCGTGTACATAATTAGAGAGAAGAAGCAGACAGACACCTGCCCAATGACAATGAAAAAGCAACAGAGGGTGATGGAGAGCCGCACGTGATGTAGTAGCTGGAAGCCCAGAAGTCAAGAATTACCCACAACCACCACGGAGGCAGGGGTATACCTTGAGAACAGAGCCTGGCACACAGAGTCCCTCAGTCAGATTTCGGTGAGTGGTGAATAAAGCCACAGGTGGACCAATAAACGGACAAGTAAGCGAGCAAAGGCTGACAAGGGAAAATCCACCTGTTCTATGGTGGTGTAGAGAAAGTAGGTGCTTTTAGCAATGCCAGTGAGAGGGTAAACATTACGGAACAGGCGAATTAGTGAATTCTGTGGGTGGAATGTTTTCCCCTGATTACAATGGGCAGCTTATCCATCCTCCAGCTCTGAAGCATATGGTCAGTGGACACCACATGCTTGGGACAAGTTCTGGAGGAAAGGAGTGGAAGTAACAACTCTCCACCTTTGCTAGAATGCCAACGTCCATTTACAGACCCTCCATCTGCCCCCTGGCCCTTTCTTCCTCCCACCCACCCCGATTACTCCCACATATTACGTCCTTACTGCAATCTTGCAATCCTTGGTTTTGAACCATCGTTCTAATCTGTTTTGTTCTTGTTTGTGAGGTCTGTCATTTATCTACGTAAAAACCTGGGAATTACTTTCTGAACAAAGGTGAGAGCTCCTGGATGGCTCAGTCAGTTAGGCATGTGACTGTATTGCTTTCGACTCAGGTCATGATCTCATGGTTTGCGAGCTCCAGTTCTGCATCAGGCTTTGTGTGGACAGCGTAGAACCTGCTTGGCATTCTCTCTCTCCCTCTCTCTAAGCTTTCCTGGCTGTCTCTCACTGTCTTATGTTTGTGTGCTGCTTTGTAAACTGGTCTACAAGGAATTTGGGACTAGTGGTATCATAAGTAACCTTCTCTTTCACGTGCTATGACAGCCCTAACGTTCCCCTTACTCTGATGAGTTTAGATGTAAGGCAGAGTGTCCGAAGATCCTCAACCAAACTACATGGTGTAATCGTATGAGCATAGGTATTCACACTTCTGTCCATTCCCTCATAAACTCAGTCATTTCGCAAATAGCGAACACTTACGCGGTGCACTCTGAGGAATATAACAGTAAGCAAAATAGCCTTCGTAAATTATTTTTTTTTCCGCCTTGTGATTTCATGGGCCTATAATATCCAGTCCTATGTGATTCGGGGCATGATTAGGATTAACGTATTTCACTTCTTCCAAAGATGTTTCTAAAGATTGGCAGAGGCAGTGGGTTGTGACCGATGCTGGTTCAAATCCTAGCTCTGCCACATAGATGTGATATTTGGCAAGTTATTTAAACTTTCTAAGCATTAACCTAGTTGCCTGTAAAGTGGGAATAATAATAACTTTCCCACAGGCCTGTTATGTTTGCTTGAGAGGGAAACATGTGTGAATTGCAGAGAACTGTACTGGTGTATGGTGGGAATTAAAGTGAAATTAGTTTGTTCCCTCTGTTTTCCTATGGCTTTCTGATCATCTCCTTATGGGTTTGTCCCGAGGGCCTTGTGCCTCTCTGTGCCTCTCTGTGCCCTTGAGTATCTTCTTGCAATCCCCAGCATCAGGGAATTGGGCCTCATTCTACCAAGGAAGCCTGACTCTGACATGGTGCCTTCCATAGTTCACCTGTTCTGTACATTCAACACAGCCAACGTGAAGGTTTTAAGTAAGCAAGCAGCGACTTTGTCAAAAACGTAATTACATCACTGATAGAGGCGAGTGTTTACTGACTCACAGTGAAGGGGGTTCCATGCATTATTCTAAGTGTTTTACCGTTGTTACCCCCACTGAATTCATTTCAGAGCTCTATGGTGAAGGTGCTAGGTTGTGCCTGATTTTACAGCTGAGAAAACTGAGTAGCAAAGCGAAAAACTAAGTTGTCCAAAGGTCTGCTGCTAGAAATAGAGCAAAATAAGATTTGAGATCCCAGGCAGCCTGGCTCCAGGGGGCACCCTCTTACTCACTGAACTATATTGCTTCTTGGTAAGCAAGAATTTACTGTAGGATAGGGAATTTAAGTGGTGTTGGGTTGCAAATAAGATCGTAAGAGATGGCAAAGGTTCCACCCAATTCATCTGATGACAAAAGGGTAAGAGTTAATCAAAAGTTGATGATGCAGGTGTTTGCAAAAAGAGAGAATGTGAGAGAGACACCCCGTATAGACTGCTGCTGTTACACATCAAATTGAAGTGAGACAGCTAGTTCTTCTGTAACAATTGGGAACTGAAACTCCATAAACACATTGCATTCATTCAGTATGGACAGGGCCCTTTGCCCATGGCTGGCACTGTAGTAACGACACACGGATGGCTAAGGTGAGTCCTGCCCATGAGGAACACATGGCCTAGGAGGGGAGCAAGGGCTACGCAAGGAGGTTCATGACAACACAACTAGTGGGAAGAAGAACTGTGGATACACAAAGGGGAAGTAAGCAACCCCAAGACATTTTCCATAAAGAAAGACATAAGAAAGGAACGAAACCTCTTAGAGTTCTGGAAGCATCCTTCTTGTAGGCTCTCATGAGTGTATTTTCACTAAGTCTGTAACAATTGGGAGCTGATCCCTGCTGAGCCAAGCTCCTCCAGGACAGAACCTTCCTCTGCTCAGTTGGCTTCAAGTGAACCTGGGTATTCAGCCCTTCTCCAGTGTCCCTCTCCCACCATCCCACTTCTGGCCCTCTTGATTCCTAGATTCCTAGGAAAATCAGCCTATAAAGTCAAATCCTTATTTGTTGTTAGTTCCTTCCAGAGACAGGGTCTCCACGATGCTATCGATTCTTTCAGTGGAATCCTGCCCATGGGCTGCACAAGGAACTCCATGATACGAGTTCATTGCCTCCTCAAATGATGGGTGTTATGAGAAGTTAAGTCCTGTGAGCTTGGGTTAGAAATAGTCCACATCATTCCCAATCTCAAGGCTTGTTTTGGACAAAGGATGAAGATAAAAAGCAACGAATACATAAAAGACTTTTGTAAGAAGCTCAGCGTAAATACGGCAGAAGAAAAGATAGGGGGAAAGTGTCTTTTCATTTCATGTTAACAGCCAAAGAGAAAAAGCTTCTTTAGATTTCAAGAAGAAAGGAATAATATCAGTACACAAAGCAAGATTTAAAGGTGAGCTTTATCATCGTGTCAGTAGAGCTTTGTAGTACACACTCTACAGATTATGGTATTTCTCATAACTCCTTGCTGCCCTAGGGAAAAGTACTTCATTGCCTAACTTTTATCTGAGTTCATGGCTATTTTCCTTTCATTTTTAAAGCTTAGCTTATCTTAGTTCATCAAATTTTTTTTTTCTTTTTTTGATGACAGAAATCTCATTTACACTCCTGAACGTCCTATTACCCTTGACAGGTACCTAGCATTCTGCCTTGCACATCTACTTACTTATGTGGGGAAAATGAAAAACAAACAAACAAACAAACAAACAAAACAAACAAAAAACAGGCATTTGTTTCTTCACCGTCCACAGACAGAATAAACTCTTAACATAAATAATAAAATATTTGGGCACTGAACACGGGACTGCTCTTAAATGTTCATATATTCAAATTGAGGACATTTTTTTATTTGACACGTTTGGTCAAATGCCCAAGAGAACGATTCAAAAATAAAGAGAACTCTGGGAATCAATGGGTTAGGAAGGCCATGAAAAAATTGGAGACTACGATCCAGATCTTAAAAAAGTTCTGAATGTATAGTCACAAAGACTTAACGACTTTGGATAACCAGGTTAAAAATAGTGCTTTGAAAGTCCATAGAGCTGTAGCATTCGATGGCAGGGTTTCTTACAGTATGGTCGATACCTCTCCCTAATCAACGGAATCATGGAGGGCTTACTACATGTATGGATTCTGAATTCACACCTAATTCTACATTTTTAGGTAATGTGTCAGTTTTTGTTAAGATAACCCAAACTAGTAACAGCATTCCAATCTGCAAAGAACACACGAGCCCCACTCTCTTTAGCATAAAGTTTGGGTTGCTTTTGTAGGTGGATGAAACCAACAAAACACAGAAGTGTGCAGGGAGAAGTGGAGACTTGAAGTGTTTGAAATGCATACTGTCCCATTTCTCAGGGAGGGCACAGAGACGGCTTGATGGCACCCAAATCAGGTGTTTCTGTCTGAATCATTCCTGCTACCCAGGCCACAGTCAACCATAAAGATTATCCAGAGAAATGATCTGCAACTGCATCTGTATCTGCTGGAGATTCCCTGACTGACCAGATTCTCACTGGTGCTGGGGCTGGGAGTGTGGGGTGGGAGGTAGATAAACAGAGAGAATCAGACAAGTCCAAGTGGCCAAGAACTGGTTGGAGTCCACCTTAACTGGTACCGTGGCCATATCTGAAGTTTCCAGAGCTGATGATGCTACATTCGAGGCCACCATTGTTCCGTGAAGATACTGCAATTGGTATATGATGCTAAGAATTAAAACAAGGAAACGTGGTAAGGTTCTTGCCAACAGAAATACAACGCTAATACAGGAGCACCTTCCAAGGGTTCATCTGAGAGTATACTGAATGGCCTGAGTATGTAATGTGATTTGATAAGGCAGACCTGGTTTCTCCATGGCCCACAAGGATTAAATTCTAGAATTCCTATGAGTTTGCTTGATGCATTGATAAGCCAAGGAAACCTAGGAGGGGATTTGGTGAAGCCACATGCCCTAGACATATGACAGCTAATTTTTGACTTAAGAAGAAACCGAATGACCTCCAAAAGACATCAACAATTGTACCTCACAGATGTGCTGTGAGCTTGAAATGCTCACACATGTGCTGCATCTTGAAGACGGTAAATGCTAAAAACATTGGTATTATTATATTAATGGCTGCTACCCTTTTTTCCAAAATTTTGTAGGAGGTCATAAAGAAATTGGCAGCTCTGCCATTCCATGCAGCCTGCTGCTGATGACATTGCTGCCTTAATGGAGCACAGCCTACAGCCTCCTGGTGAGTAAAACTCTCTTTGATTATGTCACTGGCGGCACCCTTTCTGTGACAGCTGAACACGTCCCTAACCGATACTACTTGCACTTACTCAATGCCATTCAAATACAATTTCATGTTTTGTTAGCACAGATAACATCAATGTTGTCACTCTTATTGAAGGTGAAATTATTACCAACATCCCGCAGCAGATGACCTTGGGGAAAAGATGCTAGAAATGTTTCCTAAATGAAGAAGGGTCTTGGAGAATACCAGCGTTCTATCTCATAAGCACACCCTCGCAGAGTAAACTGTGGGGCACAGTGTTCTCTCTGTTACAATATCACTTGAAGTTTAGGAGTGTTTTTCCTTATAAATGTTTGGAAAAGTCCATGGTAGAGAAGGGTTTCCTTAATCCCAGAGAGTAAAATGAAAGAAGGCTTTGGACCCACAAACTCCTCCAATCAGTACGTAGGTCGAGACAACCATAAGGCTGTAGACACAGGCTACCTTTCATGAGAAGGGAAGAATGACTTGGAGGTTGAAAGCCAGAACCCCGGAGGAGCTAGGGCCATGGAAAATCATTCCCAGGTCTTAAGACCCAATGAAAGGACTGCCTACCTGTACCAGCTGAACTTCAGAATTGCTATGGACCAGGGACTCATTCATGATTACCTCCTTCCTTTCTTTTGGAACAGCAATGTTTGTGTTTTGTTGGTGTGTTTGTTTGTTTGTTTGTTTTTCTGTGTGTGTGTGTGTGTGTGTGTGTGTGTGTGTGTGTGTGTGTGTGTGAGTGTTTTGTGTGTGTGATTTCTGGTTACCACATGCCCCTGTTGGTTGTATGCTGAATTCATAGGTCTTCATTCATAGGTCTTCAGATTGAAAGTGTAGTGGAGGATGAGTTCGCCCCAGGAGACTCATTCACACGGGGACCTAATTTAGATAACAATATCCTGGACTTTGAGTTGATGTTACAAGGGTTGGGTCTTTAAGAGGGAGGATTCTTGAGGTAGGGTGAGGATATTTTTCATGCAGGAGGAGAGTGAATAATAGGAGGCCTGCAGACAGGCTGTGCTAGTCTAAAATATGTTCATAAATTCTCTTTTAAACCCTTCAAAAGGGGGACCTCCATTCCCTTTTCCTTAAGCATAGGCCAGACGTACTGAATGATTTTGAAAACTAGAAGAAGGTGGAAGTGATAGTGAGTTAAAAACACTCTAAAGAGCAGATATTGTAGTTCCAATGGGGTTGTGATTAGGGGAAAATCGACGGAAGGGGCCACTGGCCATTAGACGCTAGGAATCTATGAGTGGAAGAGATGAACATAAGCGAAGAGAAACAAAAATTATATAAAATCAGGGAGGGGGAAAAACAGAAGAGACTCATACGTATGGAGAAGAAACTGAGGGTCACTGGAGGGGTTGTGGGAGGGGGGATGGGCTAAATGGGTAAGGGGCACTGAGGAATCTACTCCTGAAATCATTGTTGCACTACATGCTAACTAAGTAGGAGGTAAACTTTAAAAAAATAAAAAAAATAAATCAATTACAAAAAGAAGCTAGAATTCTACACTATCAAAATTATCAATTAAATTTGAGAGTGGACTCAAGATATCTTCAGACGCGCAAAGACACAGAACATTCGATTCCACTCATTCTTCATTAGGAAGTTATCTGAAGGTGTACTCCAGCAAAACAAGGAGAGAAAAAATAAAGAAAAATTATACTTAATAATAGGCAACATTAACAGAGTGTTTATTTTTGTTCCAGACACTCTTATGGGTTATTTTCACATATTATTACATATGAACCACACAACAAACTTATACAGTATATACAGTTACCATTCTTATCTTCGAGAGGAGGAAACAGGGTTATAAGGAAGGCAAATACCTCATCCAACATCCAACTTACACAGTTGGTAAGTGGAACAAGTAAAGTCTAACCCCAGGCCGTCTGGCTCAAGAGTCCAGGCTTTTAAATGTTCCCTAACTTCCCAGATAGCCATATTACCATGAAACCATGGAAACAAACTGGGAGCGTAGCAGAGGAAAATCACAGGAAGGAAGCTATGAAGCAGACCTACTGAGACACCACCTAAATGAGGCAGGAAAAGAGAAGGTTCCAGTGAGAGACCGCTAAGAGGTTAGCAGGAAGATGTCATAAGTGGCATGATTTGAGAACACTGAAAGAGTGCAATAAAACAAAGAAGTGCAATTAGAAAATTAAGGAGAACCAGAAAATATCCATAAGACGGCCTTAGTCTGAATGAGCCAAGTGAAACATAGCATGGTTTAAAGCACCTAGGAATACAAAGAGAAAGGATCCATTTCACCTTGATGCTAGAGATGTCCTCGTTCAGCAGGTGCAAAGACTCCAGCAAAAGAGTAGTAATTCTAATGTTTGCATATTATTTAATAATCACAATAATTTAAACCATTTATTAGTTTTCAAGTTTTAGAATCAACCTTGAACCCTCTAAAGAGACTTGATTGCAGAGCATAACAGCAGTGTTAACAACAATGACAAACAGAAGCCCAAAGCTGATGGGAGACGGAGAAACAGTGCAGCAAGTTTAAGGAAGACCTTTCTCGTACAATGTAAGGAATGAAAAATGATAGTACAGGTAAGGGAACTAGGTCTCTATTTTAAAATTACATCTCATGGGGTACCTGAGTGGCTCGGTGAGTTCACAATCCACTCTTGATTTTGGCTCAGATGATGATCTGACAGTTCATAAGACTAAGATGAGCATTAGGTTCTGCACTGACATCTCAGAATTCTCTCTCTCTGCCCCTATCCTGCTTGAGCATACTCTCTCTCTCCCTCTCTCTCTCAAATAACATACATTCATACATACATATGTACATACATACATACATATAAACATAGAATTATATCGTGTGATGGTCAATTTCATGTTTTAAATGGGCTAAGCCACAGGGTACGCAGATATATGGCTAAACATTATTTCTAGTGAGTCAGTGAGGACATTTCTTAGTACACTTAACATCTGTATATCAGTAGACTAAGCAAAACATATTGCCTTGCCAAACACTGGGTGGCCTCAACTAATCGATTGAAGACCTGAATAGAACAAAAGGCGGAGTAAGAGAGAATCCACTGTGTCTATCTGACTGTCTTCAAGCTGCGATATTGGTCTCCTGACTTCAGGCTCAGACTTGGAATGGAACATACATCATCAGCTCTCCTGATTCTTAGGCTTTGGGAGTCTGCCTGGAACTGAACTACTCGATCTCCTGGGTCTGCCCTTCTCAGCTCCGGAATCCTGTGAACCAATTCCCATTGATACTGAGCCTCTGGAGAACCCTAACTAGTACCTATATGTAACTTCATCCGTTATGTGTTTTTGTCCTCAGATCCAGTTCCTGCACTTCTCCTATAGACTGTGTTTCCTGGTTCCTTGCCAACTGGCTTCCAGAGGGCTTTGACCAATGGGTGTTTGATGGGAGAAAGGGAGGAAGGGATAAGCCCAGAGGTTTTTCTCTCTCCCGCTCCACTTCCTACCAGTGATTTTATCTCCTCCAAATTCTAGCTTCTTTCCAAGAGCCTCTTCTCCCATGATCTCAGTTCCTGCTAGGTATGGTTCTGAATTTCTCTAGCTCTGCGGGTGGATACAGCTTTCTGATGATACTAATTCCTGATTGCTTCGCCATCCTTTGTTTGGCTTCTGGGATTTCCCATCACGTGTGTAACTGTTTAAAATACCTATAGTGACTCACCGGCTGGCTGGGCCTGACTGAAACAGTATACAGATAGAAGTTCGGGAATATATCGGAAGGTGAGGAGAGAGAAGACAGGTGGCTTAAGCGACCTATACGTCAACGTCACATAGGAAGTCAGTAGACGGTGCTTAAAACTGACAAATCAATAAGCAGCAGTATACTATACTACTTATCTTCATGAAAATTCCTAACAAAAGAATATAAACCTGGAACAGTTAAAAGTGTTGCCTCAAATAATGGAGACAGTAAAGAGACCTGTGGTTGCCAGGGACTCAGGGGGGAAGGGAGAGATGAATAATCGATGAAGCACAGGGAATATTTACGGCAGTGAAACATCTTGTAAGACAGTGAAATGCTTTGGATCATGGCATTGTGCGTTTGTCAAAACTCACCGAACTGCACACCACAGTGAATGCTAAGGTACACTTCGGACTTTAGTTAGTAATAGTTTTCATATGGGCTCATCCGTTGTATCAAATGCACTACACTGACACAAGAAGTTTACAATAGGGAGAACTATGTTTTGGGGGGTAGGAGGGAGAACAGGGGAACTCTGCACTTTCCAGTCTTTTTCTGTTGACCAGCTTTTTAAAAGCTGTTTTAGAAAATAAACTCCCTCAATGAAAGGGAGGCAGAGAGACCGAAGAGGAGGGAAGGAAAGAGGGAGAAAGGGAGCTACTTAAAAGTCATGGAGGAAACTTAAGTGCGGATTACTAAGTGAAGGGATCCAATACGAAAAAGCCATTTGCTTTACGTTTCCAACTATGATAACGTTCTGGAAAAACAAAACAAAAGAAAACAAAACAAGGACAATGACGACAACAATAACAATAACAACAACAACAACAACAACAACAACAACAACAGCAAAACACCTTCGGAGACGGTAAAAAGACCAGTGGTATTAGGGTTTAGGGGGAGAGAGGAAGTGGTAATAGGCGGAGAACAGGGCACTTTAGGGTGGTGTAACTATTCTGTATGATACTGCAATAGTAGATACATACCTTTATACATTTCTCAAAAGTTATGAATCTATATAACACAAAATAAACCCTAACTGTTAGTAAATGATAATGTGTCTAATGATAAAGTGTCAGTCAAGAATGGCTCATCCACCACTTATAACTAATGTATCCACATTAGGGCAAGGTACTATAGAAACTACTGGGGATGAGGAACCTGTATTTTGTGTGCAATTTGTCTCTAAATCTAAAATTGTCCTTAAAAAATGGTCTGTTGAAAAAAACCCTGATTGAAAAGAAAAAAAAGAAAACAAAAGAAAGTGTTGCCTCTGGGGAAGAGGTGTTCATGGGGGAAACAAAGCTTTTGATTTTTTATTGCAAGCCCTGATCTGCAATTTGGATGTTGTGTTTTTTTTTTTTTATTTGCATACAATACTTGGATTGATATTTCTCAAATAAAAAAAATCTGTACACCTGCCAGAATAGATAACATGAAAAAGATAATATTAGCAAGTGTTGGCAAGGCTATCAAGTATTCAGAACTCACAGGCATTACGCAGGCACTACTATAGAAAGAAGTTTGTGTAAATTGGTATAACCATTTTGGAAACACTTTGGAGGAACCTTACCAAAGCTGATAAGTTGGATGACATGTGACCCAGCAAATTCTCTCCTAGATAAATAAATACTATTGTAAAACATGTTCACCAAAGGACGTGTCCTATAATGTTCACTGAAGCTTTATTCATAATTTCCCTAAGCCAGAACCTACCTAAATGTCCACCAAGAGTTGCAGAAATATTGTAAACTATTCATATAATGAAATTCTATACACCAATGAGCAGAAAGGATCTATACATACAATAACATGACTATCACTAACATAAGTTTGAGTGAAAGAAGCTAGGTGTAGGACACATAATTCCATTTCTATATAGTCCAAAAACAAGCAAAAGTTGTAGATTCTGTAAGAAGTCAGAATAATTGCCGTCCCAAAGGAGAGATAGACCGTGACTGAAAGAGGCACAGGTGGTCCCTTGGGGTCCTGGTACCTTTTTTAATGAGTGCTGATTCCTCAAGTATATTGAACTGAATTGCATCAAGCTGTGCTCAGAATGCTTTTAATAATAAATGTTCTTTTTTGCGTGCTAGTGGCTAGTCACTTAAGTGTCCAACTTTGGCTCAGGTCATGATCCCATGGTTTGTGAGTTCGAGCCCCACATCAGGTTCTGTGCTGACAGCTCAGAGCCTGCAACCTGCTTGGATCCTGTGGCTCCCTATCTGGCCCTCCCCTGCTCACACGGTGTCTCTCTCTCAAAAATAAACAAACATGAAAAAAATAATATATGTCCTTTTGAATGTATACTATACTTCAGTAACCTTATTTTAATCTGAGTGCAGACCCCTAAGTCGCACCCTTTTTTCTCTACTGCTCTTCTAAACATTTAAAGAATATGTACTTTAAATCATCCTAGAAGATATATATACATACACATGCACACAAAGAAAGAAAGAAATTGGCGGGAGGAGCCGGGTGGTGGGTGAACGGCAGAGAAACTCTAGCTTTATTACACAAGGATGGAAGCAAATTCCTTTGGAGAGGGTGGGGGTGGAATGGCTTCTTCTGACGACTTCAGAGCAATGAGGGAACAAGAGAGATCGTGGATCTGCCCCTACAGTCCTGGAGACCTCTCAATCTGGGGTTAGGAAGAAAGGGGACCTCCCTTGCGGTCCAGGGGTCGCCTCCCTCCGCAGACCCGGTGCTGGGAGGCAGTAGAGGGCACAGCTGCCCCAGAGTCCCAGAAGGCGGCGCCGCATCCCTGGGGCGCGGGCCGGGACCGTCTGGTGCTTCTTCGCCGGTAAAGTGCACTAGGCGATGCGGGCCCGGCTCTCACTGGTTCATCCCTCCAGGCACAACCCGTCCCGGGGCTGGGAGGTCGCGCGGCTGTGGCCCGCATCTCACGCCCAGGCACTGGGACGCGGCGGAGTCTCACCACGGGTTCCAGGTTCACTCCCAGGACTTGGCGCGCTTGGCGCCGCGCTTCTGCCACGCTGCTCTCGACCCACACGTCGCCGACTACGCGGAATCTTGGCAAGGTGGTCAGCGTTGGGGTGGCCGCCTTCCCACTCTCCTCCAGGGTGCGGCCCCCGGAGCTGGGCCCGGGGGCCGTGGGCTTGCGGGGGCTGCTGTCCTCGCGGGACGGCGGCGGCGGGGGCGGCACCTTCCTCTGGCCGGCGGCGACCTTCCGGACTCCGTGGCGCCTCCTCCTGGCAGCCGGCCGGCGCGTCTGGAGGCGGGCCTCGGGGGGCTGGTGCCAGGGGTCCGGGACCTGGGCCAGGAGGGAAGAGTAGCCATAGACGTCCTTGCTGCGCAGGATGCGGGGGGAGAACTGGTGCTTGAGGCTGCAGAGGTAGCTCCAGAGCTCCGCGTCTGAGCTCATGAACTCCGTGCTGCGGGGCACGAATAACTTGAAAGCATCGATCAGCGCCTTGCTGCTGTTGGCCAGCGACAGTGGCGACGGTTGCCACCGCGTGTACAGCACTTTCTCCTCAGGCGCCTCCAGCGCGGCCCCTCCTGCAGCGATAGAGGCTCCTCCCCGGGCGGCCGGGGCCAGGGCCTCCCGGGGCCTGCGCCTCCGCCTCTTCACGCGGCTCAGGATGTGAGGTCCCGAGGGGCCGCCCGCGCTTGCCAGGTCTCGCCGCCGCCGCAGGGCACTGATGAATTTCCTACCATGAAGCCAAATCAGGCGGCAGGCTGTGAGAGTTACACCGCAGTTGCTAGGAGACCAGGCGCTTTGTGAGGTCACAATGTCTGCCTATCCTATCACTGCCTGCTGCCCAAAGCTGCCTTAGGTTGGGCTGTGTTTAAGATTATGCCCTTGAGAAAGACCTGCACGTAATCTTACCTGAGAAGGCCCATAGTTCTTGATGAGTTCAAGAGGGTTGTCCTCGACGTGAATGCACTGGTGCCTCAGCCTCCATTAATTCCATCCAACATGAGATGACACTTCGCGGTGGAGAGTACACACAACTTGTAATCAAACATGACTGTAAGAGGGTTTTAGCTAATTAAATGCCTTGTCATGCAATGCACTGAAAGCCAAATTGAAGTAACTACTCTACTCTTTCAAAGAATACAGATATATTGTGCCTTGCTTAGGGTTCCATATGTGTGTTGCTATAGCTCACAGTTCAGGAAGCTGTTCTTCACAGCAGCAGCAAACAGTTTGCCTAGTTAGTGTGCATGCTCACTTTCACGCAGCTTAGGGAAGACCGAGTCATTGTGTGCTTAAGAGCAAAGCGTCAACGAATTCTGCGTGAGTGGCCATGAGGGCATTCAGTGCCACTAAAACCTATTCGGTACCTACCAATTCATGATATTTCAGGTAAGTCATACACAAGGTAGTAAAAGACCGTATGGGATTCCAAGGGTAGAAAACGTGTTACACCGTCCGTGTAAGTGCTTTTGAAAGCAACCAGCATGGTCCATCCAGCATCACCACATACACAAATAATTCACAAAATATTACAAGGACCACCTACCATGATCAATTGAAATCCACTTCCTCATGAAAGGATGACACCAAACTATGTGAATCAAGAAAAGGGATAAGTCATGGTAACAATCAGAAGAGACACTTGCCAAGGTCAACGTGATACATGTGAGAGGCCTCTGTCTTTACTCAACTCCTTTTCTTAAACACACAAACCAAACTTTCCTCTACGCACCTTAAGCCAGTACTACCTCACGTTCAGAAAGTGCTGAAAATGGAAAGCTATTCTCATATTCAGTAAGAGCAACCCCTGGATTTCCTTGTTCATTAAATGTAATTTATTTTCAAATTGGTTTCCACGCAACACCCAGTGTTCATCCCAACAGGTGCCCTCCTCAATGCCCGTCACCCACTTTCCCCCAACCCTACGTCAACCCTCAGTCTGTTGTCCGTATTTAAGAGTCTCTTATGGTTTGCCTCCCTCCCTCTCTATACCTTTTCCCCGCATCACCTCCCCCATGGTCTTCTGCTAAGTTTCTCAGGACCCACACATGGATTAAAACAAATGGTATCTGTCTTTCTCCGCCTGACTTATTTCACGTAGCATAATACCCCCCAGTTCCATCCACGTTGCTACAAATGGCCAGATTTCGTTCTTTCTCATTGCCAAGTAGTATTCCGTGGTATACATCAACCACAACTTCTTTATCCACTTGTCAGTTGATGGACAGCTAGGCTCTTTCCATAGTCTGCCTGTTGTTGAAAGTAGTGCTATAAACATTGGGGTACATGCGCCCCTATGTCTCAGCACTCCTGTACCCCTTGGGTAAATTCCTAGCAGTGCTATTGCTGGGTCTTAGGGTAGATCTATTTTTAATGATTTGAGGAACCTCCACACTGTTTTCCAGAGCGGCTGCACCAGGATGCATTCCCACCAACAGTGCAAGAGGGTTCCTGTTTCTCCGCATCCTCACCAGCATCTATAGTCTTCTAATTTGCTCATTGTAGCCACTCTGACTGGCATGAGGTGGTATCTCAGTGTGGGTTTGCTTTGGATTTCCCTGAACGAGGGGTGCTGTTGAGCACCTTTCATGTGTCTCTTGACAATCTGGATGTCTTTTTTAGAACAGTGTCTGTTCAAGTCTTCTGCCCGTTTCTTCACTGGATTATTTGATTTCCGGGTGTGGAGTTGGTGAGTTCATTTTTCAGGTTTAGGGTACTAGCCAATTATCCAGTATGACTTTTGCACTCATCTTTTCCCATTCGTTCGGTTGCCTTTTAGTTTTGTTGATTGTTTCCTTCATTGTGGAAAAGATTTTTATGTTCATGAGATCCCAATAGTTCATTTTGCTTTTAATTCCCTTGCCTTTGGAGATGTGTCAGCTAAGAACTTGCTGACGCTGAGGTCAAAGAGGATGTTTCCTGCTTTCTCCTCCAGGGTTTGATGGTTTCCTGTCTCACATTCACGTCCTTCATCCATTGTGAGCTTATTTTTGTGAGTGGTGTAAGAAACTGGTCTAGTTTCATTCTTCTGCATGTTGATGTCCACTTCTCTTAGCACCATTTGTTAAAGAGACTGTCTTTTTTTCCATTGGATATTCTTTCCTGCTTTGTCAAAGATTAGTTGGTCATACGTATGTGGGTCCAATTCTGGGGTCTCTATTCTATGGCATTAAGTCTATGTATCTGTTTCTGTGCCAGTACCATGCTGTCTTGATGGTTATAGCTTTGCGGTAGAGGCTAAAGTCTGGCATTGTGGTGCCTCACACTTTGGTTTTCTTCTTCAGTATTACTTTGGCTATTCAGGGTCTTTTGTGTTTCCATACACATTTTATGATTGTTTGTTCCAGCTTGGAGAAGAGTGCTGGTGCAATGTGATTGGTGCTGCCTATTATGTGAGGACTGCGTTGGGTCGTATTGACATTTCGCCAATATTTATTCTTCCAATCCACGAGCATGGAATGTTTTTCGCTTTCTCTGTATCTTCTTCAATTTCCTTCACAAGCCTTCTATAGTTTTCAGCATACAGATCTTTTACCTCTTTGGTTAGCTTCATTCCTAGGTACGTTATGACTCTTGGTGCATTGTAAATGGGATCCGTTTCTTTATTTCTCTTTCTGTTGCTTCATTATTGGCTTATAAAACGCAACCAATTTCTGTACATTGATTTTCTACCCTGCAACATTGCTGAATTCATGTATCAGTGATAGAGGACTTTTGATGGGGTCTGTCCGAAATTCCATGTATTGTGTCATGCCATCTGCAAAAAGTGGAAGTTTGACTTCATCGTTGCAAATGATGATACCTTTAATTTCATGTGCTGTCTGATTACTGATGCCAAGACTTCCAACACTATGTTCAACAACCGGGGTGAGAGTGGACATCTCTGTCTTGTACCTGATCTCAGGGGGATTGCTCTCAGTTTTTCCCCATTGAGGACGATATTTACTGTGAGCTTCTGATAAATGGCTTTTATGATGTTTAAAGTAGTTTCCTTCTATCCCAAATGTCTTGAGGGTTTGTATTAAGTACGGATGTGGTATTTTCTCAAATACTTTTTTTCTGAATCTATTGACAGTGTACTATGGTTTTTATCTTTTCTTTTATTAATGTGATGTAGCACAATGTTTGATTTGTGAATACGGCACTAGCCCTGCAGGCCAGGAATGAATCCCACTTGATCGTGTTGAATAATACTTTCTATATGCTATTGAATGTGATTTGCTAGTATCTTGTTGAGAATTTCTGCACCCGTATTCATCAGGGATATTGGCCTGTAATTCTCCTTTTTTTTGTGTCTCTGTCTGGTTTGGGAATCACCGTTTGCTGGCTTCATAAAATGAGTCTGGTAGTTTTCCTTTCATCTCCATATTTTGGAACAGCTTGGGAAGGATGGCTATTATCTCTGCTTTAAATGTCTGCTAGAAATCGCCAGGGAAGCCACCTGGACCAGGACTCTTATTTATTGGGAGATTTTTGATAACGGATTCAATTTCCTCACTAGTTATGGGTCCGTTCACATTTTCTATTTCTTCCCGTTTGAGCTTTGGAAGTGTGTGGGGATGGAGGCATTTGTCCATTTCTTCCAGGTTGTCCAGTTTGTTGGCATAGAAGATTTTATAGTGTTTCCTGATGAATGCTTGAATTTCTGAGAGATTCTTTGTAATAATTCCATTTTCATTCGTGATTTGACCTATTTGGGTCCCCTCTCTTTTCTTTTTGAGAAGCCAGGCTAGACGTTTATCAATTTTGTGTATTTTCTCAGAAACACAACTCTTGGTTTCATTGATGTGCTGTACTGTTTTCCTTTAGACTCCATATTGTTTATTTCTGCTCTGATCTTTATAATTTTTCTTCCTCTGCTCGCTTTGGGGTGTCTTTTCTGTCCTGCTTCTAGTTCCTTTAGGTGTGTTGTTAGATTTTGTATTGGGGATTTTTCTTGTTTCTTGAGATAGGCCTGGATAGCAATGTTTCTTGTCGTCGTCGTCGTTGTTGTTGTTGTTGTGTTTTGTTTTGTTTTGTTTTGTTTTGTTTTTGTTGTTCCCTGTCTGGACTGCCCTTGCTGCATCCCGAAGGGTTTGCATTGTTGTATTTCATTTTCATTTGTTTCCTTATATCTTTTAATTTCTTCTCATGTTGCCTGGTTGACCCATTTATTCGTTGGTGGGATGTTTTTTAACCTCCATGCTTTTGGAGATTTTCCATCTTTTTTTCTGTGTTTAATTTAATGTCCCGTGCAATTACCACATTCTTATCAACAAGGTTCTGTATGTTTTTAATTAATTGTTTATATATTTGTGTGTCTCCGAATTTGGTGTGTAGACATTTAAAATTTGTAGCTCCTCCTGATGGAGAGACCCTGGAATTAATATAGAAAGCCCTTCGTCATCTTTTGATACAGCCTTTAATTTAAACTCTACTTTGTATGATACAATTTGGCTACTCCAGGTTTCTTTTGACCTCCAGTAGCATGATAGATAGTTCTCCATCCCCTCAATTTCAATCTGAAGGTGTCCTCATGTCTATAAGCAGTCTCTTGTAGACAGCAAATAGATGGGTCTTGTTCTGTTTTTTGTTTTTGTTTTTTCCATCCATTCTGATACACTATGTTGTTTGGTTGGAGCATTTAGTCCATTGAAATTCAGTATTATTATGGAAAGTTATGCGCTTAGAGTCATTGTGATGTCTGTAGGTTTCATGCTTGCCGTGGTGCACCAGTTTCCTTTCCCACCAACAGTGAGAGAGGGTTACTCTTTCTCCATATCCTCACCAGCATCTGTGGTTTCCTAAGTTGCTCATTTTAGCCACACTGACTAGTGTGAGGTGGTATCTCAGTGTGGCTTTGATGTGTATTTTCCTGATGATGAGTGATGTTGAGCATCCTTTCATGTGTTTTGGGGCCATCTGGATGTCTCTTTTGGAAAAGTGTCTATTCATGTCTTCTGCCCATTGTTTCACTGTACTACATTTTCCAGGTGTGACTTGGGTAAGTTCTTTATACATTTTGTGTAGTAACCCTTTATCCAATATGTCACTCGCAAACATCTTCACTCCTTCCATCGGTTGCCTTTTAATTTTGCTGATTGTTTCCTTTGCAGTGCCGAAGATTTGTATCCTGACCCGGTCCTGATCATTCAGTTTTGCTTTTCATTCCCTTGTCTTTTGAGACATGCCAAGGAAGAAATTGCTGCAGTTGAGGTCAAAGGGTTTTTTTTCCTCTTTTCTCCTCTAGTGTTTTGATGGTTTCCTGTCTCACATTTAAGGCTTTCATCCATTTTGCCTTTATTTTTGTGCACGTTGTAAGAAAGTCATCTAGGTTATTCTTCATCATGTTACTGTTTCGTTCTCCCAGCACCCTTTGTAAAGAGGCTGTCTTCTCTCCATTGGATTGTCTTTGCAGTTTTGTCAAAGATTAGTTCACCATACATTTGTGGGGCCCCTTCTGGGTTCTCTATGCTGTTTCATTGGTTCATGTGCCTGTTTTTGTGCCAAAGTCATACTATCTTAACGATTACAGCTTCATAGGAGAGGCGAAAGTCTGGGCTGCCTCCCACTTTGGCTTTCTTTTTTAATTTTTTTTTTCAACGTTTATTTATTTTTGGGACAGAGAGAGACAGAGCATGAACAGGGGAGGGGCAGAGAGAGAGGGAGACACAGAATCAGAAACAGGCTCCAGGCTCTGAGCCATCAGCCCAGAGCCCGACGCGGGGCTCGAACTCACAGAGGGTGAGATCGTGACCTGGCTGAAGTCGGACGCTCAACCGACTGCGCCACCCAGGCGCCCCTGGCTTTCTTTTTTAAAGTTAACTTTGACTACTCAGGTTCTTTGGTTGTTCTGTGCAAAGTTTCAGATTGCTTGCCCTAGTCTGGAGAAGAATGTTGGTACAATTTTGATTGGTATTGCATTAATGTGTAGATTGCTTTCGGTACTATTGACATTTTAACAGTATTCATTCTTCCACTCTTTGGCATGGATTGTTTTTTTTTTTTTTTTTTTCTGTATTTGATGTGTCTTCATCATTTTCCTTCATACATTTTCTATACTTTTCACTGTACAGATCTTTTACATCTTTGGTTAGTTTTCTTGCTAGGTATTTTACGGTTCTTGGTGAAATTGTAACTGGCATTGATTTCTTGACTTCTCTTTCGGTTGCTTCCTTATTGGTGTATAGAAATGCAATCAGTTTCTTTACACGGATTTTGTATCCTGTGAGTTTGGTCCATGCATGTATCAGATCTAGCAGCGTTTTCATGGAGTCTTTTGGGTTCTCCGCGTTCACTCTCATGTCATCTTTGAAAGGCCAAAGCTTGACTTTCAATGATATATGTTCAGTTAAGTGTAGTTAAAAAGAATTTACCCTTTGGGCCCTATGTTAACTTCATAATTGCACAATAAGTGACAAATAAGCAAGAACTGGGCATGTTATCCCACATTAGAATTGGTAACTGGAATCTAACTCTTTAAAACGTATTGAATCCCTCATGATATGGATAGAAGTATGAAACATCTAACTTCACCCAGTGCACACGTGTGTATTTGTAAACACATATGCTAAACAGCAAAATTGTAATATTCGTGAGGTGTGCCAAATTTTACATGTTCATGGTACAGATAATATTGTTTTACCATCTTTTTGGTAGAGGCCCAATAAGACATTTGGAATCAAGGAGAGAATCCAGAACCTACAGGGTACATTCTCCATGCACTATTCTGGCTTTCAAATAAATGAACAAATGGAATTAAAAAAATAGATTGCACTGGTAATCCTGTTTATTGCAATGGTGCAATAACTTTTTATGGACTCTAGCCATACTAAGAGTGCACGTGAATAGGTGTTGGAAATGACACACTTTATTTGACATGACCAAACTCACTAGAAACATATACTTTCAAAAACTTTTTAATATTCATTTTTTCAGTTAGTCTATAAGGCCTAATAACTTATTACTCCACATTGAGAAGAGCAAAGGTCGACATGGTGAACTTTGCATGTGTTACAATGGCTATCACATAATATTATTTGATATCCTAGAATTTTAAACAACTATACAGCTACACGGCTCATGCAAGGTATTTAAACTTGACATATTTTAGCTCTCTTGTTTTCATTATTTAATCGTTTTTTTCTAGAATTAGCTTTTGCTACAATCGCATAACTACTAACTTGGGTAATGGACATCCAACGTTCCAGCTTATCTGTTTTTGTATCAGTGATGAAAATCAATCTCTATGTCATTGACTTTTCAATTAACCATGGCTATGTTTTAGGTCTTTTATCACTGCAATGATAAATTCTCTGTCGTCTTCTATACCTTTTTTGAAGCCCAGTGATTAATCTTATGCCTATGATTCTACATTCTTGTTGTTATACTGCTTTTATCTATTTTGATCAATTCTTTAGAGGTCACTTCTTGCTGGAATTTCGTCTGAGGGGAATTCTTGCGTTTCATCATTTTGGATAGTTTTCTATCCCTTTTGTGTTTTAACGTTGTTGTTGTTGTTGTTTTGTTTTGTTTTGTTTTGTTTTCTTTTATGTGCTATGCACCTGAGAGCACTGCTACTTTAAAGTGGGCTTATACCGTCTCCATGGCCTGGCCCTTCAGGACGTGTGTTTTGGAAAGTGTTACTTGCTTCGTGTTGCTATGATATTGTGTTTGAGTTCTCATCTCAGAGTGATTTTTGAAAATCCCACGAGGTGTGCTTTGATGTGTTCCTTGAAGTACCAAATGAAGTAATTGGAGGCTTGCACTATCTTGACAGGGGTTAAAACACCTTAAGTTGCCACGGATGGGTGTTCTTGCCCTTCCCAACAATGGGGGTTACTCCTGGTAGTGAGATCCTGGAGATGTGATGGCGCCAAAGCCCCGGCGCCACCCAGACAGCTCCTCTGAAAAGCTCTAGGCAGCTGCACTTATGAAAGCTGCTCATTTTCTGATTTCCCAGAGGCTACCTTGGGCAAAATTGTGGATTTTGTACATTACCTGGCCACATCTATTTCTTCTACCAGCCAGATCTTAGATTGTAGGCAAATGATACCTCCGATTTTGCTTCTCCAATTTGTAAAGGGGAAGTATAACGCCTATGTCCAGTATAGTGGTGAGATTATAGGTAATGCCTGTAAAACGTGTGGAAAAACTCCTGGCACATTACACTCCATAAACACTGTATTTTGTTTTGATTTCCTCATAGTTGTCACTACATCCATACAAACTGTACCTCCAGGGTGGGGTCTTATGTAGGTCAAAATGTAAGCTACACCATAGAAGCTATCAACGAGGCAAAATGTTTCTCCTATGCGTGAGGACGTGACCCTTCCCTTTTTTGCATATGTATACTAAACTTGGTGGTAGAGATCATTGAAGACTTGAATGTATATTGCAGTCTAGCTCGCCGGGAGATAGTTAAAAATCCCCTATTTCAGGCATCGTGGATACACATATTGAACACCTTAGGTGTCAGGTGTTATCAGGTTCAAGTACACAGTGAGAATCCAACATGCACGCTCCATATATTCAGGATGTTTCAAAACTTAGCTACAAATAGTACAGGTGTAATTACAACGTGTGGCAAATGCTGTTAAATAGAACACTAAATTTTATGAGAAGGAATGGCACAGGGGACAAAGTGTAGATTACAGGATTGGCCAACAAAGGTTTCTTGGGGAGAAAAGTCCTTTTCAAACTGGACCCGTAGCAAGAACTGGTAAGGAAACTAGCGAACACAAAATGCATTCTAAGCGGAACCTACGTGGGTCTAATTTGAGCAACCAGGAGAAGAGACCGTCCCGGTCACCTAATGAAAGGAGAATCAGGAAAGATGGCATTAGAGGGGTGACAAGGCAGGACTGCCAACGTCTGGTGGTCACATTACAGATTCTATGTGTCATTTTGAGTACAGTGGAGACTAGAGGGTTGTCGTAAGCAGAGGAATGAACTGCTCAGATTCAGGAGTCTTGTATTGCATTCCAGATGCAGTGAAAAGAATGAACTGGGATTTTGGTGGGAAGGGAAAGGCAGCATGGGGCTAAGAACGAAAATGGAGAGTAGGCGGAAGGTGGTGAGAAACTAGCTGGCTTGGCATACGTTGGAGGTGGAGTTGAGAGCCCCTGCTGCTGAGTGGATCACAGAAAAGACGTTGAGGATGGGAGGACTGACAATGAGCCTCTTTCCCTCTTGAGCAGCTGAAGACAATGCCCCATTAAGAGAGAAACACAAGAGGGGTCTTAAGTTGGTCATGGATTTCAATTGATTGTTGATTGGGTATTAATTCATATGCTTAGAGAATTTTGCTTAGAATTTTATCTTTTCATTGTTTTGTTTCTACAACTTGCTTCGTTATTACCATCTTGAGGTTCTAACGGATGTTCTCCAATTCTTCGCTGTCTCCAAGACCTTCTTACATAAGAGTATGGACATGATGGGTTATGTAGGTCCATCATCTTCTACCCAGTCTTTGTCGTCGTCACAAATACATAATGGCCACTGTTGTAGAAGAACCTCAAGGTCCAACAGGTTTGTCTCACTGTTCTCGGAATGCCTGCCCCTCCTTTATTCCCGCACATTTGCTTTTGTCTCCTTTGTCCTCCTCCTTTCTGCCTGCCAACTAGAAATTTGGTCATCCTTTAAGATTCTTTGTGCTATGCCTCCGAGACGCCTTTACTGATCAACTCGGCTCAGTGGACTTCTCCTGCTACATGAAACTTGACCTTGAAGTCTCACTGTGCTTTGCATGGTGTTTGGGTTTTTTGTACCCTCAAATATTGAAAGTTTCTTGAAGGCAAGGATGCGGTCTTGCATGCTTTCAGAAACTTTTATAGACACTCAAACATGGTCAAAGTTTAGAAATCTTTCTTGGTGAAGTGGTTGAGTCAACGTCAAATCAGATGGGAGGGTGTCTGCTGAAGGAATAACACTGGATTGTTTGAAACTATCCTTGATGTGTTGAATGGACCTAATAAATTTATGAATTGACACATTTTATTTATTTAACTGATACTAGACTAAATCATTTATTTGAAACGTTACTTTATGATTACGGCGGTCTTAAAGTTTATTGCAGAAAATTTAGAAAATAAACAAGAAAGAAAGAAAAATGGTCATAAGTCAAACACCTGGAGATAAGCATATGTAAACACGTTTTTTATGTTTATGTATTTTTGGCACAGAGAGAGAACGAGAGAGAGATGAGCAAGAGTGGGGGATGGGAGGAGAGAGAGAGATAGAGAGAATCATAAGCAGGCTCAACGTTGTCAGTGCAGACCTCAATGTGGAGCTTAATCGCACACACAGTGGAATCATAACTGAGCTGGAATCAAGAGTCAGATGCTTAACCGACTGAGCCATTCAGGCGCCCCTGGAGGTAAGCACCTCTAACACTGTGGTATAATCATCACGGAAGAGGTATATGTACATGCATTAACCAAAATTTGCTATGTAGCTGTGAATCCCATTTTTGATCCTCTAGTGATACGAGCATTTCGCTAGGTCACAAATGTTCTCCAGGGCTATGAATTGTAAATGTCTCATAGCATGCCATAACTTATTAAAAAAATTTTTTTTAATGTTTATTTATTTTTGAGACAGAGAGAGACAGAGCATGAACGGGGGAGGGTCAGAGAGAGAGGGAGACACAGAATCCGAAGCAGGATCCAGGCTCTGAGCTGTCAGCACAGAGCCCAACGCGGGGCTCGAACTCACGGATCATGAGATCATGACTCGAGCTGAAGTCGGACGCCAAACCGACTGAGCCATCCAGGTGCCCCATGCCATAACTTATTTAAACATGGCTATTGATCATTTAGGATGTTCCATTTTCTTGCTTCGAATAGTTGCTACAAGTAGAATTAGCTTTTCATGGTGTAGACACAGTTTAGTAAATGTCAGTTAAAAAATAAAAAGAACTGCAGCCTGTAATGTGAGGCGGAGGAACAGGTATGAGCAGATTTCGCTTCACCTTGTCTATTGCTGGCAGTCTTTACAGCCTTCTCTCCCTCATCCTCTTTTTCTCCTCCTTGACCCACAACCTCCCCCTCTTTATTCCTCCTTCTTCTCATCCTCGTTTCTCTGTCTATGCTGGCCTCCTTACTTCCCATCAGTACACACGTTCACTCTCCTGCCTTGGGGAATTCATGGGTCCTTCTGCCTAGATCACCTTCCTGTCAGCAGGTATTTCTCTCATTTCCGTGAGGTATTTATTCAACTGACACCTTTACAGTAGGGCCCTCTGTGTCGAGTATTTCACCATGTCTAGTATTTCACACCCCCTCCCCCAATGCTATATCCTCTCCAAGATGTATTTACTTGTTCTTTCCCCATTCATTATTCTCTACCGTAGTTTCTAGTTCCATTATGTTTGTCAGTCTCCCCCACTGGACTCTTGAGCACCAAGAGTGCAGTGATCCTTGCTCCTTTGGTTCCCTAGTGGATCCTCAGGGCGTAGACTGTGTTGTCTCATTTTAAATGCTCCAAAAGTATTTATTGAATGATTCAATGAATCAACAACACTCCTTCTTTCTTAAGAATGTTTTATAATTTTGTACTTTACACTTACATCTATGATCCATTTGAGTGAATGTTTCTATAAGTGATGATTTTAGGTCAAGGCTTCTTTTACTTAATTAATTAATCAATGAAATGATTGAGTAAAATATTAATTACTTAGCTAGATATGGCATATCTCTCCATTTATTTATATCTTCCTTGATTTACCCAATCAGCCTTCTGTGGCTTTTCACGTACAAATCCTGTGCATGGTTGTTAGACTTAAATGTAAGTATTTCAATGTTTGGTGTGATTTTAATGGTTCTTGAAAAAACAGTTCAGGAGAGGAGAGATGGCGGCGTAGGAGGACGCTGGGCTCACCGCGCGTCCTGCTGATCACTTAGATTCCACCTACACCTGCCTAAATAACCCAGAAAACCGCCAGAGGAATAGCAGAACGGAGTCACCGGAACCAAGCGCAGACGAGAGACCCACGGAGAGGGTAGAAAAGGCGGCGAGGTGGTGCGCGCTCCACGAACTGGTGGGAGGGAGCCAGGGCGGAGGGGCGGCTCACCGGCCAAGCAGAGCCCCCGAGTCTGGCTTGCAAAAAGCGGAGGGCCTGATGGACTGTGTTCCGACAGCAAGCGCGACTTAGCGTCTGGGAGGTCATAAGTTAACAGCTCTGCTCAGAAAGCGGGAAGGCTGGAGGACAAAGGGAAGGAGAGCTGCTGAGCCCCCTGACGACAGAGCTCAGTTTGGTGGGGAACAAAGGCGCTCGCCAGCGCCATCTCCCCCGCCCATCCCCCAGCCAAAATCCCAAAGAGAACCAGTTCCTGCCAGGGAAATTGCTCGCTCCGCGCAAACACCCAACTCTGTGCTTCTGCGGAGCCAAACCTCCGGCAGTGGATCTGACTCCCTCCCGCTGCCACAGGGCCCCTCCTGAAGTGGATCACCTAAGGAGAAGCGAGCTAAGCCTGCCCCTCCTGCCCCTGTGCACCTTGCCTACCCACCCCAGCAAAGACGCCAGATCCCCAGCATCACAAGCCTGGCAGTGTGCAAGTAGCCCAGACAGGCCACCACACCCCACAGTGAATCTCACCCCTATGAGAGGGGAAGACAAGGCACACACCAGTCTGACTGTGGACACAGCAGTGGGCTGGGGGCAGACATCAGGTCTGACTGCGGCTCCGCCCACCAACTCCAGTTATACACCACAGCACAGGGAAAGTGCCCTGCAGGTCCTCACCATGCCAGGGACTATCCAAAATGACCAAGCGGAAGAATTCCCCTCAGAAGAATCTCCAGGAAATAACAACAGCTAATGACCTGTTCAAAAAGGATTTAAATAATATAACAGAAAGTGAATTTGGAATAATAGTCATAAAATTAATCGCTGGGCTTCAAAACAGTATAGCTGACAGCAGAGAATCTCTTGCTACAGAGATCAAGGGACTAAGGAACAGTCACGAGGAGCTGAAAAACGCTTTAAACGAAATACATAACAAAATGGAAACCACCACGGCTCGGATTGAAGAGGCAGAGGAGAGAATAGGTGAACTAGAAGATAAAGTTATGGAAAAAGAGGAAGCTGAGAAAAAGAGAGATAAAAGAATCCAGGAGTATGAGGGGAAAATTAGAGAACTAAGTGATACCCTAAAAAGAAATAATCTACGCATAATTGGTATCCCAGAGGAGGTAGAGAGAGGGAAAGGTGCTGAAGGGGTACGTGAAGAAATAATAGCTGAGAACTTCCCTGAAGTGGGGAAGGAAAAAGGCATTGAAAGCCAAGAGGCACAGAGAACTCCCTTCAGACGTAACTTGAATCGATCTTCTACAGGACATATCATAGTGAAACTGGCAAAATACAAGGATAAAGAGAAAATTCTGAAAGCAGCAAGGGGTAAACGTGCCCTCACATATAAAGGGAGACCTATAAGACTCGTGAATGATCTCTCTTTTGAAACTTGGCAGGCCAGAAAGAATTGGCACGAGGTTTTCAGTGTGCTAGACAGAAAAAATATGCAGCCGAGAATCCTTTCTCCAGCAAGTCTGTCATTTAGAATAGAAGGAGAGATAAAGGTCTTCCCAAACAAACAAAAACTGAAGGAATTTGTCACCACTAAAGCAGCCCTACAAGAGATCCTAAGGGGGACCCTGTGAGACAAAGTACCAGAGACATCACTACAAGCATAAAACATACAGACATCACAATGACTCTAACCCCATATCTTTCTATAATAACACTGAATGTAAATGGATTAAATGCGCCAACCAAAAGACATAGGGTATCCGAATGGATAAAAAAACAAGACCCATCGGGGCGCCTGGGTGGCGCAGTCGGTTAAGCGTCCGACTTCAGCCAGGTCACGATCTCGCGGTCCGTGAGTTCGAGCCCCGCGTCAGGCTCTGGGCTGATGGCTCGGAGCCTGGAGCCTGTTTCCGATTCTGTGTCTCCCTCTCTCTCTGCCCCTCCCCCGTTCATGCTCTGTCTCTCTCTGTCCCAAAAATAAATAAACGTTGAAAAAAAAAAAATTAAAAAAAAAAAAAAACAAGACCCATCTATTTGCTGTCTACAAGAGACTCATTTTAGACCGGAGGACACCTTTAGATTGAGAGTGAGGGGATGGAGAACTATTTATCATGCTACTGGAAGCCAAAAGAAAGCTGGAGTAGCCATACTTCTATCAGACAAACTAGACTTTCAATTAAAGGCCGTAACAAGAGATGAAGAAGGACATTATATAATAGTGACAGGGTCTATCCATCAGGAAGAGCTAACAATTATAAATGCCTATGCGCCGAATACCGGAGCGCCCAAATATATAAAACAATTACTCATAAACATAAGCATTCCTGGGATGCAGGGCTGGTTCAACATTCGCAAATCAATCAACGTGATACATCACATTAACAAAAAAAAAGAGAAAAACCATATGATCCTGTCAATCGATGCAGAAAAGGCCTTTGACAAAATCCAGCACCCTTTCTTAAGAAAAACCCTTGAGAAAGTCGGGATAGAAGGAACATACTTAAAGATCATAAAAGCCATTTATGAAAAGCCCACAGCTAACATCATCCTCAACGGGGAAAAACTGAGAGCTTTTTCCCTGAGATCAGGAACACGACAGGGATGCCCACTCTCACCGCTGTTGTTTAACATAGTGCTGGAAGTTCTAGCATCAGCAATCAGACAACAAAAGGAAATCAAAGGCATCAAACTTGGCAAAGATGAAGTCAAGCTTTCGCTTTTTGCAGATGACATGATATTATACATGGAAAATCCGATAGACTCCACCAAAAGTCTGCTAGAACTGATACATGATTTCAGCAAAGTTGCAGGATCCAAAATCAATGTCCAGAAATCAGATGCATTCTTATACACTAACAATGAAGCAACAGAAAGACAAATAAAGAAACTGATCCCATTCACAATTACACCAAGAAGCATAAAATACCTAGGAATAAATCTAACCAAAGATGTAAAGGATATGTATGCTGAAAACTATAGAAAGCTTATGAAGGTAATTGAAGAAGATTTAAAGAAATGGAAAGATAATCCCTGCTCATGGATTGGAAGAATAAATATTGTCAAAATGTCAATACTACCCAAAGCTATCTACACATTCAATGCAATCCCAATCAAAATTGCACCAGCATTCTTCTCGAAACTAGAACAAGCAATCCTAAAATTCATATGGAACCACAAAAGGCCCCGAAAAGCCAAAGCAATTTTGAAGAAGAAGACCAAAGCAGGAGGCATCGCAATCCCAGACTTTAGCCTCTACTACAAAGCTGTCATCATCAAGACAGCATGGTATTGGCACAAAAACAGACACGTCGACCAATGGAATAGAATAGAAACCCCAGAACTGGACCCACAAACGTATGGCCAACTCATCTTTGACAAAGCAGGAAAGAACATCCAATGGAAAAAAGACAGTCTCTTTAACAAATGGTGCTGGGAGAACTGGACAGCAACATGCAGAAGGTTGAAACTAGACCACTTTCTCACACCATTCACAAAAATAAACTCAAAATGGATAAAGGGCCTGAATGTGAGACAGGAAACCATCAAAACCTTAGAGGAGAAAGCAGGAAAAGACCTCTCTGACCTCAGCCGTAGCAATCTCTTTACTTGACACATCCCCAAAGGCAAGGGAATTAAAAGCAAAAGTGAATTACTGGGACCTTATGAAGATAAAAATCTTCTGCACAGCAAAGGAAACAACCAACAAAACTAAAAGGCAACCAACGGAATGGGAAAAGATATTTGCAAATGACATATCGGACAAAGGGCTAGTGTCCAAAATCTATAAAGAGCTCACCAAACTCCACACCCGAAAAGCAAATAACCCAGTGAAGAAATGGGCAGAAAATATGAATAGACACTTCTCTAAAGAAGACATCCGGATGGCCAACAGGCACATGAAAAGATGTTCAGCGTTGCTCCTTATCAGGGAAATACAAATCAAAACCACACTCAGGTATCCCCTCACGCCAGTCAGAGTGGCCAAAATGAACAAATCAGGAGACTATAGATGCTGGAGAGAATGTGGAGAAACGGGAACCCTCTTGCACTGTTGGTGGGAATGTAAATTGGTGCAGCCGCTCTGGAAAGCAGTGTGGAGGTTCCTCAGAAAATTAAAAATAGACCTACCCTATGACCCAGCAATAGCACTGCTAGGAATTTATCCAAGGAACACAGGAGTAGTGATGCATAGGGGCACTTGTACCCCAATGTTCATAGCAGCACTCTCAACAATAGCCAAATTATGGAAAGAGCCTAAATGTCCATCAACTGATGAATGGATAAAGAAATTGTGGTTTATATATACAATGGAATACTATGTGGCAATGAGAAAAAATGAAATATGGCCTTTTGTTGCAACGTGGATGGAACTGGATAGTGTGATGCTAAGTGAAATAACCCATACAGAGAAAGACAGATACCATATGGTTTCACACTTATGTGCATCCTGAGAGGCTTAGCAGGACACATGGGGGAGGGGAAGGAAAAAAAAAAAAAAGAGGTTAGAGTGGGAGAGAGCCAAAGCATAAGAGACTGTTGAGAACTGAGAACAAACTGAGGGTTGATGGGGGGTGGGAGGGAGGAGAGGGTGGGTGATGGGTATTGAGGAGGGCACCTTTTGGGATGAGCACTGGGTGTTGTATGGAAACCAATTTGACAATAAATTTCATATATAAATAAAAAATATAAAATAAAATATATTTAGGCTTACCCAAAAAAAAAATAAAAATAAGAAAAATAAATAAATAAATAAATAAATAAATAAATAAATAAATAAATAAGCTACAAAAAAAAGAACAAAATTACAATTAGTACATAATGATCAACATTTACTTTAAATATAAACGGCTGAAGTGCTCCAGTCAAAATACATAGGGTAACAGGATGGATAAAAAACAACACTCATCCATATGCTGCCTAGCACAGACTCACTTCAGATCTAGACACATAGAGACTGAAAGTGAGGGGATGGAGATACATTTCCCATGCAAATGAAAGCAAACAACAACAAGGACAACAAAAATAACATCAAACAACAACAACAACTCAGAACCAGGTAGCAACACCTATATCAAACCAAATAGACTTTAAAATCCTCAATAAAATATTATCAAACTCCACTCAACAACACGCTAAAATGATTACGTGGCTTTTATTCCAGGGAAACAAAGGTGGCTCAACAAATCAATCAACATAATATCCCACCTCAACAAGACGGAGGGTAAACATCATATGATTATACCAATAAAGGGAGAAAAAACATTTGACAAAATTTAACATGTATTCATGGTAAAAGTTCTCAACAAAGTCGGGGGGACGGACATGCCTCAACACATGAAAATATTATTTTATATATTGTTTATATTAAAAAGTTCACACTTAACATCTCAATGGTGAAAAACTGAGAGATTTCCCTCTAAGATCAAGAACAAGATAAATATGACTACTTTTGCCACTCTTGTTTCATATAACACTAGAAGTCCTAGCCAGAGGAATCAGATAAGAAAAAAGAAATTATTCATCTATGTTTGTAAACAACCTGAACTGTACTATCCGCAGATGACGTAAGAATATGCATAGAAAACCCTAAACTTTCCCCCCAAAACTACTAGAAGTAATAAACGAATTCAGGAAAGTTGTAGATACGGAACTGATACACAAAAATTAGTAGGGTTTCTATATAATAATAATGAAGTCACAGAAAGAGAAATTAAGAAAACAACACGCATTCATAATTGCACCAAAAAAAAAAAAGAGAGAGTAAAATAGATACGACTCAACTTATCCAAAGAAGTGAAAGACCTGTAGTGTGAAAACCATAAGTCAGTGATGAAATTGAAGATGACACAAACAAATGGAAAGATATCCCATGATCATGGATTGGAAGAATTAATATCATTACAATGTCCATATTACTCATAACTCTCTACAGTTTCAATGCAATCCCTATCAAGATACCAAAGGCACTTTTCACAGAACTGAAACAACTAATACTAAAATCTGTATGGGACCGCAAAAGACCCTGAATCGTGAAAATATTCTTGAAAGACAAAAACATAGCTGGAGGTATCAAAATCACAGATTTCAAGATGTACTACAAAGCTTCAAGTAAACCAATTAGTATGGGTAGTGACACAAAAACAGACGCATAGGTCGATTGGACAGAATAGAAAGCCCAGAAATAATCCCAGGCTTATGTGGTAAATTAACCTATAACAAAGAGGCAAGAATAAACAACGAGGGAAAGACCGTCTCTTCAACAAAAGGTATTGGGATACCAGGAAATCTACATGCAGGTAGCGAGGACCTAACCCTAACGCTGGCCTGGGCTCTGGCTTTAAAGGCACCTAGCATGGACGTCTAAAAGAAATAACGGATTGGGGCCAATTACCATTGGGGAAAATCCTGTGTAGAAGTCACACTCTCTCCATGACATTTCCACAGCCGTGATGGAGATAGAGGAGGAGATCCTGAGACAGTTTCAGTCTGTCCCACGCATACGTTTGGCTCCGCCCTTCCAACGGTAGCCCTGAAACATAAGAGCATATGGGCCCTCATTTCAGTCCTGCAGGGAAATCACATCACTGTGGGTGGTTGGACCAAAGGCACTTCCGGGGAACCAACACTACCCCTACCCACTGCTCTGCCTCTAAGCGGGATCACCTTCTAAGGCTGAGAAAAGAAACGGTGGGACATGGATTCCTCCTTTTTCTACCCTGTGTTCTCTTTGGGACCTCAGGAGATTGAATGCTGCCCACACTCACTGGGGACGATAGTGCTTTACTGAGTCCACCAAATCAAACGCTAATCTCACCCAGAAACACTCTACAAATATCCCGAGAAAAAATGTTTAACCTTGGGCACCCCACGACCAACTCAGGTAGACACGTAATAATAACCATCACAGGGACATTCTTGTTTTGCTTCCCTTCCCTCATTCACCTCCTATTGCTAACTTTCAAGTTCTGAAGCCGTTGCTTTTTATATTCTGACCAGTGTATAGCGTTAAGATAAATTCGAGGAAAGTTGTCTTGTGCACGGACTAGTGTTTCAGTTAATATGAAAATTTTTCGGCAAGGTAAGGGAAAGAGATCTTAGCTAGGGCACGAACATACTCCATGTTACTTTATCAGGGGTGGCTTTCCAAACCCTTAACACGCTCATGGGAAGGCAGTGTAACATGGGTGAGAGCATGCATGTTGGCATAGGAGCAGAGTTGGTGCCCATCCCAGCCACACCACTAGTGTTTGTGTTATCTTGGACCAATTACTTAACATATCTGAAACTCAGTTGCCTAATTTATAAAATGGAAATAATAACAAAGGGTCAAAAAATTAAATGACACTATTGGCAAGGTGCTTAATCCAACACCTGACAACACGGAACAAGTGTTCCACAGATGATAGCCATCATTATCCTCATTTGAACAGCTAAGACAGGCTAATATTCTGTCTGGGGTCAGATACCTACGGAGGAATCTCAGGTCTTCTGACACTGATTCTTCAATTTGGAGGGAGCCCAGGACCAGGATGGCTGAAAGAGTACAAGGAGATAGACCAGTAAGCCAGTCCTCTATCCACCTCTTATTTGATAGTCCAGTTGTATATTCATCTCTTTCCTTCCAATGAAAAAAATGCAAATCCCTCCCTCTAGAAGAAATACTACACAGAGGCTTTCATGTAATATTAAGTGTTAGGCTCTGTAAAACTGGCACACGCATCATCTCATTTAATCTCACAATGGCCCTTCATATGGGGGTCCTTATTCCAATTTCCAGGTGAGGAAATTGAGACCTAGGAAAGTCAAGTGCCTCCCCCATAACTTGTTTATGACCGTGTTAGACAACAACCCTAGACTCCTACTCCATGTCCAGTATGTTTCTTCGGTGCCACAGTTTGTTCTCTTCCAAGGCGAACACTGTTAAAGAATCATTGGAACAAAGCAGGAAAAAAATCATTTAAAACGTCTAGTTTTCACCCAAGCACTGCTTTCTGGGTGACATTGGTGTTTTCTCTCTGAGAAACAAAGGTGAGAAATTCCAAACCTCGGCCTTTGTTATGGAGTTATGAAGACCAGTAAAAATTAGTAAAGCTCACTGGCAGATTAAGCTTTCCAAGTCGAAGAGATTAGTTTCAATTCTCACATTATGTGTGTTAAAGTGGGAGCTGGGATTTCACATGGCTTTGACAATCGCCATCAATTCCTTTCTTCAAGATTTGACTGCATATTCTCATTCTTTCCTTTTTTTCTCTTTTCTAGCTATACTTCCAATCTGCAGCTCACCTCTAGTTTCTCCCTATGTCTAGCAATGGCCATTCTCCATATGTCCACATTAAATCTATCATCAAAGGAGAATAAAAAGATAAAAGAACAAAGCCAGAGAAGTAAGACTCAATACTAAAATGTAAATTGGTGATAACACGTCTACTTCCAGGCAAATGTAATAACGAAAACCAGATTTATAATCCTTATGGAAACAGCTAAAAGCGTAGACAAAATATATAAGAAGCTGTTCTCAAAACATCAGACATGAGGCAGTGAAGGGCAGTGATCCCTGATATTGGGAAATAAGTGACATGGTTCCTATAGTGCCCTAGCTTATTGACTAGGCTGGGTTTTGAGTCTGTGCTATAGAGAGGAGGAAGCTGGCATAGCCCAACATATTCCCTGAATTGTGGAAGGGTTAGTCACTGATTCAGGAAGACTGCTATATTTCACAGAGCAGAGGACCAAAGAAGAGAAAGTTGTTCACAGAGAGAACTCCAGAGATCAACAGATGGTCTGCCTTGAGTACTCAATGGAATATTGATAAACTCTTGTGTATGAGGACACTGAGACCAGGGGAAGGAACAAAACGCACTGCCATACAGGGTCAGGAATAATGCCTGACAGCCAGTGTGGATGACCTCAGAATGTACATGCCATTTGGAGAATACTTGATTTTTGTGTCAGTTACTGGACAAAAATTATCCCTAAACTAAGTGCTGCCTGTGCCTTGCCCAAAATATCTTTAAAGAAAGACCTGAAAGGATCAAGCTATTTGTAAGTAACTAAACCCTGTCCCAAATCAGAGGCAAGGATATTTTTAGGAATCTAAAAGTATCCAGCATCTGACAGGCTAAAACTGACCATGTTTGGCAACCCATAAATTATTATCAGGCATGCAAAGAAGCAGGAAAATAAGACACGTAAGGAAGGGGAACTCAACTGACACTGACCCAGAAATTACACAAATGATATAATTTATACATCCGAACATTCAAATAGTTATTATAACTATTATCAGTATATCCAAGAAATTATAGGGCAGAATGAGCATGTTAAATGGAGACATGCAAGTGGTATGTAAGACCTAAACCGAACTTCGCATGACAAAAGCAATGACTAAAATAAGAAATCTGGTCTATGATTACTGAATGGAATTAAAGGCATGTAGACAGTGCAGAAAAAAAGGTTGATGAACCTAAAGACATAGCAATGGAAATCGTCTGAAATGAAACACACAGACAAATTATGCCTGCAAACCATCCAATATACATGTCATTGTATCTCCAAGGAACACAGACAAGAAAACTAATTTGAGTAAATAATGAAACTAATTTGAATTTATAGTTGTTAATGTTGATGCAAACTAAAAATATATAGTTCCAATAAGGTCAATGAACCTCAACGACAGGAAATATGAGGAATACTACACCAAGGTACCCCACAATCAAATTGCTTTAATCCAGGGAAAGGGAGGGAAAATATTTCTCATCAGAACCAATGCAATCTAGAATACAGTAGGATAACATTTTTAAAGAACCTAAAGTAGGAAACCATTATGATCTGGGCTTAGGCAAACATTTCTTAGCTACACCACCAACAATATGATTCTTTACAATAAAAACATATGGTTGGATTTTATCACACTAAAACTTTTGCGTTTCAAAGAACAAAGACTTTGAAATCACAATACTGAGACTGGGAGAATATATATACCAATCATCTATGTGAAATGTGACTTGACTTATATCTAGAACATATGGGCAATCTGCAAGATTCAATATTCTGAAGCTAAATAATCCAAAAAAAGGCAAACGATTTGAGAAGACACATTACCAAAACAGTTATATGTACAGCAGATACACACATGAAAATGTGTTCAGCATCATGATAGGGAAATATAAATATAAACTACAATGAGATAAATGAGATACAATGAGATCAACTACTACTTCATGCCTACAAGATGTCTAAAATCAAAAGACAGGGCTCCGAAGTGTTAGCTAGGATATGAAAGAACTGGAATTCTCACACCCTGCTGATGAGAATGTAAAAGTGATAAAACTACCCGGGCAAACAGTTTGACAGTATCCTAAAAGGCTGAACATGCAACCTATTCTATGACTCAGCCAAATCTACTCTCAAATATTTTCCCTAGAGGGATCAATGTATACGATCATACAAAAAAATAAATAAATAAATGAAAGAAAGAACAGAGCAGAAAAGAAATGAAAAGAAAAGAAACAAAAAGAAAGAAAAGAAAAAATGAATGTTTATAGAAGCTTTGTTTTCAATAGGCTAAGGAGCACCTGGTGCCTCAGTTGGTAGATTTCTTGATTTCTGCTTGGGTCATTATCCCACGGTCGGGATATTGAGACTCACATTGAGCTCCACACTAAGCATGGAGGCTGCTTAAGATTCTTTTTCTCTTCCCTCTGCTCTCTCTTTCTCTTTCTCTCTCCCTCCCCCTCTGCCTCTCCCTCTCCATCTCCCTTTTCCTATCTCTCCCCCACCTCTACTTCCCCCCTCCCCTCTCCTTCTCACTCACTCTCTCTCTCTCACTCTGTCTCTCTCTCTCTCTCTCACTCTCTGTCATAAAAAGAAATAAATACGCCAAATGTGGAAATAATACAAATGTCCACTGACATGTGAACGGATAAAAAAGTAGTAAGATACAGACAACACTATGGATAATCTTCAAAATACTAAGTGACAGAAGTCAACTCCCCACCTCTAAATAATAAGGAGTATGTCTTATATAATTTTATTTGTATAGTATTCTAGAAAATGCAAGATAATATGTAGGGACAGAAAACAGACCAGAGATTGCCTAGGAATGGGAATCGGGAAGACGTGGGGGACGGAGGGATATCTAAGGGATACAAGGACATTTTTAGTGGTGACAGACATATTCTTTTCCTTGTTATGTATACATTGGTGGATATGTGACCAAAATTTACCAAATTATGTAATTGTATTTATTAGTATTGGTATTAATATTAATTATTAATTAAGTAATTTATTTATTAGGGCTTTTTTACAGAGACAGAAATGAAGCGTTCATAAGTGGGGGAGAGAGGCAAGGGAGAAATAGAGAATCTTAAGCAGACTGCATGCTTAGCATGGAGCCCAATAAAGGGCTTAACTGAACCTGGGATCATGACCTGAGCCAAAATCAAGAGTCTGATGCTCAAGTGACAGCCATCCAGGTGCTCCACCAATTATGTACTTTAAATATGTACAGTTTGTGTATATCAGTTAAACATTAATGAAGTTCTTAAAAACAAACAAACAAACAAACACACAAAACATGATTGGATATTGTGTCTTTTGACCTCTGGGGCTGCTATTTCAAACCTGGTCCACCAGCATCTACTGATTCTCGGAATCCCCAGTATCTTTCATTAACTCACTTAAGTTCTTAAAAATAAATGTAAGTTGGGAAAAGGGGGAATCCCCTGGCAGTTATCACGTGTATCAATTATAAATGTCATATCACTTAGAACTATGATCCATACATGAGATGGGTGATATAGCACATGTTTGCTTTCGACAACTTGGAGCTGTTTGAGTCCCAGCACCCCATTACCCTTGTACACTTGTTAATTACTAGTTTACCAGTTAATGGTCCTCTGTCTCCTTATACTGTATAAGAAGGGACTTGGTCTGTCTTGCTCACTTCTGTGTTTATAATGTTACAGAACAAGGCTGGAATGCTGGCGGAAAAACCAAATGGCACTCGGAGATCTTCTTTGGATTGCAGAACTTGGTGGAACGGCGGGCTCAGAGGACCCTGTTTCTCCAAACGCCTGAGCGCTGAATGCAAGTGGGGCAGGATATTTACAGTCATCAGCTGCCATATCTGTGGGGGTTTTCCTGCACACAGAAAACAAAGGAAGAAGAACCAGGAGGAGGGGTCTCTAAGATAGAGACCAGAGTTCGTTTTAGTCCCACCCGCCATTTTTGGTGCAGTATTTTATTCACTTCTCCAACATTATCCCATTTTATGCCTTTTAAGAAACCTTTTCAGTAGGTATCACCTTTCAGTTTTTTAGGTTGGTACCCTCAGAAGGCTAAGAAGCCTGCAGTAGTTTGGCGAGCAACAGTGTTTTCAATAAAATATATTATGGTATTCAGTGTAGAGGGGCCAATGGGAACAAGTAAAATTATGGAGAAGAGGGGCCCTGCCAGGGCAGGAAGCCAGGATTCCAATCCGTGAGATCTCATTTGTTCCATTGATTGCTACTTTCCTGTTGTCTATGTTGAATTATTATTATTATTATTATTATTATTATTATTATTATTATTATTATTATTATTATTATTATTATTATTATTATTAGTTCCTTAACCTTAGTTGTGAGTATTTCTGACTGGTTTAAAAACTAGCAGCATTCCTCCACCCAAAATTTGCAAGTCCCTCCATTTTCTGATGTGAGGAGGTCGGGGGCCTGTCTATTTTGGGGGGTTACTGTCACCAGAGAGTTTATTTGGTTTTGTAAAGTTACCAGAGAATCGGCCACCCGTTCCATGTCTTCATTTAGCTCTTGAGATAGTCTATGGTACAGTCCTATGCATAAACCTATGCCGCCTTATCCAGTTCCTATTCCTGTCACAATTTCTGAGCCTATCAGAATGGGTAGCAGGACTGCCGGTTTAGCCTGAGACTTGGGGCTAAAGGTTGTTAGCAACTGATCTTCAGTGTATACAAATATCTCTGGGGTCCGGAAGATGGAATAACATTTCAGAGTCCAGTTGGCCTCTAAGCATCGATAGGCCGAATTACAACACAGATAGAACACCCCAAGCGTGCAACATAGGGTCGTAGTACTCATTAAGGTTCTATCTCTTCCTCCTAGAGAGGGAATTCAGGGACTGTACGGATTAGATTGTCGGCATTGGGAGATGGACCCTAGTGGCCAGGGGTCCAATTAAGACAGAGGTGTTGGTTTTGAGGTTTTCAGGAGCTTCCCAGGTCAAATGGATTGGAGTAGCTAAGTAAGTCCTCTGGCTAGGGGCAAGCACATCCAGCAGGTTTGCATGTGATTATCTATCTTATGGAGGACTAGTAGAGCAGTGTCGGCCCAATGCTGGAGTGGGGAATTGGTAGGCATCTGATTGACGGCTGAAGTTTCAAAGGTTGGTAGGCTGCTGGCAGAGTGGTCGCCTTTATGGCTTGAATTACCCTATCCTGGGTATATGCTTTATAACTTTTTGAAGGGCCTGTAGTGCAGCTCTCCCCTGTTTGAGATTCCCCATTGAGGAAGGTAAGTGTAGCAAGCTCGCTTCCGTGTCTGGAGGCCCTTGTTGTGACATGGGTTACTGATAGTTTGGTTATATCCTCGGTCCAATACTTAGCACTTGGGGCACCAGGTGACTGACAGAGAGTGGGTGTTTTTCCCATGTAGCAATCTTTGTGGAGGGAGGGAAATGTGCTGAACACCCTGGACGCCCTTATTGTCCTATGACAATTGTGGGGGCAAATTTGATAAGCGGCAGTTGTGAGGGTGAGAACGGTTATCATAATATACAGGCAATACTTGGTAACCCTCCCATCCAGAGGAGGTATGTGAGGCCCAGGATACATCTTTTGCACCATATCCAGATTGTTGGCGCAGTCTCTATCAGCCCAACAGCAAGAAGTAAGTCCAGGCTTATGACACCAGTAAGGGGCAAGGGTTGGCAAAGTTGCATTCAAACCCCTGGGCTTGGTTCACGCATTGATTCCTCAAGCTCCTGCTGTGTGCAGGCCAGCCATCTCCCATGGTGTGGCTGGAGCAGGGCTGGACACCTCAGGGGTCAGTTCCCTTTTGAGGGTAGGTTTAAGGGGATGACTGGATCTGGATCACTTCACCAGGTTGTGGGTTCTTCTGAGTGGACTTCTTAACTGTGGAGTGATGGACCCATGGGGTGATACCTGAAGTTTTGGGGGCTGTAGGAGTTGTTAGAATAACAGTGAGAGGCCCAATCCACCATGGAATAAGAGGTTCCTTCTTCCAATCTTTGACCCACACAGTGTCTTCTGGCTGAAAGAAGCGAACGGGGTCCCTAAGGAAATTGTGACCCTCTCTATGGTGTATCTCTAACTTGTTTAGGACTGCCCCCAATTTCTGGACCTGTTATCTTATTTCTTTGTCTCCAATATGGTTTAGGTCTCCTGGGAGCTTTCCTAAATGTGTGTGTGTGCGTGGGGGGGGGGGAGGATTGCCCATATAATAACTCAAAAGGGGAGAATCCCAGTGCCCCAGGCGGGCATTGGGCACACAGGAGGACCAGCCGAATCAAATCTGGCCATGGGGGGTTAGTCTCTTGGTGGAACTTGGCCAGGGTTTCCTTGAGGGTGCAGTTCATCTGCTCTACCTTTCCCTGAGCCCTGGGGGCGTTAAGCAGTGTGCAGTTTCCAGGCAATGTTAAGGGACTTTGTTAGGGTTCGTATAATGTCCGCTCCAAACGCAGGTCCATTATTACTGTGTGTGGTTAAGCCCAATCTCCCATAGAAGACCTTTGGCCACCTCGTGAATTCATCCCATTCTGGTCTGGAAAGCTTGGACGCATCCCAAATTGGTGCAGATTATTACAAGAAGGTACCTCAACCCTTTATTTGGTTGTATGCTGGTAAAGTCCACCCCTATGTCCATCCTTTGGGAACCAGGCAGGGGCCGTGGGGCCGAGCAAGCATTGTTTTTGGCACACATTACACATTATTCACTGACAGCCTGGCATAATGCTGGCAGTTGGCTGATACCGTAGTTCTTTTTGAAGAGGACCTCTAGAGCAGTTCCCTAAGAGGGTGAGTTAGTTATCTTCCTTCACTAGCTGCTTTCACATAGATGATGGGACAAGACTCACCATCCGTGTTTGCTTAGTGTGTCCACTTCTGTGGAAGCCCAACTTCTTTCTTCACTTGTGTCCATGGGTGGGGAGGCTTCCTTCTGGGGCGCAAGAGTCAGAGTGTAGGTAGGAGCTTCACCTAGGTCACCTCATGCAGCCACTCTAGCTGTTTTGTCGGCCTGGTGATTTCCTTGATTTATGGGGTCATCTCATTTCTGAGGTCCCTTACAGTGTAGGATAGCTACTTTGACTGGTAGCCATATGGTCTCAAGAAGCTTTAGTATTTCTTCCTCGTTTTTGATAGTTTTCTCTGAAGCGGTAAGGAGGCCTTTTTCTCTATAGATGGCCCCATGTACATCACAGTAGCAAAGCCATACATGGAATTGATGTAGATGTTAATTCATTTACTTTTGTAAGGATGATGGCTCAGGTTAAGGCGTACTGAGTCCAGCCCATTGTGCCGACCATCCTTCCGACAAGGCCTTAGCTTCCTGAACTTCCGTGGTAGTGATGACCGCATACCCTGCTCTTTGGCTGCACTCCTCTAAAAACCTGCTCCCATCGCTGAACAGGGTGATCCCTGGGCTTGTTATACCCTGGTCTTGGAGGTCTGGGAAGCTGGCGTAGACTTCATCCACTACTCCAGAACAGTCATGGTCAGGTTCTCCCTCCTCTGTGGGAAGGAAGGGGCCAGGTTTAGTGTTCTTACACTGTTTTGAGAGTGAGCCTTGGGTTCTCATAGAGAAGGCCTTGGGATTGTGTCAGCTGAGAAATGGAGAGGAAATGATATCCTTGGGTGCTTTTGAGCCACACAACCGTGTGTGGGACCTTAACATTAAATGTTTGGCCCAGTGTGAGCTTGTCTGCAACCTTAATGAGCAGGACTGTGGCTCTGAGGTTTTAGGCACAGTGGCCATCCTCCAGCCACAGGATCAAGTTTTTTTTTTTTTTTTTTTTTTGACGGAACACTGGCCATTGCCGAGGCACCATGCTCTGAATGAGCACTCCTTTTCGTGTGTGAGGAAGTTAAAGGGTCTGTCTATGTCAGGCAAACCAAGGGCTGGGGCTTTTCCCAGAGCCAACTTTATTTCTGTGAAAGCGGCCCTCTCCTCCTCAGTCCATGCGAGGGGCTCCCAGTTTGGTCCTCCCAACAGGTCATAGAGGGACCTCACTATGGCTGAGCATCTGAGGATTCCCAATGCGACAGAACCCTCTGGCCCCTAAACATTCACACAAGCCTCGTTTTGTTTGGGGCTGTGGCAGTGTGGTTCCACACTTTCTTCCTTTCTGGTCCTCGTTCTCCTTTTCCTTTTGTGAGGAGGGAGCCTAAGTATTGGACCTGCTGCTGACGAATCTGTGCCTTTTTCCAAGAGGCCTGGTACCCCAAGTAGGATCAGAGCTTTAAGAAGGCCTGTGTACCTTTCATACAGTCTTCCTGGGTGTCACTGGAAAGGAGGTCTTCTACGTATTGGAGAAGGACATACCCTGAGGTTTCCTTCGGAAAGTCAGCGAGATCTGAACCTAGGGCTTCCCCCAGAAGAATGGGCGAATTGTTGAATCCTTGGGAAAGTAGTGTCCAAGTCAGCTGCATCTGGCGCTCTGTAACGGGCTCAGTCCATTCAAAGGCAAACAATGATTGCCTTTGCGGAGCCAGGCAGAGGCAGAAGAAAGCATCTTTTAGGTCGAAGCACATAACCCTTCCGGCTGACCACGGAATTTGACTGAGGAGAGTATACTGAGGGTTCGGAATGACTGGGTGTAAGGAAACAGTCACTTTGCCAAAGGCCCTCAAATCCTGTACTGGTTGGTGTCCTCCTCCTAGCTTCTTGCCTGGCAAGAGTGAGGTATTCCAAACTGATTGGCACTGAGTTAGAATACCTCTTTCTCTGAGCTTGGTCAGGTGCTCTTGTATGCCCATTTTAGCCTCTAGTGGAAGGGGGTACTACCTTGGTGTCTGCGGTTGAGCTGCAGGGATCAGGTCCACAATGATTGGGACCCAATTCCAAGCTATTTCAGGCGGGTTATCATCAGACCATAGGGAGTGGAATGTAAGCCTGAATTCTTAGGGGTGACAAGGTAAGGCCTGGGCACCCAACAGTCTCCATTCTTCTTCCCTTGGCAGCGGTATCGCCAAGACCAGGGTTTCCTTCTGCCTTGGGTTTCATTGGAGGCTAGTGTGTCCAGTGGGTTCAAAAGGTATCTGGGCCCCAAGTTTGGAGAATAGATCGCGGCCCAGGAGAGGAATAGGGCAGTCAAGTAAGTAGAGGAACTCATGCCGGACCTTGTGACCCCCAAGTGCACCTTGTTGACCTTGACAGAAGAGCTGTTGCATTGCCTGTGTCCCAGTAGCCCCAAGTATCGTTGCTGTCTTTTGGCCTATGGGCACTACCAGGGAAGTAACCAAGGAGTATTCAGCCCCAGTTGAAAAGTATTTCAACCATGAAAGTTATTGTTCAGCCCTCCACCTCATTTCAGCCATGGATTCATGGGAGCCGAGAAAGAAAGAGTCCGGTCCCCCTCAGTCCAATTCTACCCCGGCCAGATAAAGAAGGTTCTCACCTCGAGGTTCCTCCAGATATTGGCTGCGTTTTGAGGTTCCCATCCAATTCGGACATTCTTACAGTTTCCCTTGCCTTTGCAGTATGCACACTGGTCCCTAGCTAAAGGGGCTATGGGCTTCCCCCCTTTTTGTGGTTGGAGTTTTTCGATGCTGCTAAAAAAACAGTAGCATCTGTTCTTTAGTTCTGCTGTGAGAAAGGTGGTCTTCTTTTTTAGTCTTCACTTCCTTTCAGCTGCAAATTTCTGTTCCTGAAAAACTGTATTGACGACCTCTAACAAGTGAGTGATATTCATCTGGTAAAGCCTTCCAACTTCTGAAGTTTTCGTCGGATATGTGGGGCAGCCTGTGCCACAAAAGAGGGATTTACCATATGTTGACTTTCTAGTGCCACGGGGTCAAACGGGACGTATACAGGGTATGCTTCACAGAATCTTTCATAGTAGTCTCCCGGACCTCCCTAGGGTGCTGTGTGACTGATGATATTTTAGTCATGTTCATGGGATTGTTGACTCCCTGAAGGAGGGCTTCCTGGTATCCTCAGACGTGACCCTGTCCTCCTTATGTGGTGAAATCCCATGTTGGGTGTTCTTCAGGCATGCAGCTTGAGCTCAGACAGTAGGGTCATTGATTCCTGGAGATGTGTGATCTTCTAGGTACTGTCATGTTTCTGTCATCCTTATTTTTAATTAAACAAAGTATGGAGTAACTGTTGACAATCTTTCCAAGTCTGTTGTAGGTCTGGAAGAGGGACTCCATCAAGTCAACCATTGCTTGTGGCTTTTCGGAGTATGGTGGAGTGTTGTGTTTCCAATTGAGGAGGTCTGTTGTAGAGAAAGGTACATAACACATCATGGAATGGCTGGTCTGGACTGATCCATCCTCATTGTGTCTTTCAGGCTCTCTCGTCTCCTTTACATGCATTCGGAGAGTCTTAGGTCTGGGTCTGAGGCGCAGTGTGGCTGCTGGACCATGTTGGGGTGGGTTATCTGGGTCTGAGAGTGGCGGGAAGATTTTCTACAAAATTTTCTACCTGGGACACCTATTAAGTCCTCTGGGGATTGATCATGTCCCCCTTCCACTCTTTTGGGTATGCTTGACTTCTTCGGGGCCCGGCCTTACCAGTTCCATGGAGCAGAACCTGCCCAAACAACGGAGAAGGAGGCTGCTGAAATTCAGGCAGAGCATGCACTTTCTCCCTTGTGATCCTTTGCTTTGCCACCACCTCGCCTTTCTCCCAAACCGGTGGCAACAATGGACCAGTGCGGTTGGGTTTCCTGGTCCGCAATCTAGTATGTTATGGAACCAGGCTGGAACACTGGAGGAAAAACCAAGTGGCACTCAGAGAGTTTGGTCAGAGAGTTTGAGCACCAAACGTCTGAGCATGGAGTCAAGTGGGGAGGGTAATGTATAGTCGTCAGCTTCCATATCTGTGGGGGTTTTCGCACATGCACCAAACAAAGGAAGAAGAACCCAGAAGCGAGGTCTCTAAGCTAGAAACCAGAGTCTGTTTGAGCCCCGTTGACCACCCCGTACTCCAATAAAGTGGGAGTACTTTATTCACTTCTCCAACAAGAGTAGAGCTCTAAATACCACATAGTATATGCTCATTAAATCTATATTAAGTGAATAGTTCTATTCTTTCTGTATCGGACATATAACAAGAATTTTGACAATCTATATGGTAAGAGTCCCCAGACCATCACATTATAGGGATTTCAAGGTTGTCTAGTCTCCACACAATATTAAGGTTTGGTTACAACCACCATAAGCTAACCCTACAACCTCACATCCTGGATCATATAATGTCCCTGTCTCCTCCTCATTCACAATCTGTTGCAACTGAGTGCAGTCCATTCCATCATGTGGTCTTGGTTCAGAAAGCCAAATTCCTCCGTTTCTCTCAGTCACACAGAATTAAATCTGACTGTGAACGTCTGCCAGTAATGTTGCAATAGAGATGAAGAAGATCAATTCAACTGGACTCCCTGAGCTGATCCCTAGAATCCCTTTAGGGCATGAGTACAGTTAAATAGAAATGCTGCGCTCAGAAATGTGTCTGCTGCTTATCCAAGGAACAAAAAGCAATCATTTAAAAAAGTAAGCCATTTCCCTGCAGAACAGCTTAATCAGGGAGAGTGAGTGGTGCAAGGTGGGTGAATTCTTCTCTAGGGCCTTAATGATTGCAGAGACACAGTTCAACCTATGAGGGCGTTTAACAGAAACATGAAACCTGAGAGCTGCAATTGTTGGGTAACAATGTTCTCTAACTGTGCCTTATGCATTTACATGATAACCAAAGGGAGACAAGCACTAATTATAAGTGGCATAGAAGTGGACAGTTTCTACATGCTTCATCACCTCTTTGTAATAATTAGTCCTGTCTGTTCTTTGCACGTGAACATTCCGTTTTGGTCATTTTCCCCAAGAAAGAAATGGTCCCCTGTGTTTCAGTGGGCTTGTAAACTTAGCCTTCCTGAATAGGGTTGGAGACATCCAACGGGCATCTCTTGGTACCTGTTGTTTAATTTTGTTTGATAGTTATGGACGTACCCCTATAAAAGTATTCGGAATTTTGTTAGTATGTCTTAAGACTGAATTGGAAGCCCATTTTCTGTATTCCATTCAACTTAACAAAGAGTATTGCATGTCAGACATTGTGAAACATATAACTGAAGGAATATTACTTCCGAAAGATTGACCCTCAAAATCAGTACACCTTACTAATGATGCCTTGTTTTTTGGAAGGTCATGAAGGTGCGGATCAAGGGAAGAATGGATTAAATTAAATAGAACCAATAAGAAAATATACATGTACATTTAACCTTAGTACGGATAACCAATAATTAATGAAATGTTGTTTATTTCATTTATTTATATGTATGTGTATGTGTATGTGTATGTGTATCCTTATACTGGGCTGTGGCGAAATATGTGTTCCTTACAGTAGACTGGGGATAAAATATTTAAAAGACGCTGTGCTAATGCACCTTATCAAGCGGCCTGGTGCCTCAGTAGCTTGGTTTCTTGATAGGGCTTAGGTGCATCCGCTTCATGCGCTTGCATGAAATTTGGAAGATATGATGGCTAATTTTATGTGTCAACTTTACTGGGCCACAGAGGTCCAGATGCTTGGTGAAACGTTTTTCTGGTGTTTTGTGATGGGAAATACTTGAGTCTGTACAGTGAGTAAAACAGATTGTTTTCCTAATGTAAGTGGGCCTTATGTAATCAGTGAGAAGGCCTGAATACAATAAGGATGATTCTCCCAGGGATACTAGGGAATTACTCTTGCCTGCCTGAATGTCTTTCAACTGGGATATTGGCCTCTTCCCCGGATTCAGACTGAAACAGCAGCTCTACCTGAGATGCAAGCCTGCCAGCCATTGGACAAGAACTCTGCCATCAGATCTCGTGGGTTTCCAGCTAGCCAACACATCCTGAAGATCTTGGGACTTGTCAGCATCCACCTTTATGGGAGCCAATTTCTTATAATAAATAAATAAGTAAACAAACAAACAAACAAACAAATAAATAAATAAAACATTCATAAATATATAAATATATTTATAGTAATAGATTCATATTTTATGTGAATGTATTTACATAAATATAAATAAATATAAATATAAATATATAAATATATTATATATTATAATATATATATGAGAAACAGAATTTTTCTCTGTTGAATCTTACTAATTCAGAAGGTGAAAAGTATTATCTATTGGTTCTACAGCTGTTTTTTTTTTTAAAAACAGAATGTGGTAGACATTATTCTAAAGAAAAATAAAATAGCCCCCAACGATCCATACCTTACAGCTGACAACCCATGAATATGAAGAGAGACCATTTCTATTGTCGTGTTGTATTATAGAGAGAGATTTTCTGGATCAACCTAGAATCATCATGAACCCATGCATCATAAACCCATGCAAAGCAGACAGTTTTCACTGGCTGGCCATCCCACAATCTGAAAATGAAGACCTCAGTTTTATAACTGCAAGGAACTTAATTGTCCAAAACCCAAATAATCTCAGAAGTAGATTTCTCCAGATAAGAACCCAACCTACTGACACTTGACTCTTACCTAGTGATACCCTAGGCCCAGAACACCAGTGAGTCTGCCTGGACAGAGCAGTGAGTCTGCTGGGGTTATTCTGCCAAGACAATTCTGCAGGGCTGTCTTTGGATTCTGGGAGTGCAGTGTACACCCCACTTAACTAACACTTCTCCTGATGGTTTGAACACACAATTGCTCATATTAAGTCACTGCTTGGATATAAGGTAATTTCTGCCATATGCTACTGAAATTTGACTATTTTATTTCCACATACCTCCTACTTGGTAAATGCAATGATACCTGTAGCTTATTTCAAACTCAAGTAAAACAAACACAAAACTCTAAAGAATGGACCACTCCTTACCTCTTGAAAATACCTCTTCTTTTATTTTTGATAACATTTGACTCTCCTGGTTTCTCTTATATATGCCCTCTATTAATTTTCATTCTATTCTCCTGCCTCATTTCCATTCATCAAGTATGCATTGAGCACGTACTATATTGTAGGCACTGTATACAAAGAACAGAGGTCTTATCTAGAACTATTAATGGACCTTGTTATCCAGGGATTTGCCGCTGTGTAAACAAATTAACTATACTGAGTTCATAACATCTGTAATAGGGGTGGATAAATGTACCCTGGAATTGCAAAGAAGAAAACACATGATTCTCTAGGGCACCCAGGGAGTGCTTTACACAAATGACAGTCACTGGAAGTGAGTCTTCTAGAGAAGACATATTTCAAATCAACAGAGAAAGGAAGGGCATTGCAGGCAGGAAAAAAAAAGAGAGAGAGAGAGAGCAGGACATGGAAGTTTGAAAATGTGACACATTAAAGGAGTAGCAAAGTTTCCTTTGGATGGATTTCATGTGGGAATGGGAGATTGGTAAAGAGTGAGGATTAATGTAGAAGAAGACATATATATTGGATCCTAGAAACAGTTAACAGGAGATAGTTATTGTGCCCAAATGACTTGGATGACTACCCATTGTATTCAAATAAACCTGAAGAAACCTCTTGGCTTAGTTAGAACGTTGCTCATCATCTGATTAATTCTATAAGGTTAATCTAATATCATGTTCCTCTTCTCTACCAACCATTCACTCATTTCCTCATTTATTTATTTAGTCAGAGAGGGTATGTGTGGGGTGCATATCATGAAGAATGTGAAAGTCATTATAAGGACTTTGACTTTTATTTTCGATGAGATGGAAAGTCAGTTGAGTAGTCTGACCAAATTCACATTTGAGTTTTATTTAATTATCTATCTATCTATCTATCTATCTATCTATCTATCTATCTATCTATCTATCTATCTATCTATCTATCTATCTATCTATATAACTATCTATCTATCTATCTATTTAATTTAATGAGAGTGCCCGCAGGGGTTTGGAGGGAGCGAGAGAGAGAGACAGAGAGAGAGAGAGACAGAGGGAGAGAGAGAGAGAGAGAGAGAGAATCTCAAACAGGTTTCATGCCTAATTCATGCCTAGCACAGATCCTAATACAGGTTCTGACCCCATGACGTCATGCTTTCTGGATCATGACCTGAGCCAAAATCAAGAGTCAGATGGCTAACCACCTGAGTCGCCCAGGTGACCCTAATTTGTATGTTAAACAAATCACTCTGACTACTATCTGCGGAGCAGGATGGAGTGGGAAGCAAGCATACAAGCAACAACAGCAACAAAATAAGGAGGTTACTATAGTAATCCTGAAATAACTTCCATCCTGAATAAGGATGGAAGAAGGGGACATAGTGAGAAAATTATGATCATGTGTATAATATAAATGTGGATATAATAAGATTGCTTGTAGTTTGAATATAAGGTATGAGAAAAACAGATATAAAAGATGACACCAAGTTCTTTTTTTTTTCTTTTGTTTGTTTCTGTTTTTGTTTTTGTATTTGTTTTTTTGGGCTGGACCACAGGTTGGTGGTAGTTTTAAGTTGTCTCTTAGAGATCATAGGTTTTACGGGAAACATCAGGACTTGCTCTTTTCACATGGTGATTTTGAGATGCTTATCAGACATCCAAGCTGCCTTTTTGTGAATGTAGTTAGATATAGGCATCTGGAGTTTAAACTAAGAAGTTTAGTGTGGACTGTAGGCTGGATTACTTAGCATGCGATCGCATGAGATCAGCTAGGGAGTGAGAATGGATGAGAGAGAAGACACGCAAGGACTGAGCTCTGGGGTCTCTAACTCTTAAAGTACTGCAAGATGTGGAAAACCTAGCGAAGGAAACTAGACACAGTGGCCACTAAAGGAATAGGCGAGACATGAGGAGGCTCTCGAGTCCAGGAAGCCTGGTAAGGAATGTGTTTCAAGGAAGGAGGTATCAAATTGGTCAAGTGCTGATGGCAAGTCAAATAGGATGAGGTCAAATAAATGATCATCAGGGTCACAAGGGGGGGTCACTTGGTTAAGGGTCTGAGTCTTGGTTTCACCTCAGGTCATGATCTCATGGTTTGTGGGTTCAAGCCCCAGGTCGGGCTCCATGCTGACAGTGTGGAGTCTGCTTAGGATTCTCTCTATGCCTCCATCTGTCTCATATCCTCCCCTGCTCACTCTCCCTTTCTTTCAAAATGAATACATACACTTTAAAACTTATTAAAATATAAATAATCACTGTGTTTTGCAAAGTGGATGCCATTGACATGTGATGAGAACCATTTCAGTAGCACCGGGGAAAAGCCGAATGGGAGTGGATTCAACAGAGAATTGGAGGAGAATGACTGTAGACAGGGAGTAAGGCAATTCTTTCGAGGAGCATTGTGACAAAATGAGGGTGAAAAATGAGGCAGCAGGGGGAAGGGAAGGGAGCAGGGTCAAGAGAGGGCTGTGCTTTTTCTTTCTAAAATTTGAGAAATAAAAGCATTTTTTTAATTTCCACATTGCTGTTGGAAATAATGATATGGCAGAGTGGGGGAGAATTGCTGACAGAAATGTTCTTAACAGGGCAAGAGTGACTTTGGTCTAGTGTCCAAAAGATAATTGGCTCAGAGAGGAATGAACAGATCCTTCATATGAATGTTGGAGAGAGCAGAGCACAAGGAAATAGATGTAGATGGAATGGTAGATGCGATAGGTGATTTTTCAAATTCTCTTTTCAGTGACCTGGTTTTCTCAGTGCGGTAATAGGCAAAGTTATAAGACCAGAGTGAAGAAGGGTTGGGAACAGTTGGAAGTTTGCGGAGAAGGAAGTTGTGAACTAGAGGTCTAGGGGTGTGAGGAAGTAGCCTTCTGACCTCACTTGAGTCAGTGGCCATCAAGTAACTTTTGTGCTGCTTTCCTCCAATTACATAGGATGTTGCTATGTGCAGGAAGTAGATTGAACTTCCTGCAGTTCCCCACTTCTTTACCTCTGCATAGGTAAGTTTGCATCTGCCTGAGAAGCCCTATCTACCCTAATCACTCATATTTCAAATTTGCCTCAACCATTACATACTTAATCCCACCAGGCAGAGTTAATTAGTCCCTTCTTGGAACTCTTGTGGTACCATGTGCAGTGCCCTGTACTGTAAGTTTTGCCATATTGTAATAATTTGCGTCCCTGTCTCCCTAGATAATTTGGCCACTGCTTGAGGGGGTCAGTTTGGTCATTGCAGTTCCTAGTATACAGTTTGACTAATGGTAGCCTTTGTCAATTGCCAATTGAATTCAGTAGAAATGAGTTGAATTGAATCGAATGTACTGAATTGAATTGAATTGAATTGAATTGAATTGAATTGAATGGAGAGAATTAGTAGAAAGAATTGGCAGGTAGGAGAGGCAGAGCCTCGAAAGAGTGGTGACATTTAGAACAAGACTTGTCTGATCTATAAGGAGGGGAACTCCTGCTCATGAGCGTGGGAAAGGTAACTGTTTCCTCACCTGTAGTGGTGCAGTGAATGGAGCCGAAACCCCCAATGAACTTCTGTAAATTGTGTCAACAATTCTTACTTCTATAGTGTTTGCTTTGAGGACCAAAAGAGTTCATATATGCAGAAGGATTTTGTACATAAAAATGTGCTGCATAATGTAAGTTACTCTTTCTCACAACACTCTGTGCCAAGAAAAAGGAATGTGTTGATTTTATATATTTTACTAAAGGGTAGCATGTTTAACAGAGGAAGAGAAGGACGGGTTAAAAAAAAAAAAACAATGATGATAGTTACACTCGTCTTGTTGACCTTTCTAGTCTTCAAAGTCTCTTTAGAAGATATCATCATGGTCTCTTTCAGTTACAGATGCCTCTTATTGTCTCCGAGACAATAACCCTAATATGATCTAATTTGCTAAGCCAGGTGGTGTGGAAGACAGATAAAACTGCCAGCTCATTCTGCAGAAAGCAGCATATAAGGAGCCCGCTGATCTGATAGGCTTGTGTCACAATGCACAAGTTTGGGAATTGCCCAGGCTCAGAAAAGGCCAGTTTTTCGCAACAGTGTAAAACTCAAGAGAACTCTCTAACACAGAGGCGATGTTCACAGTTCCACAGAAATAACATGTTTGATTCTTGATGCTGACTAGAAGTCAACCAGTTATTTTAACACAGGTTTTAACTCTTATTGGTTTCACTTCACTTTCCTTACGTTACAGGTTTCTTAAGGCAGGGACCATGTTCTGGGCTTCCTAACCTCTGCCCACACATGTCTACCATGCTATTTCATGGGCGCTCCGTTATCATCTGTTATTAACTGGGTTTTTTCGTAGGTGTCAGGCAGCTTTCATGGTGACCACGTTATTGGCAGAGCATAAAGGGAGTGGCAATAGTGGAGCTTTCTCTGCCATATTAACCACATGTTACTCTCTTTAAATTCCTGGAATATATGTATGATGTCCTGTATGAATGATGGTGAGTTTATGACACTGATATTCTACTCCTTTTTCCCAACAGTTTAAAATACCTTTACGGCAGTTTACCTTCCTTTCATTCCCTAACTTAAAATAATGTACTTCTTTGGTTTTGGACTACCTGTCTACCTGCTAAAAGATGCAGCACGAGAAAACATGTTTGCATTTTGATGTGTTCTTAGCAGGCTGCCTTACTTGCCAAGTCTGCTGGGTGGGTCGGGTAACACTGTTATTTCTGTGAGGATCTTCTAAGATACAAGTATATTTCTTGGGCAAAGTAGCATGTTGAGTCCATCATCATTTGGAGTGAAACTCAGTCTACGTCCAGTAGACTTGGTCCCATTGGTCACATGAAGGAATGAAAAACAGGCCATATTCGTTTTGATGTCATAACATCCTGGGACATATAGTGATGCCCATAAAAAAAAAAAAAAAGAATCAGACTGGGGACTCCATTTAAGAGATATCTCAGCAAGCAGAATCAAGATGCCAGAATGAGGAACAAAGATAAATGCTGTGTAGGTTCTAGAGGTTGGAGACATTGCTCCAGCAGAGAGAAAATTCCTTCAGGATTAAGGGAGAGGCTGGATAGTGATCTACAGGCCGCTTGTTACCACCTCCAGGCCATGATCTTTATGCTCCTCTGAATTTCCTGCCTTCACCTCCTTAGTCCATCTATTCAATCCCAGAGTGCCACCCTTTTCTTCATGGAAATTTCTGGAGTCCCTTCCTACTCTTCTTTCTTCTCACGTTGCTCCTACCTCTGTTGTGGGCAATTTCAGAATCCTGGTAAAATTGCTCTAGCAATGTAGCTTCAGGGTACTTTAAATTTTCTGGCTCTCACAACCTAAGAGTCATTTTCCTCCAGTAGCAAACTTCCGTGATGGTACTCTGAGCTCTATGATCATCCAGATGTCTCCTGGTAGAATGTCAATATTAACGTGCCAATATCTGAGAAGATAACCTCCCCTAACCAGGTGTCTCACTACTTGACTTCACAATTTCTCTTCTTCAGCCCGATAGAGACGTGTGGTTCCTCCTTCCTCCCTATCATTTCCCTGCATATCATCCCTTGTGGCTCCACTTCCCTTCCAAATGCAGTGTATACACCTCAGTATGTCACTTTGTGCTGGAACGTCCTAGTCCTCTGCTGCATCTGCTTTGGTGGCCTTGAAGCTTGGATGAGTCCTCCACTCTGTCAGCCCATCCTCTGTGTCACTCAGCCCAGTGAACTGTTACAGGGACTCACAGTCACTAGGGTCACTCACTCTAATTTTATGGTTGCGGATGTCAACATACCCCGAGAGTTTCTTGCCAATCTTAAGCGGACTTCTCCCCACAGTAGCTATTCCATACCTCCATCATTTCCCTCAACCTATCTTTTTCACCTTTCCCTGGGAAATGGCTCTTATTTCATAGATAGAACGTAGATTGTAGACACCTTCAAACTCTCACTCAGACCTCATAATGACACGTTTCAACACAACTTTCAACCCCAACCCCTGTATGAGAGACAAAAATGTTCCTATTCGCACTCTAGATTCATTAATTCATTCGGCAATCACTGAGAGCCAACTGAGTTCTACGAAGCACTGTGCTATATGCTTGGGACATTAGAGATGAGGGGATAGACCCTACTCACAAGGCGCTTACAATCACAAGGAGCTTACAATCATGTAGGGGAGACAGATATTATGGTGTAATTGTCCAAACATGCACGGAGCAGGAGGAGAGTGTGAAGAGAAAATCTATGTAACTCAGCCTTCAGGGGAAGGAGAAGAAGTGTCTTAAGGGACTTTTCAGATGGGGTGGTATCTTGAACTAATCCTTAAAGTGAGTAGGTATTAATTAGGCAAGGTTGGAGTAGGAATGAGACAAGAGGTTCAGGCATTACACAGTAGAGAAAAATCACACTGAATATAGGGAGAGGGTATAAGTCAAAATTGGACATTGAGTCATTCCAATTCTTGACTGTGTCCTACGCTTTGTGAAGAGGTCATCTCACAAAACACCTCAAACGAGCACATGTTCCCAAAATTTCCTTCTCCATTTTTTATTCTTTATCCTAGTGTAATTCCTCTCATTTCCTCACCAGTATGATTCAATTAGTAACTCACTTCTGTGGATACTATGGCAACCACATTTCCTCTATGCCGCACCCTTCTGTATCTTTGCTTGGCATCAGTGCAACCTCATGATGAAGCTCATATCTCTACTCCGCTTAGAGTGGACTTTGTAACATGCAAAACTTATTCCATCACTGCCTTCCAAGCTGTGGTTCCCCCACACTGCAGCATGAGAGAAAACACCATTCCCATCCACACCCTGCCCCCACCTTTGCATCCTTACTGGTCCTGGGCCAATGTTCATGCCCTTAGACTCCCTCATGATCAACTATCAGCAAATTCCTTAATATGCCCTATTGTTTTATGCCTAGTTGTCTTCCCCATCACCATGGGTATGTTTTGATGCAGCATCTTAATTCGTACGTATTTTAAGGCAGGCTAAAATAATTATCAAATATCTAACATATTCTCTTTTCTTTATTTCCCAGATAACAATGGTAATAGATGATCTTTTTTTTATTTTTAATTTTCTATTATTGAAGTATAGATTACATACAGTGCTATTTTAGTTTCAGGTGTATAAAATAGCGATTTGATAATTCTATACATTATTCAGTGCTCTCCGTGGTAAGTGTAATCACCATTTTTCACCATATCGTGTTGTTATAATATCAACTATATTTCCTGTGGTGTACTTTTCATCTCTGTCAGTTATGTATTTTATGACAGGAAGTTTGTAACTCTTAGTCACCTTTCCCTATCTCACATACCCCACCCACTTCTATTCTTGTAACTACAAGTTTGTTCTCTGTATTGAAGAATCTGTCTGTTTCTTTTTCTGTTTTGTTTTTTAGCTTCTACATAAAAGTGAAATTATATGATATTTCCTTTTATCGGAATAATCCCACGTAGCATAATACCCTGTAGGTTCACACATGTTGTTGCAAACGGCAAGGTTTTATTCCTTTTTTTTTAAATTAAATTATATTCCATTATATGGACACTACATTTCTTTATGAATTCATCTATTGACAGACTCTTGGGCTGCTTCCATAGCTGGGCTATCATAAATAATGCTTTAATAAACACAGAGGTGCATGCCTCTTTCCAAATTGGGGTTTACCTTTTCTTTGGGTATATACCCAGGAGTGGAATTATTGGATGATATAGTATTTCTGCATTAATTTCTTGACGAACCTGCATTCTGTTTCCTAGAGTGGCTGCACCTATTTACATTCCCACCAAGAGTGCATTGGTGTTACTTTTTCTCTTACCTTCTCACCAATACTTGTTATTGCTTGTCTTGCTGATACTAGGCATTCTGTCAGGTGTGAATTGATGTGTCATTGTGGTTTTGATTCAGGTTTCTCTGTTTAGTGATGTTGAGCATCTTTAATATGTCTGGTGATGTAGTAGACACTCTTAATTCATCCCTTTCCCCTTCCCTTTTGTTTCTTTCCAGGGTGATGATGACACTGATGATGTCATCTGACAGCTTAAGTCACCATTTTAATCTTCTATCAAGTTCATACATTACTTCAAGTGTCCTGCTTTCCTGCTTCAAGTTACGATGTTTCCAATGCATTACATGACGTCCCTTCCACTAGTCCTCCTAGGGCACCCTGACTCACCTTTTATTACTACCCACCGTCACTCATACTCTTAGAAAGTTACTCTAGTTACTTGTCCTGATCCAACATTCTCTTTCTATGCCAGACTCTAATCTCTATACACACTTCAATTGACACCTGATACACTTAATTTTTTTGCTAATGTTTATTTATTCATTTATTTATTTTTATTATTGGAGGAGAGAGAGACAGAGCATCAGTGGGTGAGAGGCAGAGAGACAAGGAGGTGTAGAATCCGAAGCAGCCTCCAGCTCTCAGCTGTCAGCACAGAATCCTACATGGATCTTGAACTCACAAGCTGTGAGATAATGGCCCAAGTTGAAGTCGGCCCCTTTCCCAACTGAGCCACCCAGGTGCCCCAACACATCTTCCACTTTCATGTCTCCAATAGGACTTAATATTTCTGTGGACCAGGACTATCCATTCATTATGTTCTAGCACCTCCTACAGTTTGGGAAAAAATAGACACTCAATTATTTGATGCTCAATTGACAAATAAAGGAAGGAATGGGTCCAAAGACAAAGGGCTCAATAAAGACTTTTGTTCCTATGAATTCAACCCAGATTAACACTAGAGCATTTGGATTCACCTGGAGGGTCCTTTAGCCAACGGTGGGAGAATTCACTATATTCTAAGAGTTGTCAGCTGAGAGAGTAAGATTTTTTTGAAGAAATATGAAAGGTAGTTTAATTTCCTAAGAGGCCAAGCCTTGAAAGCTTATCTATAAGAACTATATAATGTAAGATGATTCTGGATCATGATGAAACTCAAGTGCAGTGAGAGCCGTGACAACATGGGGAACACACAGTAAGGACCACAGTAGTCCCGGAAGTGCTGTCCTGTATGAGAAAACAGAGTTTAGTGACCCTGTATGGAGGGGGAGGGTAAACGGTGGGCAGAGTAGGGAGGGGAGGAAGTTGGGATCCAAACTGCAATATTGAAATATCAGAGGAGTGTTATTGTCATATTCATAAACTTCCCTATATATATCCTAAGGAAAACATTTTTTTTTCCTTTAACGAGCTTTTTAAAGGTAATATACACGTGGTAAAAATTCATATAGTAGCAAAAAAAGTTATTAAATGAAAGTAAATCTATGTCTTCGGTAGGCCTCCATTATTCTTCCCCAGAAGAAGACCACTTTTAACAGTTTGTAGGGTTTTTTTTCCAGAATCTCAAAGTATATAATATGCATATCTCACATGAGAAAAAAAAATATATATATAGCTGGTACCAAGATATTATCTACAGCTCTCCATTTTATAGATACATGATTTTTGTGATTGTGAAAAGGTATGACATGAGATTTGCCCTCTTAAAAATTAAAGTGTCTGGTCCAATGGGACATTGTTTTTTAAATATACTTCATGGTATATATCCTACCCTGGCTTCATTAGAGGTATGTAATCTGTCCCCTGTTTATGTGTATTTAATTTGTTTGTAGTCTACGAGTATAGAAAACAATGCTGCCATGAAAGTCCTTGTACACATATTTGCCTGCCAGAGTCCAGCAGACTGTGGGTGGTGGCTCGAAAATCTTAACTGGAAAGAGTTTAATGGAGAAACTATGAACACAGGTGCTGGTGAGATAAACCGGCTCCAAACTAGTGGTTCAGTCCTTGGGGACTAGCAAGAGAAGACTTCACCTCTCCCAGGCACCAAGGGACAAGGAAAGGGCAAGTGTTACTAGAAGCCAATGAGCCCACGGCTGGGAGAGAAGCCACCTAACAGGAGATGTGGCCATAGACTGAGGAATAAGCCACTGCCAAAATTCCAGAGTTCAGAGTACATATAATGACTGCTTTTCTTTTGCTCTCTGCCTACCTATTAGTATACCTGCCAACTATGGACGGAAGCCAGAGGACAAGAAAGCCTAAACGATGCAGTCCATGGACGTGAGTTTACTGGCAGGCATAGGATGATCAAAAATATATCTGCAAGCATGAATTGAGGATTAGCAGTCCCTGGCTTAATATGGTTAGACCTTACAATAGTGTGAAAATGATAGCATTGTTTACAAATTGTCCTTTGAAAAGCACCTGGCTTGCTCAGTGGTGTAAGCATCTGACTTTAGTTCATGTCAAGATTTCACGGCTCGTGAGTCCAAGCCTGCCTCAGGCTATGCTGACAACTTGCATCCTGGGGCTGACTTGAGATTCTGTGTGTGTGTCTCTCTCTCTCTGCCCCTGCCCTGCTCGCACTCTTTCTGTCTCTCTTTCTCTCCAAAACTTGAATAAACATTAAACGTTTTCAAAGATAAATTGTACTTCACATTGAAGATTTTGACCTCTCCCAGTGCTAATGAGAGGCGATACGACCCTCTCCTGTGATGCCTGGCAGAGCATCCAGCCACAGCTCCCAGTCCACCACATGATCATGGTGGTGAACAATCTATATGCTTACAGCCATTCTGTACTCACACAACCGTTGTGTTTATGCTTTCAACACAGTATTCACTGAAATACATGAGACAGTTAAACTTTAATATAACATAGGCTGTGTGTTAGATGATGTCTCATAATTTCAGCTCATGCAACTATTCTGAACAGACATTATAGAGGCTAGACTAAACTATGATATTCAGCACATTACGTGTGTTACATGCATTTTTGGCTTAGAATAATTTCCACTCACACTGGTTTTACCTAGAGGTGAGTCCATCCTAAATCAAGGAAGATTTGTAATGTAAAAATCTTGGGAAATTTCCTAGAACTGGAATTGTGGTATCAGTAGAACAGAAAGAACCTCTTCCACATCCATTCCTCCACCTCCTTCCCTTGCAGGTTATTACCAGCGCTGAGCTGTGCCTACAGGCACTCAGAATTAGGACTACATACCCCAGCTTCCCTTGCAGCCAAAGCAATATGAGAGGAAGTGTCATGTGACACCTTCTGAGAAAGTTGAGACAGCTGTGTGCCTTGTGTCCTTTATTTTTTCTTTGATATCATTCACATGCTGTCTTGGATCCTGAACTCTAGGCCAAACTATTTGGATGGAAAGTGAACTGAGATTCTTCCAGCAAGAGCTGGTAGGAACTAGAGTTCTATGCACTTCATAGAATACAGCTGCCCAATCAGACTTGAGCTGTATACCTCCAAAGTTCATTGATTTGGGAGAGAAATCCACTTTTACCCTGTTAAAACCATAGTTCTTCCTTGTTCTGTGTCGTAGGGAAAAACCTAACCCTCATGAAGGTATACAGATAACAGGTATAAATATTTTGAGTTTTTATGGATATTGTCAAGTTTGGTATTTTAAAGTGAATTTTTAGTACTGAGTTTGAATTCAGCTACTCCATTCACAGCACATGTCTTAATCTTCTTGTGCCTCTGATTTCTCAGAGGGGTAGTAATATAAAGCACTTCATTTGGTTGTTATGAGGAATAATTAAATTAAAATATGTGAAATAAATCAGTGTCTGTCCAACATGCTAAATACTCAATAAATGTTCTTACTGTTATTTTTACCATTATCATGTTAAACTGTCCTCCAAAAGAGAGGTACCAGTTCGCCAATTACATTTCTGAAATGCCTCTTTCCTCTTCCGTTTTCTATAGTGTGCATTACCAATGTTTTTGTCCAAAAGATAGTAGTATTTCATTTTTATTTGCAATTCCTTTCTAAAATTGTGGTTGTACCTCTTATAGTTTTTAAAAGTTATTTATGCTTGTTTTCTGGTTAACTTCCTTTTTCTTTCCTCTATTCCTTCTATTGGATTTTTGTTTTGTTTTACAGTGTGGCTTAAAAAAAAGCAATACAAGCATTATGTGAATTTGTCTTCTGTGTTTCTATTGGTGGTGCAAATATATCCACTAATTTTCATTTGCCTTTTTTTAATTTTTTTATTTTTTTCACTTAATGTGTATTTATTTTGTGTGAGAGAGAGAGTGAGAGTGAGAGCAGGGAAGGAGAAGAGAGAGAGGGAGACACAGAATCTGAAACAGACTCCCGACTCTGAGCATTCAGGAAAGAGCTACATGCAGGGCTCAAACCCACAAACCATGAGATCGTGACCTGAGTCGAATTTGGAGGCTTAACCTACCAAGCCACCCAGGCACCTCACTTTATTTTTTCTTTTCCTTTTTTTTTTTGGCTTTGTTTTTTCTTTACAAAATTAAAAAAATTTATGTACAATATAATAAAAATGATCCTTCTCTACAATCGTTACATCTGAGCTTAATGTCCACACCTATTTTAGAAAGATCATTGTCATTCTGGATTATAAGAATAATTCCCCCATGTTTTCTCCTAGGACTTCATAGATTGACTTACATAAAAACATATCTTCTCCATTTGTAATAAAACTGGGGGAGGCAGTGAGATAAGATTTAAAGTGATTCTGCAGATGACTGTGTTGGAGCGTTGGCAAAAATGAATGCTTTGACACATAAATCTTACCTAAGAAAGTTATAGTTTCCTTTGATCCACTTAAAACATACTTCGTAAACAAAGCATGTGGGAAGCCATCCTCCTTGCAGGTATGGTGTAAGCTTGCCTCCTGGGCTTTTGTGTTGTTTTTTGGTTTGTTTATTTGTTTGTTTGTTTGTTTGTTTTACTCTTGGGGGAAACGCATAAGTTGTTTATAATGAAATTTTGTATTTCCAGGTTAAGGTGCTGTCAGGTACAGCATAACTAATTTCCCAGTTTATAAGACTGCCTCTCACACATCGCTTCCTGGTGGTAGGCAAAATTTCTTTCTCTGCAACCAGGGCCATACTGCCACTTGTTCACAGGTTAAGTAATGATGCCAAGACATTTTTATGCCTATGCTAACAATGACCCACCTGTGGACAAGTGCAGACAGATACTGCCTACCTTTTAAGGCCAAGGAGGGATTGAGCCCACAGCCTTCCACTGGGCTCCACCATTGTTTCTGCTCTCTCTGGTGTTTGTCAGTTGTTATCATCATGTTTGAGAACACACGCTTAGAGTAAAACTATCTGACTATGTACTTCCATCTTGAGCTATAGGGAAACAAATAAAGTCCCCTTACCTTTTTTGTTCTTTGCTTTCTCTTTTGTGAAACGGGCATTATCACAGTGTGGAAATTCAATAATTAAAGAAATAAATACCTAAGTGCTTAAAATTTCTTAGCAACAAACGCTCAGTAAATATTAATAAGGCTTTTCCCAACAAAGAATAGAAAAATAACTTTCTTGTTTTCTCCTATATTTTATAGATGCATTTTTAAAGAAAACATATAACATTGGTAACAATATTATAGCATATAATAATATGACATAATGCAAATTAAGACATTTATAAAAAAAGTATTGAAACTTCATGAATAGTATCACTGTTACTATTATTCGAACAATGCATTTGCTTTGAAAGGTTCACTTAGTTATATACTAAATTTGCATATGCTTTGAACCTACTTCTGGATTCTCTATGATGATTCATTCATTCAGCTGGACCACATTTGCTTTATAACATAATTTATTATCTGGTAGAACTCGCCTCATTCATATGCTACCTTTCAGAAAAAATTTTCTGGATCAGCTTGAATTTTGATATTTATACAAAAATCTTAGAACCAGCTGATCTGATTTTAAAAATCCATATTTTATTGGGCTTGCAACAAATTTCCATAGAAATTTAGAGATAGTTGGCATTCTTACAATAATAACTTTTCCTATTCCTACACAGGGAATGTATATATTTAAGCTTTTTTTTTTTTTTTTTAAATCTCTTAGATGAGTTTAAAGTTTTCTGAAAGGCTTATTTATATACTTCTTTCAGTTTCTTGTTAAGTTCCTTCCTTCCTTCCTTCCTTCCTTCCTTCCTTCCTTCCTTCCTTCCTTCCTTCCTTCCTTCCTTCCTTCCTTCCTTCCTTCCTTCCTTCCTTCCTTCCTTCCTTCCTTCCTTCCTTCCTTCCTTCCTTCCTTCCTTCCTTCCTTCCTTCCTTCCTTCCTTCCTTCCTTCCTTCCTTCCTTCCTTCCTTCCTCCTTCCTTCCTTCCTTCCTTCCTTCCTTCCTTCCTTCCTTCCTTCCTTCCTTCCTTCCTTCCTTCCTTCCTTCCTTCCTTCCTTCCTTCCTGCCTGCCTGCCTTCCCTCCTTCCACCTCCTTCTCTATTTGGTTTGATATAGGTGTTGCTACCTGGTTCTGAGTTGTTGTTGTTGTTTGATGTTATTTTGTTGTCCCTGTTGTTGTTTGCTTTCATTTGCATGGGAAATGTATCTCCATCCCTTCACTTTCAGTCTGTATGTGTCTAGGTCTGAAGAGAGTCTGTGCTAGGAAGCATATGGATGAGTGTTGTTTTGTATCCATCCTGGTACCCTATGTATTTTGACTGGAGCACTTCAGCCGTTTATATTTAAAGTAATTGTTGATCGTTATGTACTAATGGTAATTTTGTTCTTTGTTTTCCGGTTGCTTTTGTAGTTCTCTGTTTCTTTTTTTCTGTACTCTCTTCCTATTTCATAGATGAATTTGTGTTGTGCCTTACTTGCGTTTCATTTTCCTTATTTTTCATGTATTTTGTGTTTTGAGTTTGTTATCACAAGGTTTACATATAACATCCCAAGGAAACAGCAGTCTATGTTATTTTGGTGGTCTCTTAAATATACACACATTCGAGAATTTTACGAAGACTAAATTTGGGGCACTGGGTGGCTCAGTCAGTTAAGTGTGCGATTTCGAGCTCAGGTCATGATCTCACAATACGTGAGTTGGAACCACATGTTGGACTCTGTGCTGACAGCTCAGAGCCTGGAGCCTGCTTCAGATTCTCTGCCTCCCCCACTCTCTGTTCCTCCCTGTTAACACTCTGTCTCTCTCTCTGTCAAACATGAAATAAAACATATATTTTTTAGTAAAACAAATACAAACAGTAAGTTTTTTAAGTCCCTTCTCCATATTTTAGGTGTATGTTGTAATATTTTACATCTTTTTATTCATAATTCTGTAATATCTAATTATTATTTTCCCGGTTAACTTTTCTTGCACTGCTGATTAGTGGTGACAAACTACTTTATATTCTGTTGAGAAATTCTTTATCTCTTTATTTTTTGAAATGTTAATGATAATCTTTCCAGGTAAAGTTTTCTTGGTCGTGGGATTATCCTTTCAGGCCTTTGAAGATACCTTGTCACTCTTTCCTAGCATGCCAACTTTCTGCTGAAAAATCGGCTGAAAACTTTAGGTGTTTGTTTGTTGAGATCTGTTTTTGAAATCATGGTAACTTTTGCTTCTCTCTTACAACTTTGAAATTCTTTATTAATCTTTAAACTTTGACATTTATATTATTATGTGTCATAGTGTGGGGCTCCTTGGTTTCTTCATGTTTGGAAATCTGTGCTTCTTGTCCTAGATGTCTCTTTTCTTCCCTAGTTTTGGAAAGTCTTCAGTTATCTTTTCTTCAAATACTTTTTGTACCCCTTTTCCTTCTTGTGGAATCCCTATTATGTGGATTTTTCCTCACTTGATATTTCCAAAGTATCTCTTAACTTATCCTCATTTAAAAAAAAATCTTTCTGCTGTTTGTTTTGGGTGCTTTCCCTAAATCTGTCTTCCATATCCACTGATATGTCATTCCTCATGCAGTCTTCTACTGTTGATTCCCTCTAGTGTTTTTTTTTTCCAGCTATTATCTTCTTGAACTCTGATTTTGTGTGTGTTTGCTATCTCTTAATTAAGGGTCTCACTTAATTCTTGTGTTTTCTATGCAGCCCAGCGAGCATCTTGTCCATCATTAATTTATATTCTTTATTTAATTGAGGCAAAATGCTTATCTTCGATTCAGCTCTTTTCTGGGTTTTTTATTGTTCTTTCTTTTGGAGCATATTTCCCTGTCTCTCCACTTTGCTTCTCTTTCTGCATGTGTTTCTATAGACTGTCAGAGCAGCTACTTCTCCTACACTTGAAGGAATTCTCTTATACATGATTGTCCCCCTGGGTAGGCCCTGTGTGAAGTTGGTGATATTTGCTGGTTGGCTGAGGACGTGGCTTGCATGGACCGGGGATCCTGGGGCTTTCTACATAGCAGGCGCCCTGTCAGGATAGTTAACGCTGAAGTGAACGCAGACTGGGGTGTCCCAGGATTCTGTGTGTGAGGCAGGACACCCTGACAGGACAGCTGAAGCTGAAATGAATGCAAGTTGAGGCATGCTGGGGTGCTGTGTACAGGTACCCTGTACAGGGTGGCTAGAACATGAGCAGTCTGGGGGTCAGGATGTCCTTGATCTCTCTATGCAGACGATTCCTAGGCAAGATAGGGGAAGCTAAAGTGCGTACAAGCTGAAGGAACCTGGGGCTTTAAATGCAGAAGATAGCTTGCCAATATAGTTGAATCTGAAGTGGATATAAACTACGGTGTACCAGGACTTTCCACGGAGAGAGTGCCCTGAAGATGCCGTGGGAGCGGAGGTGGGTTACAGTCCAGGAATGGCTCTTTTCATATGCTAGTTGTTCTTTCAACTGCATTGATTAAGGGGGAAAAAAGCATGTCGTGTGTGTGTGTGTGTGTGTGTGTGTGTGTGTGTGTGTGTGTGTCCAGTGCAATTGGGGCTGGTGTGTATTGTGGGCCTGGAACTTACTGAGGCAGCAGGCCAGCTACAGCAACTGGACCCTGCTCTGGTCTATGCATTTAAGGTGGATGGAGAATGTGGGGCAGCTGGGTGGCTCACTGGATCGAGTATCTGATATCAGCTCAGGTCGTGATTTCACAGTTCATGAATTTGAGAACCACATTGGGCTGGATGCTGTCAGTGTAGAGCCTTCCCTGCATCTTCTGTCCCCCTCTTTCTGCCCCTGCTATCTTGTATTCTCTGCTTCTCAAAAATAAGTAAACAGGAAAAAATGTGGATGTAAAATGTACCCCTGCCACTCTCCTGTCTCTATGACCCAGAGAGAATTCCTGTGGCTCCTCTGACGTTGACAGAGTTCTACTTTTCTCTTTTATATGACAGTTGTTCTTTTAAAACTGCAGTGTTTTCTTTTTTTCTTTCAGTTTTTGCCCAAGGACAGAGTTGTCTGTTTCTGGTCCTTCCCCAACTGCCTTTGGCAACGTTAGGGGTGAGTGTTTCCTTTATTACTGTCTCACTGTATTAATGTTGTCTTTTGATTTTCTATGTTTTCTTAGGCACCATCTGTGTCGTCAGTCTTCAGAACCTCAGGAGGAATTGTTATATCAATAGGTGCAATCCCTAGGGAGCTGGACCAATAGGAAGTACACCTTCTGGCTGGTTCACCAGAAAATGTAAGCAGGGAGTTCAGGCACAAGAGCACCTTGCTCCAGTGGACCCAAAAAAGGTGAGGTTTGGCTACTCATTACTGACAAAATCGCAGTTCAAAGGAACTAGTGGAGGTGAAACAAATGGGGAAATTATTCAGAGGCCGACACCAGAGATACAGCAGACTCACATCAAAGACTCTTTGTAAAGTGCTGAGAATACCTCCAGGTTTATGTAAGGAAAATCTGGGACCAAAAGAGGTAGGTACACACAGGTGGTCACTAAGGTCAGGTTGGTCATTGTCTTTGGCTTGAGGGTGCAGTCTTATTGGCTCAACGAGTCCTTATTGCTAGAGGGGTAGTTTCAGTTCCCATGAGGTGATACTTTGCTTTCAGGATCCTGAATTAAGAGATAAGCTGAGAGTGGGGAGGGGGCGCCTGGGTGGCCTAGCTGATTAAGCATCCGACTTCAGTTCAGGTCATGATCTCATGGCTCCTGGGTTCGTGCCCCGCATTGGGCTCTGTGCTGACAGCTCAGAGCCTGGAGCCTGTTTCCGATTCTATGTCTCTCTGCCCGTCCCTCACTTGCGCTCTGTCTCCCTCTGTCTCAAAAATTAATAAACATAAAGAAAGAGAGAAGCTGGAAAGAAAAAGTGAATCAATTAGAAAGTTTAACGTCGATGTGGAGGTAGTTGAAACCTTCTTTCACCTTGGAGGAGTTGAGCTCAAGGACTTCCTACACAGCCATCTTGAACCGAAACTAGAATAGGGTCCCTCTGAATCCTATTTTGATTGGGGAAAGTTTGGCAGAAATCCAAGGAAGGAGAAAATAAAAGCAGGGAATCAGCCAGTTCTGTGTACAAATCGACATAAACACCAGTACCTCCCCTGCTAACAAGCATGCCATGTACAGAAAAAGGCATAGAAAAGGCCTTCGCATTGGAAAAAGTAAAAATAAAAAGTATCTCGATTCTTTTATTTATTGATTTTTCAATTCGTATTTTGGAAAGAGAGAACGAGCAGAGACGGGGAGAGAAAGAGACAGAGAGAACGACAGAGAGAGAAGCTTAAGCAAGCTCCATGCTTAGCACAGAGCCCCAAACGGGGCTCAATCCTGTGACCATAGGACCATGACCTGAGCTGCTGAAAACTGCCTCAACTCTTAAATCATGTGATTATCAACATGAAACAAATTCTAAGGAGTATACATCAGTTTTCTAGAACTCAAACATAATTAAATAAGCCCCAGAATACACGGTCAATATATAAAACTCAGTCTCCTTTTTATACATAAGCAATGAACAATTAGAATATGAACTGTTTTTTCAAGAACCATTTAAAACCACACCAAACATTGAAATACTTACATTTATATCTAACAACCATGCACAGGATCTGTACGCGAAAAGCCACAGAAGGCTGATTGGGTAAATCAAGGAAGATATAAATAAATGGAGAGAAATGCCATATCTAGCCATGGAAGCCTCGCTAGTAAGATGTCAATTATCAACTTGATCTAGAGATTCAACATAATCCCAGTCGACATCCCAGGATTTATCTGTGGATATCAGCAAGCTCATTCTAAAATATGTGTGAAAAGACAAAGGAAGGAGAACAGCCAAACAGCTCTGAAAAATAACCAAGTTGGAGAACTCATGTTGCACCATTTTAAGACTTACTATAAACGTCCAGTAATCAAGGCAGTGTGATATTGAAGAAAGATGGACACACAGATCAAGAGATAGAACAGAGAATCCAGAATCTGACCCCATACACAAGCATCCTCACCCAAATTCTGATAATGACATATAGCCAACCTAACAGAAAAAGGGAGATAGTCTTTCACAAGTGTTACGGGAACAATTAAGTGTTCGTATGCAATAGTCATCAATTAACTAAGTAATTAATTGTTTAATCAATCGGTTCATTGATTGATTAATTAATTAAAAGAAGCCTTGACCTAAATTCATCACTTATACAAACATTCACTCAAATGGATCATAGATGTAAGTGTAAAGTACAAAATTATAAAACATTCTTAAGAAAGAAGGAGTGATTTTGATTCATTGAATCATTCAATAAATAATTTTGGAGCATTTAGAATGAGACAACGCTGTCTACGCCCTGAGGATCCACTAGTGAACCAAAGGAGCAAGGATCACTGCGCTCTTGGTGCTCAATAGTCAAGTGGGGAAAACTGACAAAGATAATGGAACTAGAAACTATGGTAGAGAATAATGAATGGGGAAAGAACAAGTAAATACATCCTGGAGAGGATATAAGCATTGGGGGAGGGGGTGTGAAATACTAGACAGGGTGAAATACTCGACACAGAGGGCCCTACTGAAAAAGGTGTCAGTTGAATAAATACCTCACGGAAATGAGAGAACTACCTGCTGACAGGAAGGTGAACTAGGCAGAAGGACCCATGAATTCCCAAAGGCAGGAGTGTGAACGTGTGTACTGATGGGAAGCAAGGAGGCCAGCATAGACAGAGAAATGAGGGTGATAAGAAGGAGGAATAAAAAGGTGGAGGTTGTGGGTCAAGTAGGAGAAAAACAGGATGAGGGAGAGAAGGGTGTAAGGACTGCCAGCAATACACAAGGTGAAGCGAAATCTGGTCATCCTCTTCCTCCACCTCACATTACCGGCTGCAGTTCTTTTTATTGTTTAATTGACATTTACTAAACTGTGTCTACACCATGAAAAGTTAATTCTACTTGTGGCAACTAATTGAAGCAAGAAAACGGAACATCCTAAATGATCCATAGCCGTGTTTAAATAAGTTATGGCATGGGGCGCCTGGGTGTCTCAGTCGGTTGGACGTCCGACTTCAGCACGGGTCATGATCTCGGGGTCATTGAGTTCGAGCCCCGCATCGGGCTCTGTGCTGACAGGTCAGAGCCTGGAGCTTGCTTCGGATTCTGTGTCTTCCTCTCTCTCTGACCCTCTCCCGTTCATGCTCTGTCTCTCTCTGTCTCAAAAATAAATAAACATTAAAAAAAATTTAAATAAGTTATGGCATGCTATGTAGCCTTTACAATTCATAGCCCTTCAGAAAATTTGTGACCTAGCGAAATGCTCGTACCACTAGAAACCAAAAATGGGATTCACAGCTACACAGCTAATTTTGGTTAATGCCTGTGCATATACCTCTTCCCTGACAATTATACCACAGTGTTAGAGGTGCTTACCTACAGGGGCGCCTGAATGGCTCAGTCAGTTAAGCATCTGGCTCTTGATTCCAGCTCAGTTATGATTCCACAGTGTGTGCGATCAAGCTCCACATTGAGTTCTGTACTGAAAGCGTGGAGCCTGCTTATGATTGTCTCTTTCTCTCTCTCTCCTCCCATCCCCCACTCTTGCTCATCTCTCTCTCGTTCTCTGTCTCTGCCAAACATACATAAACATAAAAAAGGTGTTTAGATATCATTATCTCCAGGTGTTTGACTTATGACCATTTTTTTCTTTCTTGTTTGTTTTCTAAATTTTCTGCAATAAACTTTAAGACCTCCATAATCATAGTGTAACGTTTCAAATAAATGATTTAGCCTAGTATCAGTTAAATAAATAAAATGTGTCAATTCATAAATTTATTAGGTCCATTCAATATATCAAGAATAGTTTCAAACAGTCCAGTGTTATTCCTTCAGCAGACACCCTCCCATCTGATTTGACGTTGACTCAACCACTTCACCAAGAAAGATTTCTAAACTTTGACCATGTTTGAGTGTTTATAAAAGTTTCTGAAAGCATGAAAGACCTCTTCCTTGCCTTCAAGAAACTTTCAATATTTGAGGGTACAAAAAACCCAAACACCATACAAAGCACAGTGAGACTTCAAGGTCAAGTTTCATGTAGCAGGAGAAGTCCACTGAGCCGGGTTGATCAGTAAAGGCGTCTCGGAGGCATAGCACAAAGAATCTTAAAGGATGACCAAATTTCTAGTTGGCAGGCAGAAAGGAGGAGGACAAAGGAGACAAAAGCAAATGTGCGGGAATAAAGGAGGGGCAGGCATTCCGAGAACAGTGAGAACAACCCTGTTGGAGCTTGAGGTTCTTCTACAACAGTGGCCATTAAGTATTTGTGACGATGACAAAGACTGGGTAGAAGATGATGTATCTACATAAGCCATCATGTCCATACTCTTATGTAAGAAGGTCTTGGTGACAGCGAAGAATTGGAGACCATCCGTTAGAACCTCAAGATGGTAATAACGAAGCAATTTGTAGAAACAAAACAGTGAAAAGATAAAATTCTGAGAGAAATTCTCTAAGCATATTAATTAATACCCAATCAACAATCAATTGAAATCCATGACCAACTTAAGACCCCTCTTGTGTTTCTCTCTTAATGGGGCATTGTCTTCAGTGGCTCAAGAGGGAAAGAGACTCATTGTCAGTCCTCCCCTCCTCAACGTCTTTCCTGTGATCCACTCAGCAGCAGGGGCTCTCAACTCCACCTCCAACGTATGCCAACCCAGCTAGTTTCTCACCACCTTCCGCCTACTCTCCATTTTCGTTCTTAGCCCCATGCTGCCTTTCCCTTCCCACCAAAATCCCAGTTCATTCTTTTCACTGCATCCGGAATGCAATCCAAAAATCCTGAATCTGAGCAGTTCATTCCTCTGCTTAAGAAAACCCTCTAATCTCCACTGTACTCAAAATGACACATAGAATCTGTAACGTGATAACCAGACGTTGGCAGTCCTGCCTTGTCACCCCGCTAATGCCATCTTTCCTCATTCTCCTTTCACTAGGTGACCGGAACGGTCTCTTCTCCAGGTTGCTCAATTTAGTCCCATGTAGGTTCCGCTTAGAATGCATTTTGTGTTCGCTAGTTTCCTTACCAGTTCTTGCTACGGGTCCAAGTTTGAATAAAGGACTTTTCTCCCCAAGAAACCTTTGTTGGCCACTCCTCTAATCTACACTTTGTCCCCTGTGCCATTCCTTCTCATAAAATTTAGTGTTCTATTTAACAGCATTTGCCACAAGTTGTAATTACACCTGTACCATTTGTAGCTAAGATTTGAAACATCCTGATTATATGAAGCGTGCATGTTGGATTATCACTGTGTACTTGAACCTAATAGCACCTGACACCTAAGGTGTTCAATATGTGTATCCTCGATGCCTGGAATAGGGGATTTTTAACTATCTCCCGGTGTGCTAGACTGCCATATACATTCAAGTCTTCAATAATCTCTACCACCAAATTTAGTATACATATACAAAAAAGGGAAGGGTCACGTCCTCAGGCATAGGGGAAACATTTTGCCTCGTTGATAGCTTCTATGGTGTAGCTTACATTTTGACCTACATCAGACCCCGCCCTGGAGATACAGTTTGTATGGATGTAGTGACAACTATGAGGAAATCAAATCAAAACACAGTGTTTATGGAGTGTAATGTGCCAGGAGTTTTTCCACACGTTTTACAGGCATTTCCCGTAATCTCACAACTATACTGGACATAGGCGTTATACTTCCCCTTTATAAATTGGAAAAGCAGTCTCGGAGGTATCATTTGCCTACAATCTAAGATCTCGCTGGTAGAAGAAATAGATGGGGCCAGGTAACTTAAAAATCCACAATTTTGCCCAAGGTAACCTCTGGGAAATCAGAAAATGAGCGGTTTCGTAAGTGCAGCTGCCTGGAGCTTTTCAGAGGAGCTGTCTGTGTGGCGCCGGGGCTTTGGCGCCATCACATCTCCAGGATCTCACTACCAGGAGTAACCCTCATTGTTGGGAAGGGCAAGGACACCCATCCATGGCAACTTAAGGTGTTTTAACCCCTGTCAAGATAGTGCAAACATGAAAATACTTCATTTGGTACTTCAAAGAACACATCAAAGCACACATCGCGGGATTTTCAAAAATCACTCTGAGATGAAAATCAAACAACAAAAGTCATAGCAACACGAAGCAAGTAACACTTTCCAAAACACACCTCCTGCAGTGGCAGGCCATGGAGAGGGTATGAGCCCACTTTAAAGTAGCAGTGCTCTCAGGTGCAGAGCACACAAAACAAAACAAAACAAAACAAAACAACAACAACAACAACATTAAAACACATAAGGGATAGAGAACTATCCAAAATGATGAAACGGAAGAATTCCCCTCAGACGAAATTCCAGGAGAAGTGACCATTAAACAATTGATCAAAATAAATAAAAGCAGTATAACAACAAGAATATAGATTCATAGTCATAAGATTAATCACTGGGCTTCAAAAAAGGCATAGAAGACAACAGAGAATTTATTAGTGCAGTGATAAAAGAACTAAAACATAGCCATGGTTAATTGAAAAGGCAATGACATAGAGATTGATTTTCATCACTGATACAAAAACAGATAAGCTGGAACCTTGGATGTCCATTACCCAAGTTAGTAGTTATGCGATTGCAGCAAAAGCTAATTCTAAAAAAAACGATTAAATAATGAAAAACAGAAAGCTAAAATATGTCAAGTTTAAATAACTTGCATGAGCCGTGCAGCTGTATTGTTGTTTAAAATTCTAGGATATCAAATAATATTATGTGTTAGCCATTGTAACATGGGCAAAGTTCACCATGTCGACCTTTGCTCTTCTAAATGTGGAGTAATAAGTTATTAGGCCTTATAGAATATCTGAAAAAATGAATATTAAAAAGTTTTGGAATGTATATGTTTCTAGTGAGCTTGGTCATGTCAAATAAAGTGTGTCATTTCCAACACCTATTCTCGTGCACTCTTATTATGGCTAGAGTCCATAAAAAGTTATTGCACCATTGCAATAAACATGATTACCAGTGCAATCTATTTTTTTAATTCCATTTGTTCATTTATTTGAAAGCCAGAATAGTGCATGGAGAATGTACCCTTTAGGTTCTGGATTCTCTCCTTGATTCCAAATGTCTTATTTGGGATGCTACCATAAAGACGGTAAAACAATATTATCTGTACCATGAACATATAAAATTTGGCACACCTCACTAGTATTACAATTTTCTGTTTAGCATACGTGTTTACAAATACACACGTGTGTACTGGGTGAAGTTAGATGTTTCATACTTCTCTCCATATCATGAGGGATTCAATATGATTTAAAGAGTTAGATTCCAGTTACCAATTCTAATGTTGGAAAACATGCACAGTTCTTGCTTATTTGTCACTTATTGTGCAATTATGAAGTTAACATAGAGCTCAAAGGGTAAATTCTTTTTTAACCACACTTAACTCAACATATATCATTGAAAGTCAAACTTTGGCCTTTCAAAGGTGACATTAGACTGAACGCGGAGAACACAAAAGACTCCATGAAAACGCTGCTAGATCTGATACATGCATGGACCAAACTCACAGGATACAAAATCCGTGTAAAGAAACTGATTGCATTTCTATACACCAATAAGGAAGCAACAGAAAGAGAAGTCAAGAAATCAATGCCAGCTACAATTTCACCAAGAACCGTAAAATACCTCGCAAGAAAAGGAACCAAAGATGTAAAAGATCTGTACAGTGAAAAGTATAGAAAATGTATGAAGGAAAATGATGAAGACACAACAAAATCAGAAAACAAAACAAAACAAAACAATCCATGCCAAAGAGTGGAAGAATGAATACTGTTAAAATGTCAATACTACCGAAAGCAATCTACACATTTAATGCAATACCAATCAAAATTGTACCAACATTCTTCTCCAGAGTAGAACAAACAATGTGAAACTTTGCACGGAACAACTAAAGAACCAGAGTAGTCAAAGATATCTTGAAAAAATAAAGCCAAAGTGGGAGGCAGCCCAGATTTTCGCAACTCCTACGAAGCTGTAATCATCAAGATAGTATGACATTGGCACAAAAACAGGCAAATGAACCAATGAAACAGCATAGAGAACCCAGAAGGGGCCCCACAAATGTATGGTGAACTAATCTTTGACAAAACTGGAAAGACAATCCTATGGAGAGAAGACAGTCTCTTTACAAAGGGTGCTGGGAGAACTGAACAGTAACATGATGAAGAATAAACTAGATGACTTTCTTACAACGTGCACAAAAATAAATGCAAAATGGATGAAAGCCTTAAATGTGAGACAGGAAACCATCAAAACACTAGAGGAGAAAAGAGGAAAAAACCCTTTGACCTCAATTGCAGTAATTTCTTCCTTGGCATGTCTCAAAAGACAAGGGAATGAAAATCAAAAATGAATGATCAGGACCTGGTCAGGATAAAAATCTTCTGCACTGCAAAGGAAACAATCAGCAAAGTTAAAAGGCAACCAATGGAAGGAGTGAAGATATTTGCGAATGACATATTGGATAAAGGGTTACTACACAAAATGTATAAAGGACTTACCCAAGTCACACCTGCAAAGTGTAATACACTGAAACAATGGGCAGAAGTCATGAAAGGACACTTTTCCAAAGGAGACATCCAGATGGCCCAAAAACACATGAAAGGATGCTCAACATCACTCATCATCAGGAAAATACACGTCAAAGCCACACTGAGATACCACCTCACACTAGTCAGTGTGGCTAAAATGAGCAACTTAGGAAACCACAGATGCTGGTGAGGATATGGAGAAAGAGTCACCCTCTCTCACTGTTGGTGGGAAAAGAAACTGGTGCACTACTGCAAGCATAAAACCTACAGACATCACAATGACTCTAATCACATATCTTTGCATAATAACACTGAATTTCAATGGACTAAATGCTCCAACCAAAAAACATAGCATATCAGAATGGATAGAAAAAACAAAACAAAAAACAGAACAAGACCCATCTATTTGCTGTCTACAAGGGACTGATTTTAGACATGAGGACACCTACAGATTGATAGTGGGGGATGGAGAACTATCTATCATGCTACTGGATGTCAAAAGAAACCTGGAGTAGCCAACTTATATCATACAAAGTAGAGTTTAAATCAAAGGCTGTAACAAAAGATGACGAAGGGCTTTCGATATTAATTCCAGGGTCTCTCCATCAGGAAGAGCTAAATATTTTAAATGTCTACACACCAAATTCGGAGACACACAAATATATAAACAATTATTTAAAAACATACAGAACCTTGTTGGTAAGAATGTGGTAATTGCAGGGGACATTAAATTAAACACAGAAAAAAAGATGGAAATCTCCAAAAGCATAGAGGTTAAAAAACATCCCACTAACGAATAAATGGGTCAACCAGGCAACTTGAGAAGAATTAAAAGATATAAGGAAACAAATGAAAATAAAATACAACAATGCAAACCCTTTGGGATGCAGCAAGGGCAGTCCTGACAGGGAACAACAAAAACAAAACAAAACACAACAACAACAACAACAACAACCATTGCTATCCAGTCCTATCTCAAGAAACAAGAAAAAACTGAATACAAAATCTAACAGCACACCTAAAGAACTAGAAGCAGGACAGCAAGGACACCCCAAAGCGAGCAGAAGAAGAAAAATTATAAAGATCAGAGCAGAAATAAACAATATGGAGTCTAAAGGAAAACAGTAGAGCACATCAATGTAACCAAGAGTTGTGTTTTTGAGAAAATACACAAAATTGATAAATGTCTAACCTGGCTTCTCAAAAAGAAAAGAGAGGGACCCAAATAGGTCAAATCACGAATGAAAATGGAATTATTACAAAGAATCCCACAGAAATTCAAGCATTCATCAGGAAACACTATAAAATCTTCTATGCCAACAAACTGGACAACCTGGAAGAAATGGACAAATGCCTCCATACCCACACATTTCCAAAGCTCAAACGGGAAGAAATAGAAAATGTGAACGGACCCATAACTAGTGAGCAAATTGAATCAGTTATCAAAAATCTCCCAATAAATAAGAGTCCTGGTCCAGGTGGCTCCCTGGCGATTTCTAGCAGACATTTAAAGCAGAGATAATAGCTATCCTTCTCAAGCTGCTCGAAAACATGGAAATGAAAGGAAAACTTCCAGACGCATTTTATGAAGCCAGCATTACTGTGATTTCCAAACCAGACAGAGACACAAAAAACAGGAGAATTACAGGCCAATATCCCTGATGAATACGGGTGCATAAATTCTCAACAAGATACTAGCAAATCACATTCAATAGCATATAGATAGTATTATTCAACACGATCAAGTGGGATTCATTCCTGGCCTGCAGGGCTAGTGCCATATTCATAAATCAATCATTGTGCTACATCACATTAATAAAAGAAAAGATAAGAAGCATAGTACACTGTCAATAGATGCAGAAAAATGTATTAGAGAAAATACTGGATCTTTACTTAATACAAACCCTCAAGAAAGTTGGGATAGAAGGAAACTACTTTAAACATCATAAAAGTCATTTATCAGAAGCCCACAGTAAACATCGTCCTCAATGGGGAAAAACTGAGAGCATTCCCCCTGAGATCAGGAACAAGACGGAGATGTCCACTCTCACCCCGGTTGTTGAACACAGTGTTGGAAGTCTTGGCATCAGTAATCAGACAGCACATGAAATTAAAGGTATCATCATTTGCAACGATAAAGTCAAACTTCCACTTTTTGCAGATGGCTTGACACTATACATGGAATTTCCGACAGACTCCATCAAAAGTCCTCTAGCACTGATACATGGATTTAGCAATGTTGCAGGGTACAAAATCAATGTACAGAAATTGGTTGCGTTTTATACACTAATAATGAAGCAACAGAAAGAGAAATAAAGAAACGGATCCTATTTACAATGCAACAAGAGTCATAAAGTACCTAGGAATAAAGCTTACCAAAGAGGTAAAAGATCTGTATGCTGAAAACTATAGAAGGCATGTGAAGGAAATTGAAGAAGATACAGACAAATCAAAAAACATTCCATGCTCGTGGACTGGAAGAATAAATATTGGCGAAATGTCAAAAAGACCCAACGCAGTCCTCACATTATAGGCAGCACCAATCACATTGCACCAGCACTCTTCTCGAAGCTGTAACAAACAATCATAAAATGTGTATGGAAACACAAAAGACCCTGAATAGCCAAAGTAATAGTGAAGAAGAAAACCAAAGTGAGAGGCACCATAATGCCAGACTTTAGCCTCTACCACAAAGCTATAACCATCAAGACAGCATGGTATTGACACAGAAATAAATACATAGACTTAATGGCATAGAATAGAGGCCCCATAATTGGACCCACATACGTATGGCCAACTAATCTTTGACAAAGCAGGAAAGAATATCCAATGGAAAAGAGGACAGTCTCTTTAAAAATTGGTGCTAAGAGGGGCGCCTGGGTGGCGCAGTCGGTTAAGCGTCCGACTTCAGCCAGGTCACGATCTCGCAGTCCGGGAGTTCGAGCCCCGCGTCAGGCTCTGGGCTGATGGCTCAGAGCCTGGAGCCTGTTTCCGATTCTGTGTCTCCCTCTCTCTCTGCCCCTCCCCCGTTCATGCTCTGACTCTCTCTGTCCCAAAAATAAATAAAGGTTGAAAAAAAAAATTTTAAAAAAAATAAAAAAAAAATAAAAATTGGTGCTAAGAGAAGTGGACAGCAAAATGCAGAAGAATGAAACTAGACCAGTTTCTTACACCACTCACAAAAATAAACTCAAAATGGATGAAGGGCCTGAATGTGAGTTAGGAAACCATCAAACCCTGGAGGAGAAAGCAGGAAAAACAATCTTTGACCTCAGCGTCAGCAAGTTCTTAGCTGACACATCTCCACAGGCAAGGGAATTAAAAGCAAAATGAATTATTGGGACATCATCAAAATAAAAATCTTCTCCACAATGAAGGAAATGATCAACAAAACTAAAAGGCAACTGACCGAATGGGAAAAGATGTGTGCAAAAGTCATACTGGATAATTGGCTAGTATCCAAAACCTGTAAAATGAACTCACCAACTCCACTCCCGGAAAACAAAAAATCCAGTGAAGAAATGGGCAGAAGACTTAAACAGACACTGTTCTAAAACAGACATCCAGATCGTCAAGAGACACATGAAAAGATGCTCAACAGCACTCCTCGTCAGGGAAATCCAAAGCAAAACCGCACTGAGATACCACCTCATGCCAGTCAGAGTGGCTACAATGAGCAAATTAGAAGACTATAGATGCTGGTGAGGATGTGGAGAAACAGGAACCCTCTTGCACTGTTGGTGGGAATGCATCCTGGTGCAGCTGCTCTGGAAAACAGTGTGGAGGTTCCTCAAATCATTAAAAATAGATCTACCCTAAGACCCAGCAATAGCACTGCTAGGAATTTACCCAAGGGGTATAGGAGTGCTGAGACATAAGGGTGCATGTACCCCAATGTTTATAGCACTACTTTCAACAACAGCCAAACTATGGAAAGAGCCCAGCTGTCTATCAATTGACAAGTGGATAAAGAAGTTGTGGTTTATGTATACCATGGAATACTACTTGGCAATGAGAAAGAACGAAATCTGGCCATTTGTAGCAACGTGGATGGAACTGGGGGGGTATTATGCTATGTGAAATAAGTCAGGCGGAGAAAGACAGATACCATATGTTTTCATCCATGTGTGGATCCTGAGAAACTTAGCAGAAGACCATGGGGGAGGTGATGCGGGGACAAGTTATAGAGAGGGAGGGAGGCACACCAGAAGAGACTCTCAAATACTGATAACAGACTGAGGGTTGACGTGGCATTGGGGAGAGGGGAAAGTGGGTGACGGGCATTGAAGAGGGCACCTGTTGGGATGAACACTGGGTGTTGCGTGGAAACCAATTTGAAAATAAATGACATTTAATGAAAAAGCATATCCAGGGGTTGCTCTTACTGAATATGAAGATAGCTTTCTATTTTCAGCACTTTCTGAACGTGAGGTAGTACTGGCTTAAGCTGCGGAGATGAAAGTTTGGTTTGTGTGTTTAAGAAAAGGAGTTGAGTAAAGACAGAGGCCTCTCACATGTATCACGTTGACCTTGGCAAGTGTCTCTTCTGATTGTTACCATGACTTATCCCTTTTATTGATTCACATAGTTTGGTGTCATCCTTTCATGAGGAAGTGGATTTCAATTGATCATGGTAGGTGGTCCTTGTTATATTTTGTGAATTATTTGTGTATGTGGTGATGATGGATGGACCATGCTGGTTGCTTTCAAAAGCACTTACACGGACCGTGTAACACGTTTTCTACCCATGGAATCCCATACGGTCTTTTACTACCTTGTGTATGACTTACCTGAAATATCATGAAGTGGTAGGTACCGAATAGGTTTTAGTGGCACTGAATGCCCTCATGGCCACTCACGCAGAATTCGTTGACGCCTTGCTCTTAAGCACACAATGACTCGGTCTTCCCTAAGCTGCCTGAAAGTGAGCATGCATACTAACTAAGCAAACTGTTTGCTGCTGCGGTGAAGAACAGCTTCCTGAACTGGGAGCTATAGCCACAGACATATGGACCCCTAAGCAAGGCACAGTATATCTGTATTCTTTGAAAGAGTAGAGTAGTTACTTCAATTTGGCTTTCATTGCGTTGCATGACAAGGCATTTAATTAGCTAAAACCCTCTTACTGTCATGTTTCATTGCAAGTTGTGTGTACTCTCCACCGCGAAGTGTCATTACATGTTGGATGGAATTAATGGAGGCTGAGGCACCAGTGCATTCACGTCGAGGACAACTCTCTTGAACTCGTCAAGAACTATGGGCCTTCTCAAGTAAGATTACGTGCAGGTCTTTCTCAAGGGCATAATCTTAAACACAGCCCAACCTAAGGCAGCTTTGGGCAGCCGGCAGTGATAGGATAGGCAGACATGGTGACCACACAAAGCGCCTGGTCTAGCAACTGCGGTGTAACTCTCAGAGCATGCCGCCTGATTTGGCTTCATGGTAGGAAATTTTTCAGGGCCCTGCAGCGGAGGCGAGACCTGGAAGCGCGGGCGGCCCCTAGCGGCCTCACATCCTGAGCCGCATGAAGAGGTGGTGGCGCAGGCCCCTGAAGGCCCTGGCCCCGGCCGCCCGGGGAGGAGCCTCTATCGCTGCAGGAGGGGCCGCGCTGGAGGCGCCTGAGGAGAAGGTGGTGTACACGCGGGGGCACCAGCCCCCCGAGGCCGCGTCCAGACGCGCCGGTCTGCTGCCCGGAGGAGGCGCCACGGAGCCCAGAGGGTCGCGGTCGGCCAGAGGAAGGTGCCGTCCCCGCCGCCGCCGTCCCGCGAGGACAGCAGCCCCCGCAAGCCCGCGGCCCCCGGGCCCTGCTCAGGGGGCCGCACCCTGGAGGAGAGTGGGAGGGCGGCCACCCCGACGCTGACCACCTTGCCCACCATCCGCGTAGTCGGCGACGTGTGGGTCGAGAGCAGCCTGGCAGAAGCGCGGCGCCAAGCGCGCCAAGTCCTGGGAGTGAACCTGGCACCCGTGGTGAGACTCCGCAGCGTCCCAGTGCGTGGGCGTGATGTGCGGGCCACCGCCGAGTGACCTGTCAGCCCCGGGACGGGTTGTGCCTGGAGGGATGAACCAGTGAGAGCCGGGCCCGCTTCCCCTAGTGCACTTTAATGGCGAAGAAGCACCAGAGGGTCCCGGCCCGCGACCCAGGGATGAGGCGCCGCCTTCTGGGACTCTGGGGCAGCTGTGACCTCTGCTGCATCCCAGCACAGGGTCTGAGGAGGGAGGAGACTCCTGGACCAAAGGGAGATCCCCTTTCTTCCTAACCCCAGATTGAGAGGTCTCCAGCACTGTAGGGGCAGATCCATGATCTCTCTTGTTCCCTCATTGCTCTGAAGTCGTCAGAAGAAGCCATTCCACCCCCACCCTCTCCAAAGGATTTTGGTTCCATGCTTGTGTAATAAAGCTAGAGTTTCTTTGCCATTCACCCACCTCCCGGCTCCTCCCGCCAATTTCTTTCTTCTTTGTGTGTATGTGTATGTATATATATCTTCTAGGATGATTTAAATTACATATTCTTTAAATGTTTAGAAGAGCAGTAGAGAAAAAAGGGTGTGACTTAGGGGTCTGCACTCAGATTAAAATAAGATTCCTGAAGTATAGTATACATTCAAAAGGACATATATTATTTTTTTCATGTTTGTTTATTTTTGAGAGAGAGACACCGTGTGAGCAGGGGAGGGCCAGATAGGGAGCCACAGGATCCAAGCAGGCTCCAGGATCTGAGCTGTCAGCACAGAACCTGATGCGGGGCTCGAACTCACAAACCATGAGATCATTCCCTGAGCCAAAGTAGGACACTTAGGTGACTAGCCACCCAGGCACGCAAAAAAGAACACATATTATTAAATGTATTCTGAGCACAGCTTGATGAGATTCAGTTCAATATACTTGTGGAATCAGCACTCATTAATAAAGGTACCAGGACCCCAAGGGACCACCTGTGCCTCTTTCAGTCACGGTCTATCTCTCCTTTGGGACGGCAATTATTCTGACTTCTTACAGAATGTACAACTTTTGCTTGTTTTTGGACTATATAGAAATGGAAGTATGTGTCCTACACCTAGCTTCTTTCACTCAAACTTATGTTAGTGATAGTCATGTTATTGTATGTATAGATCCATTCTGCTCATTGGTGTATAGAATTTCATTATATGAATAGTTTACAATATTTCTGCAACTCTTGGTGGACATTTAGGTAGGTTCTGGCTTAGGGTAATTATGAATAAAGCTTCAGTGAACATTATAGGACACGTCATTTGGTGAACATTTTTTACAATAGTATTTATTTATCTAGGAGAGAATTTGCCGGGTCACATGTCATCCAACTTATCAACTTTGGTAAGATTCCTCCAAACTGTTTCCAAAATGGTTATACCAATTTACACAAACTTCCTTCCAAGGTGGTGCCTGCATGGTGCCTGTGAGTTCTGAATACTTGATAACCTTGCCAACATTTGCTAATATGGTCTTTTTCATGTTATCTATTCTGGAAGGTGTAAAGATAGTTTTTTATTTGAGAAATATCAATCCAAGTATTGTATACAGGTAGTAAAAAAAAAAAACCCACAACATCCAAATTGCAGATCAGGACTTGCAATAAAAAATAAAAAGCTTTGTTTCCCCCATGAACACCTCTTCCCCAGAGGCAACACTTTCTTTTGTTTTCTTTTTTCTTTTTTTTTTTTTTTAATCAGGGTTTTTTTTTAAACAGACCATTTTTTAAGGACAATTTGAGATTTAGAGACAAATTGCACAAAAAATACAGGTTCCTCACCCCCAGTAGTTTCTATAGTACCTTGAACTAATGTGGATACATTAATTATAAGTGGTGGATGAGCCATTCTTGAATGACACATTATCATTAGACACATTATCATTAACTAACAGTTAGGGTTTATTTTGTGTTATATAGATTCATAAGTTTTGAGAAATGTATAAAGGTATGTATCTACTATTGCCGTATCATACAGAATAGTTCCACCACCCTAAAGTGCCCTGTGCTCCGCCTATTACCACTTCCTTTCTCCCCCTAAACCCTAATAGCCACTGGTCTTTTTACTGTCTCCGAAGGTGTTTTGTTGTTGTTGTTGTTGTCGTCGTCGTCGTTGTCGTTGTTTTGTTTTCTTTTGTTTTGTTTTGTTTTTCCAGAACGTTATCATAGTTGGAAACGTAAAGCAAATGGTTTTTAGTATTGGATCCGTTCACTTAGTAATCCACACTTAAGTTTCCTCCATGACTTTTAACTAGCTCCCTTTCTCCCTCTTTCCTTTCCTCCTCTTCTGTCTCTCTGCCTCCCTTTCATTGAGGGAGTTTATTTTCTAAAACAGCTTTTAAAAAGCTGGTTTACAAAAAAAGACTGGAAAGTGCAGAGTTCCCCTGTTCTCCCTCCTACCCCCCAAAACATAGTTTTCCCTATTGTAAACTTCTTGTGTCAGTGTAGTGCATTTGTTACAACGGATGAGCCCATATGAAAACTATTATTAACTAAAGTCCGAAGTTTAGCTTAGCATTCACTGTGGTGTGCAGTTCGCTGAGTTTTGACAAACGCACAATGCCATGATTCAAAGCATTTCACTGTCTTACAAGATGTTTCACTGTTGTAAATATTCCCTGTGCTTCAACGATTATTCATCTCTCCCTTCCCCCCTGAGTTCCTGGCAACCACAGGTCTCTTTACAGTCTCCATTATTTGAGGCAACACTTTTAACTGTTCCAGGTTTATATTCTTTTGTTAGGAATCTTCATGAAGATAAGTAGTATAGTATACTGCTGCTTATTGATTTGTCAGTTTTAAGCACCGTCTACTGACTTCCTATGTGACGTTGACGTATAGGTCGCTTAAGCCACCTGTCTTCTCTCTCCTCACCTTCCGATATATTCCCGAACTTCTATCTGTATACTGTTTCAGTCAGGTCCAGCCAGCCGGTGAGTCACTATAGGTATTTTAAACAGTTACACACGTGATGGGAAATCCCAGAAGCCAAACAAAGAATGGCGAAGCAATCAGGAATTAGTATCATCAGAAAGCTGTTTCCACCCGCAGAGCTAGAGAAATTCAGAACCATACCTAGCAGGAACTGAGAACATGGGAGAAGAGGCTCTTGGAAAGAAGCTAGAATTTGGAGGAGATAAAATCACTGGTAGGAAGTGGAGCGGGAGAGAGAAAAACCTCTGGGCTTATCCCTTCCTCCCTTTCTCCCATCAAACACCCATTGGTCAAAGCCCTCTGGAAGCCAGTTGGCAAGGAAACAGGAAACACAGTCTGTAGGAGAAGTGCAGGAACTGGATCTGAGGGCAAAACACATAACGGATGAAGTTACATATAGGTACTAGTTAGGTTTCTCCAGAGACTCAGTATCAATGGGAATTGGTTCACAGGATTACGGAGGCTGAGAAGGGCAGACCCAGGAGATCCAGTAGTTTAGTTCCAGGCAGACTCCAAAAGCCTAAGAATCAGGAGAGCTGATGATGTATGTTCCATTCCAAGTCTGAGCCTGAAGTCAGGAGACCAATATCGCAGCTTGAAGACAGTCAGATAGACACAGTGGATTCTCTCTTACTCCGCCTTTTGTTCTATTCAGGTCTTCAATCGATTAGTTGAGGCCACCCAGTGTTTGGCAGGCGGTGTGTCTTGCTTAGTCTAGTGATGTACAGATGTTAATTGTACTAAGAAATGTCCTCACAGATACACTAGAAATAATGTTTAGCTATATATTTGGGTACCCTGTGGCTTAGCCCAGTTAAATCATGAAATTAACCATCACAAGATATAATTTCATGTTTCTATGTATGTATGTATATGTATGTATGTATGTATGTATGTATGTATGTATGTATGTATGTATGTATGTATGAATGTATGTTATTTGAGAGAGAGAGAGAGAGAGAGAGAGAGTATGCTCAAGCAGGATAGTGGCAGAGAGAGAGAATTCTGAGGTGTCAGTGCAGAACCTAATGCTCATCTTAGTCTTATGAACTGTGAGATCATCATCTGAGCCAAAATCAAGAGTTGGATTATGAACTCACGGAGCCACTCAGATACACCACAAGGTGTATATTCAAATAGAGATCTAGTTCCCTTACCTGTACTATCATTTTTCATTCCGTACATTGTACGATAAAGGTCTTCCTTAAACTTGCTGCACTTTTTGTCTGTCTCCTATCAGCTTTGGGCTTCTGTTTGTCATTGTTGTTAACCCTGCTCTTATGCACTGCAATCAAGTCTCTTTAGAGGGTTCAAGGTTGATTCTAAAACTTGAAAACTAATAAATGGTTTAAATTATTGGGATTATTAAATAATATGCAAACATTAGATTTACCACACTTTTCCAGGAGTCCTTGGACCTGCTGAATGAGGACATCTCTAGCATCAAGGTAAAATGGATCCTTTCTCTTTGTATTCCATCAGTCCTTTAAACCATGCCATGTTTCACTTGGCTCATTCAGACTAAGGCCGTCTTATGGATATTATCTGGTTCTCCTTAATTTTCTAATTGCACTTCTTTGTTTTATTGCACTCTTTCAGTGTTCTCAAATCATGCCACTTATGACATCTTCCTGCTAACCTCTCAGCGGTCTCTCACTGGACCCTTCTCTTTTCCTGCCTCATTTAGGTGATGACTCAGTAGGTCTGCTTCATAGCTTCCTTCCTGTGATTTTCCTCTGCCCTGCTCCCAGTTTGTTTCCATGGTTTCATGGTAATATGGCCATCTGGGAAGTTAGGGAGCAATTAAAAGCCTGGACTCTTGAGCCAGACGGCCTGGGGTTAGACTTTACTTGTTCCCCTTACCAACTGTGTAAGATGGATTTTGGATGAGTTATTTGGCTTCCTTATAACCCGGTTTCCTCCTCTCGAAGATAAGAATGGTAATTGTATATACTTTGTAAGTTTGTTGTGTAGTTCATATGTAATAATATGTGAAAATAACCCATAACAGTGTCTGGCACAAAAATAAACACTATGTTAGTGTTGCCTATTATTAAGTATAATTTTTCTTTATTTTTTCTCTCCTTGTTTTGCTGGAATACACCTTCAGATAACTTCCTAATGAAGAATGAGTACAATCGAATGTTCTGTGTCTTTGCACGTCTGAAGATATCTTGAGTCCACTCTCAAATTTAATTGATAATTTTGATAGTGTAGAATTCTAGTTTCTTTTTTTAATTGATTTATTTTTATTTTTTTAAAGTTTACCTCCAACTTAGTTAGCATGTAGTGCAACAATGATTTCAGGTGTAGATTCCTCAGTGCCCCTTACCCATTTAGCCCATCCCCCCTCCCACAACCCCTCCAGTGACCCTCAGTTTCTTCTCCATACGTATGAGTCTCTTCTGTTTTGCCCCCTCCCTGATTTTATATAATTTTTGTTTCTCTTCGCTTATGTTCATCTCTTCCACTCATAGAATCCTAGCCTCTAATGCCCAATTGCCCCTTCAATCGATTTTCCCCTAATCACAACACCATTGGAACTACAATATCTGCTCTTTAGAGTGTTTTTAACTCACTATCACTTCCACCTTCTTCTAGTTTTCAAAATCATTCAGTACGTCTGGCCTATGCTTAAGGAAAAGGGAATGGAGGTCCCCCTTTTGAAGGGCTTAAAAGAGAATTTATGAACATATTTTAGACTGCCACAGCCTGTCTGCTGGCCTCCTATTATTCACTCTCCTCCTGCATGAAAAATATCCTCACCCTACCCCAAGAATCCTCCCTCTTAAAGGCCCAACCCTTGTAACATCAGCTCAAAGTCCAGGATATTGTTATCTAAATTAGGTCCAGGTGTGAATGAGTCTCCTTGGGCGCACTGGTCCTCGACTACACTTTCAATCTGAAGACCTATGAATGAAGACCTATGAATTCAGCATACATCCAACACAGGCATGTGATAACCAGAAAACACACACAAAACACACACACACACACACACACACACACACACACACACACACACACACACACACACAGAAAAAACAAACAAACCAACAAAACACAAACGTTGCTGTTCCAAAGAAAGGAAGGAGGTTATCATGAATGGGTCACTGGTCCATATCAATCCTGAATTTCAGCTGGTACAGGTAGGCAGTCCTTTCATTGGGTCTTAAGGCCTTGGAATGATTTTACATGGTCCTAGCTCCTCCAGGGTTCTGGCTTTCAGCCTCTAAGTCATTCTTCCATTCTCATGAAAGGTAGCCTGTGTCTACAGCCTCATGGTTGTCTCAACCTACTTACTGATTGTAGGAGTTTGTGTGTCAAAAGCCTTCTTTCATTTTACTCTCTGGGATTAAGGAAACCCTTCTCTACCATGGACTTTTCCAAATATTTATAAGGAAAAACACTCCTAAACTTCAAGTGATATTGTAACAGAGAGAACCCTGTGCCCCACAGTTTACTCTGCGAGGGTTTGCTCTTGAGATAGAACACTGGTATTCTCCAAGACCCTTCGTCATTTAGGAAACCTTTGTAGTATCTTTTCCCCAACGTCATCTGCTGAGTGATGTTGGAAATAATTTCACCTTCAATAAGAGTGACATTATTGATGTTATCTGTGCTAACAAAAATTGAAATTGTATTTGAATGGCATTGAGTAAGTTCAAGTAGTATCGGTTAGGGACGTGTTCAGCTGTCACAGGAAGGCTGCCGCCAGTGGCATAATCAAAGAGAGTTTTACTCACAAGGAGGCTGTAGGCTGTGCTCCATTAAGGCAGCAATGTCATCAGCAGCAGGCTGCATGGAATGGCAGAGCTGCCAATTTCTTTATGACCTCCTACAAAATTTTGGAAAAAAGGGTAGCAGCCATTAATATAATACTACCAATGTTTTTAGCATTTACCGTCTTCGTGATGCAGCACATGTGTGAGCATCTCAAGCTCACAGCACATCTGTGAGGTACAATTGTTGATGTCTTTTGGAGGTCATTCGTTCACTTCTTAAGTCAAAAATTAGCTGTCATATGTCTAGGGCATGTGGCTTCACCAAATCCCCTCCTAGATTTACTTGGCTTATCAATGCATCAAGCAAACTCATAGGAATTCTAGAATTTAATACTTGTGGGCCATGGAGAAACCAGTTCTGCCTTATCAAATCACATTAAATACTCAGGCCATTCAGTATACTCTCAGATGAACCCTTGGAAGGTGCTCCTGTATTAGCGTTGTATTTCTGTTGGCAAGATCCTTGCCTCCTAGGAGGCACGGTAACTTTCATATCTATTAGTAATTGTCAACAAAGTACAAACCAAGATTTTTCTTTGCCTTCTTGTTGACACGTTATAATATATACTAAGTTACCACAATTCCTTGTTTTAATTCTTAGCATAATATACCAACTGCAATATCATCACGGAACAATGGTGGCCCCACATGTAGCATCATCAGCTCTGGATACTTCAGATATGGCCACGGTAACAGTTAGGGTGGACTCCATCCAGTTCTTGGCCAATTGGGCTTGTCTGATTCTCTCTGTTTATCTACCTCCCACCCCACACCCCCAGCCCCAGCAGCAGTGAGAATCTAGTTAGTCAGGGAATCTCCAGCAGATACAGATGCCGATGCAGATGCAGATCATTTCCCTGGATAATCTTTATGGTTGACTATGGCCTGGGTAGCAGGATGGGTTCAGACAGAAACACCTGATTTGGGTGCCATCAAGCCATCTCTGTGCACTCTCTGAGAAATGGGACAGTATGCATTACAAACACTTCAAGTCTCCACTTCTCCCTGCACACTTCTGTGTTTTGTTGCTTCCATCCACCTACCAAAGCAACTCAAACTTTATGCTAAAGAGAGTGGGGCTCGTGTGTCCTTTGCAGATTGGAATGCTGTTACTAGTTTGGTTTATATTAACAAAAACTGGCACATTACCTAAAAATGCAGAATTCGGTGTGAATTCAGAATCAGTACCTGTAGTAAGCCCTCCATGATTCCGTTGATTAGGGAGAGGGATGAAACCATACTGTAAGAAACCCTGCCTTCGAATGCTACAGCTCTATGAACTTTCAAAGCACTATTTTTGATCTGGTTATCCAAAGTCGTTAAGTCTTTGTGAGTATACATTCAGAACTTTTTTAAGATCTGGATTGTAGTGTCCAATTTTTTCATGACCTAACTAACCCATTGATTCCTAGAGTTCTCTTTATTTTTGAATCATTCTCTTGGGCATATGACCAAACCTGTCAAATAAAAAATGTCCTCAATTTGAATATATGAACATTTAAGAGCAGTCACGTGTTCAGCGCCCAAATATTTTATTATTTCCGTTAAGAGTTTATTCTGTCTGTGGACGGTGAAGAAACAAATGCCTGTTTTTGTGTGTTTTTTTTTTCTTTTTCATTTTCCGCACATAAGTAAGTAGATGCGCATGGCAGAATGCTAGGTACCTGTCAAGGGTAATAGGATGTTCAGGAGTGTAAATGAGATTTCTGTCATCCAAAAAAGAAAAAAAATTGTTTGATGAACTAAGATAAGCTAAGCCTTAAAAATGAAAGGAAAATAGCCATGAACTCCGATAAAAGTTAGGCAATGAAGTACTTTTCCCTAGGGCAGCAAGGAGTTATGAGAAATACCATAATCTGTAGAGTTTGTACTAAAAAGCTCTACTGACACGATGATAAAGCTCACCTTTAAAGCTTGCTTTGTGTACTGATATTATTCCTTTCTTCTTGAAATCTAAATAAGCTTTTTCTCTTTGGCTGTTAACATGAAATGAAAAGACACTTTCCCCCTATCTTTTCTTCGGCCGTATTTACGCTGTACTTCTTACAAAAGTCTTTTATGTATTCGTTGCCTTTTATCTTCATCCTTTGTCCAAAACAAGCATTGAGATTGGGAATGATGTGGACTATTTCTAACCCAAGCTCACAGTACATAACTTCTCATAAAACCCATCATTTGAGGAGGCAATGAACTCATATCATGGAGTTCCTTGTGCAGCCCATGGGCATGATTCCACTGAAAGAATCGATAGCATCGTGGAGACCCTGTCTTTGGAAGGAACTAACAACAAATAAGGATTTGACCTTATAGGCTGATTTTCCTAGGAACCTAGGAATCAAAAGGGCCAGAAGTGTGATGGTGGGAGAGGGACACTGGAGAAGGGCTGAATACCCAGGTTCACATGAAGCCAACTGAGCAGAGAAAGGTTCTGTCCTGGAGGAGCTTGGTTCAGCAGGAATCAGCTCCCATTTGCTACGGACTTAGTGAAAATACACTCATGAGAGCCTACAAGAAGGATGCTTCCACAACTCTAAGAGGTCTCTTTCCTTTCTTATGTCTTTCATTATGGAAAGTGTCTTGGGGGTGCTTACTTCCCCTTTGTGTGTCCACAGTTCTACTTCCCACTAGTTGTGTTGTCATGAACCTCCTTACGTAGCCCTTGCTCCCCTCCTAGGCCATGTGTTCCTCATGGGCAGGACTCACCCTAGCCATCTGTGTGTCGTTACTACAGTGCCAGCCATGGGCAAAGGACCCTGTCCATACTGAATGAATGCAATATGTTTATGGAGTTTCAGCTCCCAATTGTTACAGAAGAACTAGCTGTCTCACTTCCATTTGATGTGTAACAGCAGCAGTCTATACGGGGGAGTGTCTCTCACATTCTCTCTTTTTACAAACACCTACATTATCAACTTTTGACTAACTCTTACCCTATTGTGATCAGATGAATTGGGTGGAACATTTGCCACATCTTGGGATCTTATTTGCAACCCAATACCACTTAAATTCCCTATCCTACAGTAAATTCTTGCTTAGCAAGAAGCAATATACTTCAGTGAGTAGAGGGTGGCCCCTGGAGACAGGCTGCCTAGGATCTCAAATCTTATTTTGCTCTATTTCTAGCAGCAGACCTTTGGACAACTTACTCTTTTCTCTTTGCTACTCAGTTTTCTCAGGTATAAAATCAGGCACAACCTAGCACCTTCACCATAGATCTCTGAAATGAATTCAGTGGCGTAACAATGGTAAAACACTTAGAATAATGCATGGAACCCCCTTAACTGCGAGTCAGTAAACACTCGCCTCTATCAGTGATGTACTTACGTTTTTGACAAAGTCGCTGCTTCCTTACTTAAAACCTTCACATTGGCTGTGTTGAATGTACAGAACAGATGAACTATGGAAGGCACCATGTCAGAGTCAGGCTTACTTGGTAGATTGAGGCCCAATTCCCTGATGCTGGGGACTGCAAGAAAAATTCATTAATTCGCCTGTTCCGTAATGTTTACCCTCTCACTGACATTGCTAAAAGCACCTACTTTCTCTACACCACCATAGAACAGGTGGGTTTTCCCTTGTCAGCCTTTGCTCGCTTACTTGTCCGTTTATTGTTCCACCTGTGGCTTTATTCACCACTCACCGAAAACTGACTGAAGGACTCTGTGTGCCAGGCTCTGTTCTCGAGGTATGCCCCTGCCTCCGTGGTGGTTGTGGGTAATTCTTGACTTCTGGGCTTCCAGCTACTACATCACGTGGGGTTCTCCATCACCCTCTGTTGCTTTTTCATTGTCATTGGGCAGGTGTCTGCCCGCTTCTTCTCTCTAATTATGTACACGGTAGAAATCAGTGCTTTGGGGATATGGATGACTGCAGTGAACAGACTCCTGGACGTGTCTTTTACCTTGGGGAATTGTGCATATTTGTGTTTCAAAATCTAGTTTACCCTAGAGGCAGACATTTGAAACAAAGCAAACACAGCCCAGACGGTGCTCAAGAAACAAAATCGTTGGATGTGTCCCCGAGCCTGGTAGCAATGCAGGTGGGCTAGAGGCCTACAGATGCGGAGCTAGACTGCTGTTGGATGACAGCTTCACTGTGCATCTTCAGTTAGGATGTGGTACAGCTGGAATGAGAATTCTCCTGGTGTGATTCTTGGCCTCCTGTTTTCCTGCTGACTCATCGGCCTGGGAGGGCTGAGACCTTTTGGAACTTTGTTGCATTTTGCTGCAGAATCAAACACTAGCTAGGTTTCTCAGGTACGTATAGAATGGGCTGTGACAGCAAGGTTGGTTGGGGGTCAGGGAGACCTGGCAGGAGGGAGGAAACTGAACAGGCAGGAGAGGGGGACTGACAGAGGCTGTTTTCTTCCATTTTGTTCTGGGAAGACCTTAGTGAGGATGTCTAGTCCTGAGTACTGGTGAAGTTTATGTACTGGCCATGGAGTTGGGCGGGCACCTTAGAGAGATTCTTGTCCATCTGTGGGAAGTGTGTGTGTGTGTGTGTGTGTGTGTGTGTGTGTCAGAGAGAGTGTGCAAGGGAGCCCAGCTTTGAGCCAACCAGGGAAAGGATGGCGTAGCTCTCAAAGGAGCATGCACGTTTCTCAGGTGATAGAGTAGAGAATAAAATGTCTCCCTTTAAAATCCACATTCCCCTGCTCTTCAACTTCTAAGGAAGTCTTTGGCTACCAGCAGTCTGGGCTCTGGAGCCAGCATAGTAATTTTCTTCTTTTAGTTTATCCTGGTTCATGATTTGCTCCCCTTTAACTTAAAAATTGTTTTTATTATAGAAAATTTCAAATATGTAAAAGTCAAGACATTAGTATATCATACCCCCATGTCCTTAGGACTAGTTGTAAACATTATCAACTCATGTCTAATCTTGTTTCATCTGTATTTCTACCCGTTTTGTCCTTGCTCCCCTCTTCCCCTGGTTTATTTGAAGCAAATGCCACACGTTGCATTTTATTAAGAATATCATCCTGTTTGTTTTTATTTTTAAAAAGTTTTGTTGTAGTATAATTGGCATAACTTGCAGGAAACTAAAGTGTGCTATTTGATAAGTTTATACATCAGTGTGGATGTGTATACACACAGATCAAAAAGTATATACACACACATATCCATGAAACCACCACAGTCTAGATAGTGAACATACCCATCACCGAAAAGTTTCCTTGTGTCCCTTGGTCATCCTTTCCTCTTGCCCCTCTCTGCCACCCATTACTGATCTGCATTCTGTCACAATATATTTGTTTCTATTTTGTACAGTTCTAGATGAGTGAGATCATAAAGTAAGTACTTTTTTTTTAATCCAGTTTTTTTTTTCCCACGCAGTGGCATAGTCTGTCTATCCTACCAATATCATCATGCTGTGAGTAGATACCACTTAGGAAGCTGCAGTACCCTTTAGCAGATATTATAGTAGTCCCGGTGAGAAATGGTCATTTGGACCAGTGTGGTTACCATGGAGATGATAGCTTTCTCAATTAGACATCTGCTTTGGAGGTAGAGCCAATCAGACCAGCTGGATTTGGGGATTAGGGCGGGGGTGGGGGTGGGGGTCGGATCCAGAATTACTCCTGAGGATTCTTGCTTGAACACACGAAGATAGTGTGATGAAGCAGGGGAGACTCAGTGAGGAGCAGCTATGTATGATCTTTCCTGATTCAGTCCTTGCCTGGATGTCCATTGCTTCTTGAAAGCTGTCTTTATTATCATTGGTTGATTTGAAGCAGTACTTGAATGGCAGATGAAAAAAACTGTATTTGGAGCACTTTAAGATATTTACAGGATGACTGGGTGTTATCAGGAATGATATTAAATAAAGGCTACTTGGCATTGTCAAATTCAAAATAATGAATTTCAGTGTTTTCCTTAGGTGTTGGTAGTATCATCTGGTCCAGGTAAGGAGAGACTAAGAAGTACAGGGGCAAATCACATTTTTAGGAGCTTGCAAAATCTGCTTGAGGTGAAGTTCACTCCACTTTTCTCAGGGCTCCCAGAATTTTTTTTTTTTTTTTTGTGGTGGTTTTATCATTGAAAATGTTCTGCAAAGTCTGATGCTGTGGTGATAACATCTGCATGCAGTGACTAGCTTTGTGAATTTCATCGTATGGTAGGATAGCCTGTCTACCTTCTACAGGGTTATTAACATGTCGGGTGTTTTATTAGAACTTGGACTCCCTTTGGGTGTTTGACCTTAGAAAAACTGAGTCAAGTGATATCTTTGGTTTTGGAATTTTAGAAAGAACACGCCACCTGGATTATTAAGTTTATGGGCACCTTTGGGAAACCTGATTAGTTATAGAACCCATACTATATGATAGTAACAACAACTGCACGTTTGTTGTTTATTCCTTGCTGAGTGCTTTATATGCATTATCTTATTTAATCTCCACATCAGTCTGATGAAGTAGGTACTATCATTATCTCCATTTTGCTGGGGAAGGACCTGGGATGCAGACGGGATACCTGATGAGACCTAGACTAGTCTTACAATCAGTGTTAGCGCCGCAACTTGGACCCAGGCAGGTAAGCTGGCTGCAGAGCTCATGCTTTCATTAAGAGATAATATTTTCATTAAGAGATGGTACTCCTGGGTGGCTCAGTTGGTTAAGCCTGCTTGGGATTCTCACTCTGGTGCTCGCCTGCTTGTGCTCTCATTCTCTCTCTGTCTCTCTCTCTCTCTCTCTATCTCTCTCTCTGCCCCTCTCTCTCTCTCTCACTTTCTCTCTCTGTGTGTGTCTCAAAACAAATAAAAATGTGTTCTTTTTTTTTTTTTAAAGAGATAATACTTGAGGTGGATCTTGTAAGATAAAGAGAAGTTTAAAGGACAGTGGGGACTGGCATATAAGGTAGAGAGAATGTAGTATCAATGCGGGGAAATGAGAAACTTATTGTCCTGGGCGCTGATGATGAGAAATAATGTTGGTAATGCTGGTATGACCAGAAAAGATGTAGGGCCTAAAAAATACCTGTATTGGTTATCCAGAGCAGCTTTTTCACTGATAATCTTATGAGGTCTTTAAAAATTCTCCTTGAAATGTTGAATAAGTGCAGGAGATCATTTCTGTTTTCTCAGTTCCAAGATTCTCAGATGGGGAGCTTCTTAACAAGTTGATCTCAAAAGCATCTTCTGACTTCAGCCAACCTAGGTTTTCCCATCCAGGAGTAAATTCACTGCTCCCACCTTTTCTGCTCAGCTCTGAGTCCCTTTCGTGTTAAAAGAGATCTGCTTGCTACTTTTAAACGGAATAGGATTTCCAAACCTGTCCCCACTGTCAGTAGTTGAAAGGCTAATAGTCAGCTAGCATCTGAATACCATTGGAGTGGTACCTCACTTATTTGGTTCATAAACGGATGATGGTTGTAAACACAAAAGTGTATGATGTGGCGGTTTAGCCATGTTTTGGAGGCTAACTCTTGCTTCCTGCTTTAAAGATGCATTTTGCTATTTCGTAGTTAAGAATCGATTATAATGAGAAGGGAGTAAATGCAAACCAACAGGTGCTTTTAGGTTTTAATACACAGTGCTGTTGCTGAGTATCAGTGAAACAGCTTTGTTTTTGTTTTTGTTTTTTAAATGAATAGGTAGTTTGTGGATGTGAATTTCAAAAGGTACACGTGTTCATCCTGGATCTCAAATCCCTTCTTTCCTCCTCAAGCAACTTAAATTGTTCTTTAGTGGCCCCTTTTATAAAGGGAGTCTATGCCTGTATTAGCATGTATCAGTGTGTCATTGTTTCTAGGATTTTGTTATGGAGATGCTAATTAGTAAGAGTAGAGAGAATGTTATCTCTTGCCAGTCATGATACCAAGGCGTGTGTGCATGCGTGTGCATGCACTCAAATGAGCAGATAATCTAAACAAGGGTTTACTCTTCATCTAAAAAATAATAAACATGCACATTATCAAAGTTTAACCCATACTAAGGAAAAAGATTAGTTAAATAGATACTGACTAGGTGCACCTTTGGGTTTAACAAAGACTTCCAGCAGCTGCTATATTTAAAACCTAAAGGAAAATGTATGCAAAGATACAGTAGGGAACATGATGTGAGTCCACCGGGAATCACAATAGACAATTGAAAGTGATTTTCTAAAAAGTGAAATTTATGAAATTGAAAAATACATAACTCAAATAACATTTCCCTAGATTAACTCAGTAGGTTAGAAATAGAAGAAGGAATCAGTGAACCTGAAGGTAAATCAAGAGAAATGTCCCAACCCAAACAATAGAGAGGGGAGAAAAATTGGACACAAATCAGTAGAGCACTGTGTGACAATATCAGGTGTTCCAACATAATGATGTAACACATGTATAATAGGAGTCCCAGATGGAGAGGAGGGAGAAAATGGGACAAAATCCTACTGAAGAAATTGTTTAAGTACCAGATTTGATGAAAATTATCTGAAAGATCCAAAAAGTTGAAATAACTTCAGTTTGGTATTTCAGGACCAGAGTTTGATTCTAGAAATACCAAAGCACTGCTTGACAGCAGCCTGGTGAGTAGGGCCTCTGTGGGATGGGACTTCTGCTGCATCCCCCTGTGTGATAAACTAGACATTTTAGAGCTGCAGGCCAGGCACAGGCGGCATCGCAGATGCCATCAGCTTTTCACTCTTCCAGGTATATTTTTTTATTCATGTTCCCTCTCTCCGCCTGAGTATTGGTAATATGTTATATTCCTCACTGGCCACATGGAAAATGAGAACAGTGGTTGCTACTGTTTCACTATCTATAGACTAGAAACCACCGTGTCGTTCTTTTTATGATAGATGTACTCTGGAGAATTTCTGTGGTAGCTTTGGAGATACTTTTTTTTAATTTTTAAATAAAAAATATTTTTAATGTGTATTTAATTAGAGAGAGGAAGGGCAGAAGGAGAGAGTGAGAATCCCAGTAGGTTCCATGCTCAGTACAGAGCCTGATGAGGGGCTCAATCTCAACAACCATGAGATCATGATCTGAGATTAAATCAAGATCTCAGCTTAACTAACTGATCCAACCAAGCACCCCAAGAGATCATTTTTATGCAGGTTAGAAACACTCACCTTTTGTTTGAAAAAGGAGAGTAAGAATTAACAACAACACCACCACCACCAACAACAACAAAACCTCTCTCATGCAGACCTATACCCCCCCTCCAAAAAATGATCTCTCCTTCCTGAGTCCCAAAGTTTTTTTGTGTAGTAGTTTCTTTAACCACCTGGCGAGGGCTTTAGTTTCACTGGGCCGACTCAGCATTAATATTCATGCTACACAAGATAACTAGTTTATTATCATTCTCTGCTATTTTGTATCAAAGTACAGTCCTAGGATATGAGAGTTCTGTGCATGGTTGTTTTTGGAATGTGGAATCTTTTGATGTATTCAAGTCAGCTGTGGTTATTGACTGAATACTACTAGGTGCCCAGCCATGAGTGTTAGTCCTTCTTCTTTGTGCAAGTATGCATGTACGTGCAGGATGGATGCATTAGAGGTGGGAGAGGAGGCTGGGATGTGCAGTCTTTCCATCTAGGAGTAGAGAATCTTGCCTCGGAGGCACATGCACCAGGGTCAGACCTGGCTTCGAATTCTGCTTCCTTCAACAAATGTGTCATCTTGGATGACTCATTTAATTCAAGTGCTTGTATGATTAAATGAAATAACACTTGAAGTGTCTAGCATGCCTGACATTTACTAGGTGCTCAGAGACTGTGTGTGTGTGTGCGTGTGCACATGTATATATGTGTTCTCTGTTCCTGTAAAATAAAACAGAAAGAAAACATCCCCCCCACAGTAGTGTGTAGATTTATAGCGAATCCAAAGGCAGTGTATTTCGAAATATTTTTTTCTTTCCCTCAGATGACTGCACGTTTGTTTCAATGCTCCATTTAATGTCTCTGTCAGACGGCACTTCACCAGCCAGGCTAAGATGATGCCCTTCCTCCAGCCAGCATCACTCTCTCTCCTCTTACCCCATCTATCCCTTTCTTCCTAGCCAGGGTAGAAGAAAAAATAAAAATAAAAATATATTAAAAATAAAAATAAATAAAAATAAAATACATATACAAATACATAAAAGTGTTGAAAGGAAAAAAAAAAAAACACCCCTTGAAAATTCTATGTCCTGCAAAAGTGTATTTCAAACTGAAGAAAAAAGACTTGTAGGTGTGCCTGTGTGGCTCAGTCGGTTGAGCATCCAACCTTGATTTCTGCTCAAGTCATGATCTCATGTTTAATGAGATTGAGCCCTACATAGGGCTCTCTGCTATCAGAATGGAGTCTGCTTGGAATTCTCTTTACCGCACCCCCGCCACCCCTTTCTCCCTCAACATAAATAAATAAACATTAAAAAAGATGTTAGGCATGGAGTATGTTACTCTTCACCAAAGCATCTGAATTTTACAATCCCTCACCTTTGTAAACAACAAGAACAACAAAACTACCACAACAACAACCCTAAAACAAGTAATACGTTGTGAAACAAAAAAAGAAAGACTTTATCACTAGTAGATCTGCCTTGCAAGAAATAAATACATAAAATAAAAAAGTTCCTTCGAGGATACCTCAGTGGTTAAATACCTGCCTTTAGCTCAGGTCATGATGTCAGCATTCATGAGTTCAAGTCCCACAGTTTGTGAGTTCAAGTGCCACATCAAGTGAGCTCCACCCCCCTGCAAGTGAGCATGAGCCATGCTTTGAGTGAGATCCCATTATCTCTCCCTCTCTCTCTGCCTGTCCTGAGATTCTCTCTCTGCCCCTTGCTCATTTGTGCCCCCTGTCTCTCTCAAGACAAGGTCTTTAGAAAAAGGAATAGGGACAGAAGTTACAAATAAGGAATTTAGATCTATGCTTAAAAAAGAAGAGGATTAGAGTAGGAATAAGGAAAGGTAAGAGAAAATAGCTTATTTTTCTCATTCCCAACTTATCTGAAAGATAACAATTTCTTAAAGTGATAACAGCAGCAATATACTCGGTGATCATAGCCTATGGATAAGGAGGTAGATGACATCAATATTAGAAGGCGTGGGATGGAGGAATTGAGACAGCTGTTATAAGGTAGCTGCACTACCTGTGAAGGGGTATAGTGTGATTTGAAAGAGGAATTTGACTAGTTATAAATGAGTAATGCAAATGCAAATAAAGGGGAACCCACTCCAACTTTTAAAATAAACAAGTGTAATGAATATGCTAAGAGAAAGAAGAAAATGGAATATACCAACTGCTGCATTAAAATCCAGAAGGCAGAAAAAGGTGAAGATAGAAAGGAAGCAAAGTATGAATGCAGTGAATAGAAAACAGTTACAAACATGGCAGATATTATTCCAACTATATCAATACTCACATCAAATGTGAATAGTCTAAATATACCAATTAAAGCTCAGAGATTGTCACAGGAGATCCAAAAACAAGATGCAACTCTATATTGTCTATAAGAAATTCACATGAGATATACAGATACAGATAGGTTACAAGTAAAAGGATGAAGAAAGATTTATCATGCTAGAGCTTATCCAAAGAGAGTTGGAGTAATTACATTAACTCCACGCAAAGCAAACTTCCAATCAAGGAAACTCTAGGGAGATAAAGAGTGTCATTATATAAAGAGATTCTATAGAGAGATAAAAAGGTCAGTTCTGTAAGAAAACATATCAATCCCTAATTTTCTATACCTAACAACAGCGAATGAAAATACATGATGGAAAAACTTTTAGAATTTGAAGGAGAAAGAGAAAAAGTCATTATTATAGTAGAGACTTCAACACCTTTCTGTCAGTGACTGACAGGTCTAGAAGGATATAGGTAAGGCTACAGCTGGACGAAGCAGTAGCAGTAATCACCTAGATCGAACTGATACGTATGGAATGTTTTATCGAACAGTAGTTGAATAAACATGTTTCTCAAGTTCACACAGAACGTGCACCAAGTCAGAACATGTTCTGGGCCATGAAACACATCCTACCAAATTTCAAAGAATAGAAACCACACAAAGTATGTTGTCATGCCACACTGGAATTGAACTGGATTGAAAGCAATAATGAAAAGATGGCAGGAAATGTCCCCAAATATTTAGAGATTAAAGAACATATATCTAAATAACACATCAAAGAAGGAATCTTGAGAGAAATTTCAAAGTACTTTGGACTCAATGAAAATTAAATACAACCTACCAAAATGTGCAGGGCGGGGTGGGGTGGGCAGTGAAAACATGGCTTACAGTACAATGTACAACATTGAATGCATTTATTAGAAAAGTAGAAAGACCTTCGGACATCTGGCTGCTCAGTGTTTTTAGCACGCAACTCTTAGTTTCCACTCAGGTCATGCTATCATGGTCATGAGATCAAGCCCCTGTATTGGGTTCCTGCTTGGGATTCTCTCTCTCCCTCTCTCTGCCATGCCCCTGCTCACGTACATGCTTTCTCTCGCTCTCAAATTAAGTACATAAACGTAACAAAATCGGAAAGGAGAAAGACCTTAAATTAGTAGCCTAAACTTCCACCTTAGGAAAATAGGGGAGGAGGTACAGTTGAAGGCTGAAGTAGAAGAAAAGAAATAATAATAATTAAAAAAATAATAATTAGAACAGGTCTTACATACCACTTGCATGTCTCTTTTTAACATGCTCATTCTGCCCTATAATTTCTTGGATATACTGATAATAGTTATAATGACTATTTGAATGTTCGGATGTATAAATTATATCATTTGTGTAATTTCTGGGTCAGTGTCAGTTGAGTTCCCCTTCCTTACGTGTCTTATTTTCCTGCTTCTTTGCATGCCCGATAATTTTTTATGGGTTGCCAAACATGGTCAGTTTTAGCCTGTCAGATGCTGGAAACTTTTAGATTCCTAAAAATACCCTTGCCTTTGTTTTAGGACAGGGTTTAGTTAATTACAAATAGCTTGATCCTTCAGGTCTTTCGTTAAAGATATTTTGGGCAAGGCACAGAGAGCACTTAGTTTAGGGATAATTTTTGTCCAGTAACTGACACAAAAATCAAGTATTTTCCAAATGGCATGTACATTGTGAGGTCTTCCACACTGGCTGTCAGGCATTATTCCTGACCCTGTATGGCAGTGGGTATTGTTCCTTCCCCTGGTCTCAGTGTCCTCATACACAAGAGTTTATCAATATTCAATTGAAAACTCAAGGCAGACCATCTGTTGATCTCTGGAGTTCTCTGTGTGAACAACTTTCTCTTCTTTGGTACCCTGCTCTGTGAAATATAGCAGTCTTCCTGAATCAGTGACTACCCCCTCCACAATGCAGGGAAAATTTTGGGCTATGCCAGCTTCCTCCTCTCTATACCACAGACTCAAAACCCAGCCTAGTCAATAAGCTAGGGCACTATAGGAACCATTTCACTTATTTCCCAATATCAGGGATCACTACCCTTCACTGCCTCATGTCTGATGTTTGAGAACAGCTTCTTATATATTTTGTCTACGCTTTTAGCTGCTTCCATAAGGAGTATAAATCTAGTGTTTGTTATTACATTTGGCTGGAAGTAGAAGTGTTAACACCAATTTACAATTTAGTATTGAGTCTTACTTCTCTGGCTTTGTTCTTTTATCTTTTTATTCTCCTTTGATGACAGATAATGTGGACATATGGAGAATGGCCATTGCTAGACATAAGGAGAAACTAGGGATGAGCTGGCAGATTGGAAGTATAGTCAGAAAGGAGAAAAAAAGGAAAAAAATGAGAATATGCGGTCAAATCTTGAAGAAAGGAATTGATGCCGATTGTCAAAGCCATGTGAAATCCCAGCTCCCACTTTAACACACATAATATGAGAATTGAAACTAATGTCTTCGACTTGGAAAGCTTAATCTGCCAGTGAGCTTTACTAATTTTTACTGGTCTTCATAACTCCGTAACAAAGGCCGAGATTTGGAATTTCTCACCTTTGTTTCTCAGAGAGGAAACACACCAATGTCACCCAGAAAGCAGTGCTTGGGTGAAAACTAGACGTTTTAAATGATTTTTTTTTTTTTTTACTGCTTTGTTCCAATGATTCTTTAGCAGTGTTCGCCTTGGAAGAGAACAAACTGTGGCACAGAAGAAAACACACTGGACATGGAGTAGGAGTCTAGAGTTGTTGTCTAACACGGTCATAAACAAGTTATGGGGAAGGCACTTGACTTTCCTAGGTCTCAATTTCCTCACCTGGAAATTGGAATAAGGACTCCCATATGAAGGGCCATTGTGAGATTAAATGAGATGATGTATGTCCAAGTTTTACAGAACCTAACACTTAATATTATATGCAAGCGTCTGTGTATCATTTCTTCTAGAGGGAGGGATTTGCATTTTTTTTCAGTAGAAGGAAATAGATGAATATACAACTGGACTTTCAAATAAGAGGTGGATAGAGGACTGGCCTACTGGTCTACCTCCTTGTACTCTTTCAGCCATCCTGGCCCTGGGCTCCCTCCAAATTAAAGAATCAGTGTCAGAAGACCTGAGATTCCCCCCTAGGTATCTGACCCCAGACAGAATATTAGCCTGTCTTAGCTGTTCAAATGAGGATAATGATGGCTATCATCTGTGGAGCACTTGTTCCGTGTTGTCAGGTGTTGGATTAAGCACCTTGCCAACAGTGTCATTTAATCTTTTTGACCCTTTGTTTTTATTTCCATTTTATAAATTAGGCTACTGAGTTTCAGATATGTTAAGTAATTGGTCCAAGATAACACAAACACGAGTGGTGTGGCTGGGATGGTCCAACTCTGCTCCTATGCCAAGATGCATGTTCTCACCCATGTTAAACTGCCTTCCCATGAGCGTGTTAAGGGTTTGGAAAGCTAAGGGCCACCCCTGACAAAGTAACGTGGAGTATGTTGGTGCCATAGCTAAGATCTTTTTTCCTTACCTTACCGAAAACATTTTCATATTAACTGAAACACTAGTCCCTGCACAAGACAACTTTCCTCGAATTTCTCTTAACGCTATACACTGGTCAGAATATAAAAAGCAACGACTTCAGAACTTGAAAGTTAGCAATAGGAGGTGAATGAGGGAAGGGAAGCAAAACAAGAATGACCCTTTGATGGTTGTTATTACGTGTCTATTTGAGTTGGCCGTGGGGTGCCCAAGACTAAACATTTTTTCTCGGGATATTTGTAGAGTGTTTCTGGGTGAGATTAGCATTTGATTTGGTGGACTTAGTAAAGCACGATCGTCCCCAGTGAGGGTGGGCAGCATTCAATCTCCTGAGGTCCCAAAGAGAACACAGGGTAGAAAAAGGAGGAATCCATGTCCCACCGCTTCTTTTCTCAGCCTTAGAATGTGATCCCGCTTAGAGGCAGAGCAGTGGGTAGGGGTAGGGTTAGTTCCCCGGAAGTGCCTTTGGTCCAACCACCCACAGTGATGTGATTTCCCTGCAGGACTGAATTGAGGACCCATGTGCGGTTATGGGTCAGGGCTAGCGTTGGAAGGGTGGAGCCAAACACATGGGTGGGCCAGACTGAAACTGTCTCAGGATCTCTTCCTCCAACTCCATCACAGCGGTGGAAATGTCATGGAGAGAGTGTAACTTCCACTCAGGATTTTCCCCAATGGTAATTGGTCCCATCCATTATCTTTTGGACGTCCAAGCTAGGTGCCTTTAGGGCCAGAGCCCAGGCCAGCATTAGTGTTAGGTCCTAGCTACCTGCATATAGATTTCCTGGTTTCCCAATACCATTTGTTGAAGAGACTGTCTTTCTCCCATTGTTTATTCTTGCCTCCTTTGTTATAGGTTAATTTACCACATAAACATGGGCTTATTTCTGGGCTTTCTATTCTGTCCCATCGACCTATGTGTCTGTTTTTGTGTCACTACCCATACTAATTGGTTTACTTGAAGCTTTGTAGTACATCTTGAAATCTGGGATTTTGATACCTCCAGGTATGTTTTTGTCTTTCAAGATTATTTTCACTATTCAGGGTCTTTTGCGGTCCCATACAAATTTTAGTATTAGTTGTTTCAGTTCTGTGAAAAGTGCCTTTGGTATCTTGATAGGGATTGCATTGATGCTGTAGAGAATTATGAGTAATATGGACATTGTCATGAGATTAATGCTTCCAGTCCATGATCATGGGATATCTTTCCATTTGTTTTTGTCATCTTCAAGTTCATCATTGACTTATGGTTTTCACACTACAGGTCTTTCACTACTTTCAATAAGTTGAGTCGTAGCTATTTTACTCTCTCTCTTTTTTTGGTGCAATTATGAACGGTGTTGTTTTCTTAATTTCATTTTCTGTGACCTCATTATTATTATATAGAAACCCTACCAATTTCTGTGTATCAGTTCCGTATCTGCAACTTTCCTGAATTCGTTTACTACTTCTAGTAGTTTTGGGGGGAAAGTTTTAGGGTTTTCTATGCATATTCTTATGTCATCTGCGGATAGTGACAGTTTAGCTTGTTTACAAACGTAGATGACTTTAATTTCTTTTTCTTATCTGATTCTTTTGGCTAGGACATCTAGTGTTATAAGAAAGACAAGTGGCAAAAGTAGACATATTTATCTTGGTCTTGATCTTAGAGGGAAGGCTCTCAGTTTTTCACCATTGAGATGTTCAGTGTGAACTTTTTAATATAAACCATATATAAGGGGCGCCTGGGTGGCGAAGTCGGTTAAGCGTCCGACTTCAGCCAGGTCACGATCTCACAGTCCATGAGTTCGAGCCCCGCGTCGGGCTCTGGGCTGATGGCTCAGAGCCTGGAGCCTGTTTTCGATTCTGTGTCTCCCTCTCTCTGCCCCTCCCCCGTTCATGCTCTGTCTCTCTCTGTCCCAAAAAAATAAATAAACGTTGAAAAAAAATTAAAATATATATATATATAAAATAATATTTTCATGGGTTGAGGCATGTCTGCCCCCCCGACTTTGTTGAGAACTTTTCCCATGGATACATGTTAAATTTTGTCGTATGCTTTTTCTGCATTTATTGGTATAATCATATGATGTTTACCCTCCGTTTTGTAGAGGTGGGATATTATGTTGATTGACTTGATGAGCCATCTTTGTTTCCCTGGAATAAAAGCCACGTAATCATTTTAGTGTGTTGTTGTGTGGAGTTTGATAATATTTTATTATGGATTTTAAAGTCTATTTGGTTTGATATAGGTGTTGCTACCTGGTTCTGAGGTGGTGTTGTTGTTTGATGTTATTTTTGTTGTCCTTGTTGTTGTTTGCTTTCATGTGCATGGGAAATGTATCTCCATCACTTCACTTTCGGTCTGTATGTGTCTAGGTCTGAAGTGAGACTGTGCTAGGCAGCATATGGGTGAGTGTTGTTTTTTATCCATCCTGTTACCCTATGTATTTTAACTGGAGCACTTCAGCCGTTTATATTTAAAGTAATTGTTGACTGTTATGTACTAATTGTAATTTTGTTCTTTGTTTTCTGGTTGCTTTTGTAGTTCTCTGATTATTTTTTTCTGTACTCTCTTTCTTTTTCTTGATGAACTTGTGTTGTGCTTTATTTGGCTTTCTTTTTCCTTATTTTTCATGTATTTTGTGTTTTGCGTTTGTTTGTTTTTTTTCTTTCTGTTTTCTGCCCAAGGACAGAGGAGTCTGTTTCTGGTCCTTCCTCAACTGCCCTTGGCAACGTTAGAGTGAGTGTTTCATTTGTTACTGTCTCACTGTCTTGCTCTTGTCTTTTGATTTTCTATGTTTTGTTAGGCACCATCAGTGCAGTCAGTCCTCAGCTCCTCAGGAGGAATTCTTATATCAATGGGTGCAATCCCCAGGGAGCTGGACAAATTGGAAATACAACTTCTGGCTGGTTCACCAGAAAATATAGTCAGGGAGTTCAGGCACAAGAGCACCTCGCTCCAGGGGACCAAAAAAGGTGAGGTTTGGCTACTCATTACTGACAAAAATCGCAATTCAAAGGAACTAGTGGAGGTGAAACAAATGGGGAACTTATTCAGAGGCCGACACCAGAGATACAGCAGACTCCCAACAAAGACTCTCTGTAAAGTGCTGAAAATACCTCCAGGTGTATGTAGGAAAATGTGGGAGAAAAAGAGGTAGGTACACACAGGTGGTCACTAAGGTCAGGTTGGTCATTGTCTTGGGCTTGAGGGTGGAGTCTTATTGGCTCAGGGAGTCCTTATTGCTAGAGGCGTAGTTTCAGTTCCCATGAGGTGTTACTTTGCATTCAGGATCCTGAATTAAGAGATAAGCTGAGAGTGGGGAGGGGGTGCCTGGGTGGCTCAGCTGATTAAGCATCCGACTTCAGTTCAGGTCATGATCTCATGGCTCCTGGGTTCGTGCCCCACATTGGGACCTGTGCTGACAGCTAAGAGCCTGGAGCCTGTTTCAGATTCTATGTCTCCCTCTCTCTCTGCCCGTCCCCCACTTGCGCTCTGTCTCCCTCTGTCTCAAAAATAAATAAACATAAAGAAAGAGAGAAGCTGGAAAGAAAAAGTGAATCAATTAGAAAGTTTAAGGTGGATGTGAAGGTAGTTGAAACCTTCTTTCACCTTAGAGGAGTTGAGTTCAAGGCCTTCCTACACAGCCATCCTGAACCGAAACTAGAATAGGGTCCCTCTGAATCCTAATTTGATTGGGGAAAGTTTGGGAGAAATCCAAGGAAGGAGAAAATAAAGCAGGGAATCAGCCAGTTCTGTGTACAAATCAACATAAACACCAGTATCTCCCCTGCTTACAAGCGTGGCATGTACAGAAAAGGCATAGAAAAGGCTTCGCATTGGAAAAAGTGAAAATAAAAAGTATCTCGATTCTTTTATTTTTTGATTTTTCAATTCGTATTTTGGAAAGAGAGAATGAGCAGAGACGGGGAGAGAAAGAGACAGAGAGAAAGACAGAGAGAGAAGCTTAAGCAGGCCCCATGCTTAGCACAGAGCCCCAAACGGGGCTCAATCCCCTGACCATAGGACCATGACCTGAGCTGCTGAACCCAGCAGTCTGGTAGTCAACTGATGGAGCCATCCAGTTGCCCTTAAAACTGCCTCAATTCCTAAATCATGTGATTATCAACATGAAACAAATTCTAAGGTGTATACATCAGTTTTCTACAACTCAAACATAATTAAATAAGCCCCAGAATACACGGTCAATATATAAAACTCAGTCTCATTTTTATACATAAGCAATGAACAATTAGAATATGAACTGTTTTTTCAAGAACCATTTAAAACCACACCAAACATTGCAATACTTACATTTAAATCTAACAAGCATGCACAGGATCTGTACGCGAAAAGCCACAGAAGGCTGATTGGGTAAATCAAGGAAGATATAAATAAATGGAGAGATATGCCATATCTAGCCATGGAAGTCTCGCTAGTAAGATGTCAATTATCAACTTGTCTAGAGATTCAACATAATCCCAGTCGACATCCCAGGATTTTTTGTGGATATCAGCAAGCTCATTCTAAAATATGTGTGAAAAGACAAAGGAACGAGAACAGCCAAACAGCTCTGAAAACTAACCAAGTTGGAGAACTCATGTTGCACCATTTAAAGACTTAATATAAACGTCCAGTAATCAAGGCAGTGTGATATTGAAGAAAGATGGACACACAGATCAAGAGATAGAACAGAGAATCCAGAAACTGACCCCATACACAAGCATCCTCACCCAACTTTTGATAATGACATATAGCCAACCTAACAGAAAAAGGGAGATAGTCTTTCCCAAGTATTACTGGAACAATTAAGTGTTCGTATGCAATAGTCATCAATTAACTAAGTAATTAATTGTTTAATCAATTGGTTCATTGATTAATTAATTAATTAATTATTTAATTAAAAGAAGCCGTGATCTAAATTCATCACTTATACAATCATTCACTCAAATGGATCATAGATGTAAGTGTAATGTACAAAATTATAAAACATTCTTAAGAAAGAAGGAGTGATGTTGATTCATTGAATCATTCAATACATACTTTTAGAGCATTTAGAATGAGACAACACAGTCTACCCCCTGAGGATCCATTAATGAACCAAAGGAGCAAGGACCACTGCGCTCTTGGTGCTTAATAGTCCAGTGGGGGAGACTAACAAAGATAATGGAAATAGAAACTATGGTAGAGAATAATGAATGGGGAAAAACAAGTAAATACATCTTGGAGAGAATATAAGCATTGGGGGAGGTGGTGTAAAATACTAGACAGGGTGAAATACTCGACACAGAGGGCCCTACTGAAAAAGGTGTCAGTTGAATAAGCACATCACGGAAATGAGAGAACTACCTGCTGACAGGAAGGTGATCTAGGCAGAAGGACTGGACCCATGAATTCCCCAAGGCAGGATTGTGAACGTGTGTACTGATGGGAAGCAAGGAGGCCAGCATAGACAGAGAAACGAGGATGAGAAGAAGGAGGAATAAAGAGGTGGAGGTTGTAGGCCAAGGAGGAGAAAAAGAGGAAGAGGGAGAGAAGGGTGTAAAGACTCCCAGCAATAGACAAGGTGAAGCGAAATCTGGTCTTACCTGTTCCTCCGCCTCACATTACCGGCTGCAGTTCTCTTTATTTTTTAATTGACATTTACTAAACTGTGTCTACACCATGAAAAGCTAATTCTACTTGTAGCAACTAATTGAAGCAAGAAAATGGAACATCCTAAATGATCAATAGCCATGTTTAAATAATTTATGGCATGCTATGTGGCCTTTACAATTCATAGCCCTGCAGAACATTTGTGACCTAGCGAAATGCTCGTATCACTAGAGCACCAAAAATGGGATTCACAGCTACATAGCAAATTTTGGTTAATGCATGTACATATACCTCTTCCGTGATGATTATACCACAGTGTTAGAGGTGCTTACTTCCAGGGGGGCCTGAATGGCTCAGTCGGTTAAGCATCTGGCTCTTCATTCCAGCTCAGTTATGATTCCACAGTGTGTGCGATCAAGCTCCACATTGAGCTCTGCACTGACAGCGTGGAGCCTGCTTATGATTCTCTCTATCTCTCTCTCTCCTCCCAATTCCCACTCTTGCTCATCTCTCTCTCGTTTTCTCTCTCTGCCAAAAATACATAAACATAAAAAAGGTGTTTAGATATGCTTATCTCCAGGTGTTTGACTTATGACCATTTTTTTTTTTTCTTTCTTGTTTGGTTTCTAAATTTTCTGCAATAAACTGTAAGACCGCCGTAATCATAAAGTAACTTTTCAAATAAATGATTTAGTCTAGTATCAGTTAAATAAATAAAATATGTCAATTCATAAATTCATTAGGTCCATTCAACATATCAAGGATAGGTTCAAACAGTCCAGTGTTATTCCTTCAGCAGACCCCCCTCCCACCTGATTTGACGTTGACTCAACCACTTCACCAAGAAAGATTTCGAAACTTTGACCATGTTTGAGCGTTTATAAAAGTTTCTGAAAGCATGCAAACCTCCTCCTTGCCTTCAAGAAACTTTCAATATTTGAGGGTCGAAAAAACCCAAACACCATACAAAGCACAATGAGACTTCAAGGTCAAGTTTCATGTAGCAGAAGTCCACTGAGCCGAGTTGATCAGGAAAGGCATATCAGAGGCATAGCACAAAGAATCTTAAAGGATGAGCAAATTTGTAGTTGGCAGGCAGAAAGGAGGAGGACAAAGGAGACAAAAGCAAATGTGCGGGAATAAAGGAGGGGCAGGCATTCCGAGAACAGTGAGACCAACCCTGTTGGAGCTTGAGGTTATTCTACAACACTGGCCATTAAGTATTTGTGACGATGACAAAGACTGGGTAGAAGATGATGGACCTACATAACCCATCATGTCCATACTCTTATGTAAGAAGGTCTTGGTGACAGCGAGAATGGAGACCATCCGTTAGAACCTCAAGATGGTAATACCGAAGCAATTTGTAGAAACAAAAAATGAAAAGATAAATTTCTAAGCAAAATTCTCTAAGCATATGAATTAATACCCAATCAACAATCAATTGAAATCCATGACCCACTTAAGACCCCTTTTGTGTTTCTGTCTTAATGGGGCTTTGTCCAGTTGCTCAAGAAGGAAAGAGACTCATTGTCAGTCCTCCCCTCCTCAATGTCTTTCCTGTGATCCACTCAGCAGCAGGGGCTCTCAACTCCACCTCCAACGTATGCCAAGCCAGCTAGTTTCTCACCACCTTCTGCCTACTCTCCATTTTCGTTCTTAGCCCCATGCGGCCTTTCCCTTCCCACCAAAATCCCAGTTCATTCTTTTCACTGCATCCGGAATGCAATCCAAAAATCCTGAATCTGAGCAGTTCATTCCTCTGCTTAAGAAAACCCTCTAATCTCCACTGTACTCAAAATGACACATAGAATCTGTAACATGACCACCAGACGTTGGCAGTCCTGCCTTGTCATCTCTCTAATGCCATCTTTCCTCATTCTCCTTTCATTAGGTGACCGGGACGGTCTCTTCTCCTGGTTGCTCAAATTAGACCCACGTAGGTTCCGCTTAGAATGCATTTTGTGTTCGCTAGTTTCCTTACCAGTTCTTGCTACGGGTCCAAGTTTGAATAAAGGACTTTTCTCCCCAAGAAACCTTTGTTGGCCAATCCTCTAATCTACATTTTTTCCCCTGTGCCATTTCTTCTCATAACATTTAGTCTTCTATTTAACAGCATTTGCCACAGGTTGTTATTACACCTGTACCATTTGTCGCAAAGGTTTGAAACATCCTGAATATATGGAGCGTGCATGTTGGATTATCACTGTGTACTTGAACCTAATAGCACCTAAAACCTAAGGTGTTCAATATGTGTTACACAATGCCTGAAATAGGGGATTTTTAACTATCTCCTGGTGAGCTAGACTGCAATATACATTCAAGTCTTCAATAATCTCTACCACCAAATTTAGTCTACATATACAAAAAAGGGAAGGGTCACGTCCTCAAGCATAGGAGAAACATTTTGCCTCGTTGATAGCTTCTATGGTGTAGCTTACATTTTGACCTACATAAGACCCCACCCTGGAGATACAGTTTGTATGGATGTAGTGACAACTATGAGGAAATCAAAACAAAATACAGTGTTTATGGAGTGTAATGTGCCAGGAGTTTTTCCACACGTTTTACAGGCATTACCTATAATCTCACCGCTATACTGGACATAGGCATTATACTTCCCCTTTACAAATTGGAAAAGCAAACTCGGAGGTATCATTTGCCTACAATCTAAGATCTGGCTGGTAGAAGAAATAGATGGGGTCATGTAATTGAAAAAATCCGCAATTTTGCCCAAGGTAACCCCTGGGAAATCAGCAAATGAGCGGCTTTCTTAAGTGCAGCTGCCTAGAGCTTTTCAGAGGAGCTGTCTGTGTGGAGCTGGGGCTTTGGCGCCATCACATCTCCAGGATCTCACTACCAGGAGTAACCCCCATTGTTGGGAAGGGCAAGAACACCCATCCGTGGCAACTTAAGGTGTTTTAACCCCTGTCAAGATAGTGCAAACCTCCAATTACTTCATTTGGTACTTCAAGGAACTCATCAAAGCACACCTCGCGGGATTTTCAAAAATCACTCTGAGATGAGAAATCAAACAACAAATTTCATAGCAACACCAAGCAAGTAACACTTTCCAAAACACACCTCCTGAAGGGCCAGGCCATGGAGAGGGTATGAGCCCACTTTAAAGTAGCAGTGCTCTCAGGTGCAGAGCACATAAAACAAACAAAACAAAACAAAAGAAAACAAAACAACAACAAAAACCACCACCACCACAACAACAATGTTAAAACACATAAGGGATAGAAAACTATCCAAAATGATGAAACGGAAGAATTCCCCTCAGGCGAAATTCCAGGAAGAAGTGACCGTTAAAGAATTGATCAAAATAGATTAAAGCAGTGTAACAACAAGAATGTAGAATCATAGTCATAAGATTAATCACTGGGCTTCAAAAAAGGTATAGAAGACAACAGAGATTTTATTATTGCAGTGATAAAAGAACTAAAACATAGCCATGGTTATTTGAAAAGGCAATGATATAGAGATTCATTTTCCTCACTGATACAAAAACAGATAAGCTGGAATCTTGGATGTCCATTACCCAAATTAGAAGTTGTGCGATTGTAGCAAAAGCTAGTTTAAAAAAAAAAAACGATTAAATAATGAAAACCAGAAAGCTAAAATATGTCAAGGTTTTAATACCTAGCATGAGCCGTGCAGCTGTATAGTTGTTTAAAATTCTAGGATATAAAATAATATTATGATAGCCATTGTAACACATGCAAAGTTCACCATGTCGACCTTTGCTCTTCTAAATGTGGAGTAATAAGATATTAGGCCTTATACAATGTCTGAAAAATGAATATTAAAAAGTTTTGGAAAGTATATGTTTCTAGTGAGTTTGGTCATGTCAAATAAAGTGTGTCATTTCCAACACCTATTCACGTGCACTCTTATTATGGCTAGAGTCCATAAAAAGTTATTGCACCATGGCAATAAACATGATTACCAGTGCAATCTATTTTTTTAATTCCATTTGTTCATTTAATTGAAAGCAGGAATAGAGCATGGAGAAAGTACCGTGTAGGTTCTGGATTCTCTCCTTGATTCCAAATGTCTTATTGGGGCTGCTACCATAAAGACGGTAAAAGAATATTATCTGTACCATGACCATGTAAAATTTGGCACACCTCACTAGTATTACAATTTTGCTGTTTAGCATATGTGTTTACAAATACACACGTGTGCACTGGGTGAAGTTAGATGTTTCATACTCCTATCCATATCATGAGAGATTCAATATGTTTTAAAGAGTTAGATTCCAGTTACCAATTCTAATGTGGGATAACATGCACAGTTCTTGCTTATTTGTCACTTATTGTGCAATTATGAAGTTAACATAGACCCCAAAGGGTAAATTCTTTTTTAACTACACTTAACTGAACATATATCATTGAAAGTCAAACTTTGGCCTTTCAAATTTTTTTTCAACGTTTATTTATTTTTGGGACAGAGAGAGACAGAGCATGAGCGGGAGAGGGGCAGAGAGAGAGGGAGACACAGAATCGGAAACAGGCTCCAGGCTCTGAGCCATCAGCCCAGAGCCCGACGCGGGGCTCGAACTCACGGACCGCGAGATCGTGACCTGGCTGAAGTCGGACGCTTAACCGACTGCGCCACCCAGGCGCCCCAACTTTGGCCTTTCAAAGATGACATGAGACTGAATGCGGAGAACCCAAAAGACTCCATGAAAACGCTGCTAGATCTGATACATGCATTGACCAAACTCACAGGATACAAAATAGTGTAAAGAAACTGGTTGCATTTCTATACACCAATAAAGAAGCAACAGAAAGAGAAGTCAAGAAATCAATGCCAGTTACAATTTCACCAAGAACCGTAAAATACCTACCAAGAAACCTAACCAAAGATGTAAAAGATCTGTACAGTGAAAAGTATAGAAAATGTATGAAGGAAAATGATGAAGACACAACAAAATCAGAAAAAAACAAAACAAAACAATCCATGCGTATAGAGTGGAAGAATGAATACTGTTAAAATGTCAATAGTACCGAAAGCAATCTACACATTTAATGTAATTCCAATCAAAATTGTACCAACATTCTTCTCCAGACTAGAGCAAGCAATCTGAAACTTTGCACAGAACAACCAAAGAACCTGAGTAGTCAAATATATCTTTAAAAAAGAAAGCCACAGTGGGAGGCAGCCCAGACTTTCGCCTCTCCTATGAAGATGTAATCGTTAAGATAGTATGACATTAGCCCAAAAACAGGCACATGAACCAATGAAACAGCATAGAGAACCCAGAAGGGGCCCCACAAATGTATGGTGAACTAATCTTTGACAAAACTGGAAAGACAATCCAATGGAGAGAAGACAGTCTCTTTACAAAGGGTGCTGGGAGAACTGAACAGTAACATGATGAAGAATAACCTAGATGACTCTCTTACAACGTGCACAAAAATAAATGCAAAATGGATGAAAGCCTTAAATGTGAGACAGGAAACCATCAAAACACTAGAGGAGAAAAGAGGGAAAAAAAAAAACCTTTGACCTCAACTGCAGTAATTTCTTCCTTGGCATGTCTCAAAAGACAAGGGAATGAAAAGCAAAAATGAAGGATCAGGACCTGGTCAGGATACAAATCTTCTGCACTGCAAAGGAAACAATCAGCAACATTAAAAGGCAACCGATGGAAGGAGTGAAGATATTTGCGAATGACATAGTAGATAAAGGGTTACTACACAAAATGTATAAAGAACTTACCCAAGTCACACCTGGAAAATGTAATACAGTGAAACAATGGGCAGAAGACATGAATAGAAACTTTTCCAAAAGAGACATCCAGATGGCCCAAAAACACATGAAAGGATGCTCAACATCACTCATCATCAGGAAAATACACATCAAAGCCACACTGAGATACCACCTCACACTAGTCAGTGTGGCTAAAATGAGCAACTTAGGAAACCACAGATGCTGGTAAGGATATGGAGAAAGAGTAACCCTCTCTCACTGTTGGTGGGAAATGAAACTGGTGCACCACTGCAAACATGAAACCTACAGACACCACAATGACTCTAATCGCATATCTTTCCATAATAACAGTGGATTTCAATGGACTAAATGCTCCAAACAAAAAATATAGCGTATCAGAATGGATAGAAAAAACAAAACAAAAAACAGAACAAGACCCATCTATTTGCTGTCTACAAGGGACTGATTTTAGCCATGAGGGTACCTTCAGATTGAAAGTGAGGGGATGGAGAACTCTCTATCATGCTACTGGAGGTCAAAAGAAACCTGGAGTAGCCAAATTATATCATACAAAGTAGAGTTTAAATTAAAGGCTGTAACAAAAGATGACGAAGGGCTTTCGATATTAATTCCAGGGTCTCTCCATCAGGAAGAGCTAAAAATTTTAAATGTCTACACACGAAATTCTGAGACACACAAACATATAAACAATTAATTAAAAACATACAGAATCTTTTTGATAAGAATGTGGTAATTGCAGGGGACATAATTAAACACAGAAAAAAGATGGAAAATCTCCAAAAGCATGGAGGTTAAAAAACATCCCACTAACGAATAAATGGGTCCAGGCAAATTGAGAAGAAATTAAAAGATATAAAGAAACAAATGAAAATGAAACACAACAATGGAAACCCTTCAGGATGCAGCAAGGGCAGTCCTGACAGGGAACAACAAAAACAAAACACAACACAACAACAACAACAACAACAACGAAAACAAACATTGCTATCCAGGCCTATCTCAAGAAACAAGAAAAATCCCCAATACAAAGTCTAACAGCACACCTAAAGGCACTAGAAGCAGGACAGCAAAGACACCCCAAAGCGAGCAGAAGAAGAAAAATTATAAAGATCAGAGCAGAAATAAACAATATGGAGTCTAAAGGAAAACAGTAGAGAACATCAATGAAACCAAGAGTTGTGTTTTAGAGAAAATACACAAAATTGATAAACGTCTAGCCTGGCTTCTCAAAAAGAAAAGAGAGGGGACCCAAATAGGTCAAATCACGAATGAAAATGGAATTATTACAAAGAATCCCTCAGAAATTCACGCATTCATCAGGAAACACTATAAAATCTTCTATGCCAACAAACTGGACAACCTGGAAGAAATGGACAAATGCCTCCATCCCCACACACTTCCAAAGCTCAAACGGGAAGAAATAGAAAATGTGAACGGACCCATAACTAGTGAGGAAATTGAATCAGTTATCAAAATCTCCCAATAAATAAGAGTCCTGGTCCAGGTGGCTTCCCTGGAGATTTCTAGCAGGCATTTAAAGCAGAGATAATAGCTATCCTTTCCAAGCTGCTCCAAAACACGGAAATGAATGAAATACTTCCAGACACATTTTATGAGCCAGCATTACTGTGATTCCCAAACCAGACAGAGACACAGAAAAACAGGAGAATTACAGGCCAATATCCCTGATGAATAGGGGTGCAGAAATTTTCAACAAGATACTAGCAAATCACATTCAATAGCATATAGAAAGCATTATTCAATACGATCAAGTGGGATTCATTACTGGCCGGCAGGGCTAGTGCCATATTCACAAATCAATTATTGTGCTACATCACATTAAGAAAAGAAAAGATAAGAACCATAGTACACTGTCAATAGATGCAGAAAAAATGTATTTGAGAAAATACAGCATCCTTACCTAATACAAACCCTCAAGAAAGTTGGGATAGAAGGAAACTACTTTAAACATCATAAAAGTCATTTATCAGAAGCCCACAGTAAATATCGTCCTCAATGGGGAAAAACTGAGAGCATTCCCCCTGAGATCAGGAACAAGACAGAGATGTCCACTCTCACCCGGGTTGTTGAACACACTGTTGGAAGTCTTGGCATCAGTAATCGGACAGCACATGAAATTAAAAGTATCATCATTTGCAACGATGAAGTCAAACTTCCACTTTTTGCAGATGGCATGACACTATATATGGAAGTTCCGACAGACTCCATCAAAAGTCCTCTAGCACTGATACATGAATTTAGCAATGTTGCAGGGTACAAAAATCAATGTACAGAAATTGGTTGCGTCTTATAAACCAATGATGAAGCAACAGAAAGAGAAATAAAGAAACGGATCCCATTTTCAATGCACCAACAGTCATAAGTACCTAGGAATAAAGCTAACCAAAGAGGTAAAAGATCTGTATGCTGAAAACTATAGAAGGCTTGTGAAGGAAATTGAAGAAGATACAGAGAAAGCAAAAAACATTCCATGCTCGTGGATTGGAAGAATAAATATTGGCGAAATGTCAATACAACCCAACGCAGTCCTCACATTATATGCAGCACCTATCACATTGCACCAGCACTCTTCTCCAAGCTGGAACAAACAATCATAAAATGTGTATGGAAACACAAAAGACCCTGAATAGCCAAAGTAATACTGAAAAAGAAAACCAAAGTGAGAGGCACCACAATGCCAGACTTTAGCCTCTACCACAAAGCTATAACCATCAAGACAGCATGGTACTGGCACAGAAACAAATACATACACTTAATGGCATAGAATAGAGACCCCAGAATTGCACCCACATACGTATGGCCAACTAATCTTTGACAAAGCAGAAAAGAATATCCAATGGAAAAAAGACAGTCTCTTTAACAAATGGTGCCGAGACAAGTGGACATCAACATGCAGAAGAATGAATCTAGACCAGTTTCTTACACCACTCACAAAAATAAACTCACAATGGATGAAGGATGTGAATGTGAGACAGGAAACCATCTAACCCTGGAGGAGAAAGCAGGAAACATCCTCTTTGACCTCAGCGTCAACAAGTTCTTAGCTGACACATCTCCAAAGGCAACGGAATTAAAAGCAAAATGAACTATTGGGACATCATCAAAATAAAAACCTTCTCCACAATGAAAGAAACAATCAACAAAACTAAAAGGCAACTGACCGAATGGGAAAAGATGTGTGCAAAAGTCATACTGGATAATTGGCTAGTATCCTAAACCTGTAAAATGAACTCACCAACTCCACACCCGGAAATCAAATAATCCAGTGAAGAAATGGGCAGAAGACTTGAACAGACACTGTTCTAAAAAGGACATCCAGATTGTCAAGAGACACATGAAAAGATGCTCAATAGCACTCCTCGTCAGGGAAATCCAAAGCAAAGCCGCAATGAGATACCACCTCATGCCAGTCAGAGTCTCTACAATGAGCAAACTAGAAGACTATAGATGCTGGTGAGGATGTGGAGAAACAGGAACCCTCTTGCACTGTTGGTGGGAATGCATCCTGGTGCAGCCGCTCTGGAAAACAGTGTGGAGGTTCCTCAAATCATTAAAAATATATCTACCCTAAGACCCAGCAATAGCACTGGTAGGAATTTACCCAAGGGGTACAAGAGTGCTGAGACATAGGGGCGCATGTACCCCAATGTTCATAGCACTACTTTCAAGAACAGCCAAACTATGGAAAGAGCCCAGCTGTCTATCAACTGACAAGTGGATAAAGAAGTTGTGGTTTATGTATACCATGGAATACTACTTGACAATGAGAAAGAAAGAAATCTGGCCATTTGTAGCAACGTGGATGGAACTGGGGGATATTATGCTATGTGAAATAAGTCAGGCGGAGAAAGACAGATACCATATGTTTTCATCCCTGTGTGGATCCTGAGAAACTTAGCAGAAGACCATGGGGGAGGTGATGCGGGGGAAAAGTTATAGGGAGGGAGGGAGGCAAACCATAAGAGACTCTTAAATACTGATAACAGACTGAGGGTTGATGTAGGGTTGGGGGAAAGTGGGTGACGGGCATTGAGGAGGGCACTGTTGGGATGAACATTGGGTGTTGCGTGGAAACCAATTTGAAAATAAATTACCTTTAATGAAAAAGGAAATCCAGGGGTTGCTCTTACTGAATATGAGGATAGCTTTCCATTTTCAGCACTTTCTGAACGTGAGGTAGTACTGGCTTAAGGTGCGTAGAGGAAAGTTTGGTTTGTGTGTTTAAGAAAAGGAGTTGAGTAAAGACAGAGGCCTCTGACATGTATCACGTTGACCTTGGCAAGTGTCTCTTCTGATTGTTACCATGACTTATCCCTTTTCTTGATTCACATAGTTTGGTGTCATCCTTTCATGAGGAAGTGGATTTCAATTGATCATGGTAGGTGGTCCTTGTAATATTTTGTGAATTATTTGTGTATGTGGTGATGCTGGATGGACCATGCTGGTTGCTTTCAAAAGCACTTACACGGACGGTGTAACACGTTTTCTACCCTTGGAATCCCATACGGTCTTTTACTACCTTGTGTATGACTTACCTGAAATATCATGAATTGGTAGGTACCGAACAGGTTTTAGTGGCACTGAATGCCCTCATGGCCACTCACGCAGAACTCGTTGACGCTTTGCTCTTAAGCACACCATGACTCGGTCTTCCCTAAGCTGCGTGAAAGTGGGCATGCATACTAACTAGGCAAACTGTTTGCTGCTGCTGTGAAGAACAGCTTCCTGAACTGGGAGCTATAGCCACACACATATGGACCCCTAAGCAAGGCACAGTATATCTGTATTCTTTGGAAGAGTAGAGTAGTTACTTGAATTTGGCTTTCATTGCGTTGCATGACAAGGCATTTAATTAGCTAAAACCCTCTTACAGTCTTGTTTGATTGCAAGTTGTGTGTACTCTCCACCGCGAAGTCATCTCATGTTAGATGGAATTAATGGAGGCTGAGGCACCAGTGCATTCACGTCGAGGACAACCCTCTTGAACTCGTCAAGAACTATGGTACTTCTCAAGTAAGAGTACGTGCAGGTCTTTCTCAAGGGCATAATCTTAAACACAGCCCAACCTAAGGCAGCTTTGGGCAGCTGGCAGTGACAGGATAGGCAGACATGGTGACCTCACAAAGCGCCTGGTCTCCTAGCAACTGCAGTGTAACTCTCACAGCCTGCCGCCTGATTTGGCTTCATGGTAGGAAATTCATCAGGGCCCGGCGGCAGCGGCGAGACCTGGCAAGCGTGGTCGGCCCTTAGCGGCCTCACATCCTGAGCCGCATGAAGAGGCAGCGGCGCAGGCCCCGGGAGGCCCTGGCCCCGGCGGACCAGGGAGGAGCCTCTAGCGCTGCAGGAGGGGCCGCGCTGGAGGCGCCTGAGGAGAAGGTGGTGTACACGCCTGGGCACCAGCCCCCAGAAGCCCGTGTCCAGACGCGCCTGCCTGCTGCCAGGAGGAGGCGCCACGGAGCCCGGACGGTCGCGGCCGGCCAGAGGAAGGTGCCGCCCCCGCCGCCGCCGTCCCGCGAGGACAGCAGCCCCCGCAAGCCCCCGACACCCGGGCCCTGCTCCGGGGGCCGCACCTTGGAGGAGAGTGGGAGGGCGGCCACTCCGACGCTGACCACCTTGCCCACCATCCGCGTAGTCGGCGACGTGTGGGTCCAGAGCAGCCTGGCAGAAGCGCGGCGCCAAGCGCGCCAAGTCCTGGGAGTGAACCTGGCACCCGTGGTGAGACTACGTCGCTTCCCAGTGCCTGGGCGTGAGATGCGGGCCACAGCCGCGCGACATCACAGCCCCGGGACGGGTTGTACCTGGAGGGATGAACCAGTGAGAGCCTGGCCCGCGTCCCCTAGTGCACTTTACAGGCGAAGAAGCACCAGACGGTCCCGGGCCGCGACCCTGGGATGCGGCGCCGCCTTCTGGGACTCCGGGGCAGCTGTGCCCTCTGCTGCCTCCCAGCACCGGGTCTGCGGAGGGAGGAGACCCCTGGACCGCAAGGGAGGTCCCCTTTCTTCCTAACCCCAGATTGAGAGGTCTCCAGGACTGTAGGGGCAGATCCATGATCTCTCTTGTTCCCTCATTGCTCTGAAGTCGTCAGAAGAAGCCATTCCACCCCCACCCTCTCCAAAAGAATTTGGTTCCATGCTTGTGTAATAAAGCTAGAGTTTCTTTGCCATTCACCCACCTCCCGGCTCCTCCCGCCAATTTCTTTCTTTCTTTCTGTGTGTGTGTGTGTGTGTGTGTGTGTGTGTGTGTGTGTGTGTGTGTGTGTGAGTGTATGTTCTAGGATGTTTAAAAGTACATATTCTTTAAATGTTTAGAAGTGATAGTAGAGAAAAAAGGGTGTGACTTAGGGGTCTGCACTCAGATTAAAATAAGATTACTGAAGTATAGTATACATTCAAAAGGACATATATTATTTTTCTCATGTTTGTTTATTTTTTAGAGAGAGATTCAGTGTGAGCAGGGGAGGTCCAGACAGGGAGCCACAGGATCCAGGCAGGCTCCAGGCTCTGAGCTGTCAGCACAGAATCTGATGCGGAGCTCGAACTCACAAACCATGACATCATCACCTGAGCCAAAGTTGGACACTTAAGTGACTAGCCACCCAGGCACGCAAAAAAGAACATATATTATTAAAAGTATTTTCAGCACATATAGATGCAATTCAGTTCAATATACTTGTGTAATCAGCACTCATTAAAAAAGGTACCAGGACCCCAAGGGACCACCTGTGCCTCTTTCACTCACGGTCTATCTCTCCTTTGGGACAGCAATTATTCTGACGTCTTACAGAATATACAACATTTGCTTGTTGTTGGGCTATATAGAAATGGAATTATGTGTCCTACACCTAGTTTCTTTCACTCAAACTTATGTTAGTGATATTCATGTTATTGTATGTATAGATCCTTTCTGCTCATTGGTGTATAGAATTTCATTATATGAATAGTTTACAATATTTCTGCAACTCTTGGTGGACATTTAGGTAGGCTCTGGCCTAGGGTAATTATGAAGAAAACTTCAGTGATCATTATAGGACATGTCGTTTGGTGAACATTTTTTACAATAGTATTTATTTATCTAGGAGAGAATTTGCTGGGTCACATGTCATCCAACTTATCAGCTTTGGTAAGATTCCTCCAAAGTGTTTCCAAAATGGTTATACCAATTTACACAAACTTCTTTCTATACTAGTACCTGCTCTGAATACTTGATAGCCTTGCCAACACTTGCTAATATGGTCTTTTTCATGTTATCTATTCTGGCAGGTGTATAGATTTTTTTTTTATTTGAGAAATATCAATCCAAGTATTGTATACAAATAGATAAAAAAAAAAAAAAACCAACACCACAACATCCAAATTGCAGATCAGTACTTGCAAGAAAAAATCAAAAGCTTTGTTTCCCCCATGAACACCTCTTCCCCAGAGGCAACACTTTCTTTTGTTTTCTTTTTTCTTTTTTTTTAATTCAGGTTTTTTTTAAACAGACCATATTTAAGGACAATTTTAGATTTAGAGACAAATTGCACAAAAAAAATACAGGTTCCTCACCCCCAGTAGTTTCTATAGTACCTTACACTAATGTGGACACATTAATTATAAGTGGTGGATGAGCCACTCTTGACTGACACATTATCATTAGACACATTATCATTAACTAACAGTTAGGGTTTATTTTGTGTTATATAGATTCATAAGTTTTGAGAAATGTATCATGGTATGTATCTACTATTGCAGTATCATACAGAATAGTTACACCACCCTAAAGTGCCCTGTGCTCCGCCTATTACCACTTCCTCTCTCCCCCTAAACCCTAATAGCCAGTGGTCTTTTTACTGTCTCCGAAGGTGTTTTGTTGTTGTTGTTGTTGTTGTTGTCGTCGTCCTTGTCGTTGTTTTGTTTTCTTTGTATTCTTTTGTTTTGTTTTTCCAGAACGTTATCATAGTTGGAAATGTAAAGCAAATGGCTTTTTCGTATTGGATCCCTTCACTTAGTAATCCACACTTAAGTTTCCTCCATGACTTTTAAGTAGCTCCCTTTCTCCCTCTTTCCTTCCCTCCTCTTCTGTCTCTCTGCCTCCCTTTCATTGAGGGAGTTTATTTTCTAAAACAGCTTTTAAAAAGCTGGTTAACAGAAAAAGACTGGAAAGTGCAGAGTTCCCCTGTTCTCCCTCCTACCCCCCAAAACATAGTTTTCCCTATTGTAAACTTCTTGTGTCAGTGTAGTGCGTTTGTTACAATGGATGAGCCCATATGAAAACTATTATTAACTAAAGACCGAAGTGTACCTTAGCATTCACTGTGGTGTGCAGTTCGGTGAGTTTTGACAAACGCACAATGCCATGATTCAAAGCATTTCACTGTCTTACAAGATGTTTTACTGCCGTAAATATTCCCTGTGCTTCATCTATTATTCATCTCTCCCTTCCCCCCTGAGTTCCTGGCAACCACAGGTCTCTTTACAGTCTCCATTATTTGAGGCAACACTTTTAACTGTTCCAGGATTATATTCTTTTGTTAGGAATCTTCATGAAGATAAGTAATACACTATACTGCTGCTTATTGATTTGTCAGTTTTAAGCACCGTCTACTGACTTCCTATGTGAAGTTGACGTATAGGTCGCTTAAGCCACCTGTCTTCTCTCTCCTCACCTTCCGATATATTCCCGAACTTCTATCTGTATACTGTTTCAGTCAGGTCCAGCTAGCCGGTGAGTCACTATAGGTATTTTAAACAGTTACACACGTGATGGGAAATCCCAGAAGCCAAACAAAGGATGGCGAAGCAATCAGGAATTAGTATCATCAGAAAGCTGTTTCCACCAGCAGAGCTTGAGAAATTCAGAACCATACCTAGCAGGAACTGAGAACATGGGTGAAGAGGCTCTTGGAAAGAAGCTAGAATTTGAAGGAGATACAATCACTGGTAGGAAGTGGAGCGGGAGAGAGAAAAACCTCTGGGCTTATACCTTCCTCCCTTACTCCCATCAAACACGCATTGGTCAAATCCCTCTGGAAGCCAGTTGGCAAGGAAACAGGAAACACAGTCTGTAGGAGAAGTGCAGGAACTGGATCTGAGGGCAAAAACACATAACGGATGACGTTACATATAGGTACTAGTTAGGGTTCTCCAGAGACTCACTATCAATGGGAATTGGTTCACAGGATTACGGAGGCTGAGAAGGGCAGACCCAGGAGATCCAGTAGTTTAGTTCCAGGCAGACTCCAAAAGCCTAAGAATCAGGAGAGCTGATGATGTATGTTCCATTCCAAGTCTGAGCCTGAAGTCAGGACACCAATATCGCAGCTTGAAGACAGTCAGATAGACACAGTGGATTCTCTCTTACTCCGCCTTTTGTTCTATTCAGGTCTTCAATGGATCATTTGAGGCCACCCAGTGGTTGGCAAGGCAATGTGTCTTGCTTAGTCTACTGATATACAGATGTTAATTGTACTAAGAAATGTCCTCACAGATACACTAGAAATAATGTTTAGCCATATATCTGGGTACCCTCTGGCTTAGCCCAGTTTAAAATTTTTTTTCAACGTTTTTTATTTATTTTTGGAACAGAGAGAGACAAAGCATGAACGGGGGAGGGGCAGAGAGAGAGGGAGACACAGAATCGGAAACAGGCTCCAGGCTCCGAGCCATCAGCCCAGAGCCCGACGCGGGGCTCGAACTCACGGACCTGCTTAGCCCAGTTTAAACATGCAATTAACCATCACAAGATATAATTTTATGTTTGTATGTATGTATGTATGTATGTATGTATGTATGTATGTATGTATGTATGTATGTATGAATGTATGTTATTTGAGAGAGAGAGAGAGATAGAGAGAGAGAGAGAGAGAGAGAGAGAGAGAGAGAGAGAGTATGCAAAAGCAGGATAGGGGTAGAGAGAGAGAATTCTGAGCTGTCAGTGCAGAACCTAATGCTCATCTTAGTCTTATGAACAGTGAGATCATCATCTGAGCCAAAATCAAGAGTTGGATTGTGAACTCACTGAGCCACTCAGGTACCCCACAAGATGTAATTTTCAAATAGAGACCTAGTTCCCTTACCTGTACTATCATTTTTCATTCCTTACATTGTAAGATAAAGGTCTTCCTTAACCTTGCTGCACTTCTTCTTTGTCTCCCAACAGCTTTGGGCTTCTGTTTGTCATTGTTGTTAACACTGCTGTTATGCTCTGCAATCAAGTCTCTTTAGAGGGTTCAAGGTTGATTCTAAAACTTGAAAACTAATAAATGGTTTAAATTATTGGGATTATTAAATAATATGCAAACATTAGAATTACTACTCTTTTCCTGGAGTCCTTGGACCTGCTGAATGAGGACATCTCTAGAATCAAGGTGAAATGGATCCTTTCTCTTTGTATTCCATCAGTGCTTTAAACCATGCCATATTTCACTTGGCTCATTCAGACTAAGGCCGTCTTATGGATATTTTCTGGTTCTCCTTAATTTTCTAATTGCACTTCTTTGTTTTATTTCACTCTTTCAGTGTTCTCAAATCATGCCACTTTATGACATCTTCCTGCTAACCTCTTAGCGGTCTCTCACTGGACCCTTCTCTTTTTTGCCTCATTTAGGTGGTGACTCAGTAGGTCTGCTTCATAGCTTCCTTCCTGTGATTTTCCTCTGCCCCGCTCCCAGTTTGTTTCCATGGTTTCATGGTAATATGGCTATCTGGGAAGTTAGGGAGCATTTAAAAGCCTGGACTCTTGAGCCAGACGGCCTGGGGTTAGACTTTACTTGTTCCCCTTACCAACTGTGTAAGTTGGATGTTGGATGAGTTATTTGGCTTCCTTATAACCCTGTTTCCTCCTCTCGAAGATAAGAATGGTAATTGTATATACTTTATAAGATTGTTGTGTGGTTCCTATGTAATAATATGTGAAAGTAACCCATAACACTGTCTGGCACAAAAATAAACACCCTGTTAATGTTGCCTATTATTAAGAATATTTTTTCTTTATTTTTTCTCTCCTTGTTTTGCTGGAGTACACCTTCAGATAACTTCCTAATGAAGAATGCGTAGAATTGAATGTTCTGTGTCTTTGTACGTCTGAAGATATCTTGAGTCCACTCTCAAATTTAATTGATAATTTTGATAGTGTAGAATTGTAGCTTCTTTTTGTAATTGATTTACTTTTATTTTTTTAAAGTTTACCTCCAACTTAGTTAGCATGTAGTGCAACAATGATTTCAGGAGTAGATTCCTCAGTGCCCCTTACCCATTTAGTCCATCCCCCCCTCCCACAACCCCTCCAGTGACCCTCAGTTTGTTCTCCATACGTATGAGTCTCTTCTGTTTTGCCCCCTCCATGATTTTATATAATTTTTGTTTCTCTTCGCTTATGTTCATCTCTTCCACTCATAGAATCGTAGCGTCTAATGGCCTGTTGCCCCTTCCATCGATTTTCCCCTAATCACAACCCCATTGGAACTACAATATCTGCTCTTTAGAGTGTTTTTAACTCACTATCACTTCCACCTTCTTCTAGTTTTCAAAATCATTCAGTACGTCTGGCCTATGCTTACGGAAAAGGGAATGGAGGTCCCCCTTTTGAAGGGCTTAAAAGAGAATTTATGAACATATTTTACACTGCCACAGCCTGTCTGCGGGCCTCCTATTATTCACTCTCATCCTGCATGAAAAATATCCTCACCTTTCCCCAAGAATCCTGCCTCTTAAAGACCCAACCCTTGTAACATCAGCTCAAAGTCCAGAATATTGTTATCTAAATTAGGTCTAGGAGTGAATGAGTCTCCTTGGCGCACTGGTCCTCGACTACACTTTCAATCTGAAGACGTATGAATGAAGACCTATGAATTCAGCATACAACCAACAGGGGCATGTGATAACCAGAAAACACACACACAACACACACACACACACACACACACACACACACACACACACACACACACACACACACACACACACACACAGAAAAAACAAATAAACCAACAAAACACAAACATTGCTGTTCCAAAGAAGGAAGGAGGTTATCATGAATGAGTCACTGGTCCATAGCAATCCTGAAGTTCAGCTGGTACAGGTAGGCAGTCCTTTATTGGGTCTTAAGGCCTGGGAATGATTTTCCATGGCCCTAGCTCCTCCGGGGTTCTGGCTTTCAACATCCAAGTCATTCTTCCCTTCTCATGAAAGGTAGCCTGTGTCTACAGCCTTATGGTTGTCTCGGCCTACTTACTGATTGGAAGAGTTTGTGGGTCCAAAGCCTTCTTTCATTTTACTCTCTGGGATTAAGTAAATCCTTCTCTACCATGGACTTTTTCAAACATTTATATGGAAAAACACTCCTAAACTTCAAGTGATATTGTAACAGAGAGAACCCTGTGCCCTACAGTTTACTCTGCGAGGGTATGCTTAGGAGATAGAACGCTGGTATTCTCCAAACCCTTCTTCATTTAGGAAACTTCTCTAGCATCTTTTCCCCAACCTCATCTGCTGAGTGATGTTGGTAATAATTTCACCTTCAATAAGAGTGACATTATTGATGTTATCTGTGCTAACAAAACATGAAATTGTATTTGAATGGCATTGAGTAAGTGCAAGTAGTATCGGTTAGGGACGTGTTTAGCTGTCACAGAAAGGCTGCCACCAGTGGCATAATCAAAGAGAGTTTTACTCACAAAGAGGCTGTAGGCTGTGCTCCATTAAGGCAACAATGTCATCGGCAGCAGACTGCATGGAATGGCAGAGCTGCCAATTTTTTATGACCTCCTACAAAATTTTGGAAAAAAGGGTAGCAGCCATTAATATAATACTACCAATGTTTTTAGCATTTACCGTCTTCAAGATGCAGCACATGTGTGAGCATTTCAATCTCACAGCACATCTGTGAGGTACAATTGTTGATGTCTTTTGGAGGTCATTCGTTTTCTTCTTAAGTCAAAAATTAGCTGTCCTATGTCTAGGGCATGTGGCTTCACCAAATCCCCTCCTAGGTTTCCTTGGCTTATCAATGCATCAAGAAAACTCATAGGAATTCTAGAAATTAATACTTGTGGGCCATGGAGAAACCAGTTCTGCCTTATCGAATCACATTACATACTCAGGCCATTCAGTATACTCTCAGATGAACCCTTGGAAGGTGCTCCTGTATTAGCGTTGTATTTCTGTTGGCAAGAACCTTGCCTCCTAGGAGGCACGGTAACTTTCATATCTATTAGTACTTACCAACGAAGTACAAACCAAGAGTTTTCTTTGCCTTCTTGTTGACACGTTATAATGTATACTAAGTTACCACGTTTCCTTGTTTTAATTCTTAGCATCATATACCAACTGCAATATCATCACGGAACAGTAGTGGCCCCGAATATAGGATCATCAGCTCTGGAAACTTCAGATATGGCCACGGTAACACATAGGGTGGTCTCCATCCAGTTCTTGGCCACTTGGGCTGGTCTGATTCTCTCCGTTTATCTGCCTCCCACCCCACACCCCCAGCCCCAGCAGCAGTGAGAATCTGGTTAGTCAGGGAATCGCCAGCAGATACAGATGCAGATGCAGATGCAGATCAATTCTCTGGATAATATTTATGGTTGACTGTGGCCTGGGTAGCAGGACTGGTTCAGACAGAAACACCTGATATGGGTGCCTTCAAGCCGTCTCTGTGCCCTCCCTGAGAAATGGGACAGTATGCATTTCAAACACCTCAAGTCTCCACTTCTCCCTGCACACTTCTGTGTTTTGTTGCTTTCATCCACCTACCAAAGCAACCCAAACTTTATGCTAAAGAGAGTGGGGCTCGTGTGTCCTTTGCAGATTGGAATGCTATTACTACTTTGGGTTATCTTAACAAAACCTGGCACATTACCTAAAAATGTAGAATTCGGTGTGAATTCGGAATCCGCACCTGTAGGAAGCCTTCCATGATTCCGTTGATTAGGGAGAGGGATCAGACCATATTGTAAGAAACCCTGCCTTCGAATGCTACAGCTCTATGGAATTTCAAAGCACTATTTTTAACCTGGTTATCCAAAGTCGGTAAGTCTTTGTGAGTATACATTCAGAGCTTTTTTAAGATCTGGATCGTAGTCTCCAATTTTTTCATGACCTTCCTAACCCATTGATTCCCAGAGTTCTCTTTATTTTTGAATCGTTCTCTTGGGCATTTGACCAAACCTGTCAAATAAAAAATGTCCTCAATTTGAATATATGAACATTTAAGAGCAGTCACGTGTTCAGTGCCCAAATATTTTATTATTTCCGTTAGGAGTTTATTTTGTCTGTGGACGGTGAAGTAACAAATGCCTGTTTTTGGTTTTTTTTTTTTTTTTTTTGTTTTTTTTTTTTCATTTTCCCCACATAAGTAAGTAGATGTGCAAGGCAGAATGCTAGGTACCTGTCAAGGGTAATAGGACGTTCAGGAGTGTAAATGAGATTTCTGTCATCAAAAAAAGAAAAAAAATTATTTGATGAACTAAGATAAGCTAAGCTTTAAAAATGAAAGGAAAATAGCCATGAACTCAGATAAAAGTTAGGCAATGAAGTACTTTTCCCTAGGGCAGCAAGGAGTTATGAGAAATACCATAATCTGTAGAGTTTGTACTAAAAAGCTCTACTGACACGTTGATAATGCTCACCTTTAAAGCTTGCTTTGCGTACTGATATTATTCTTTCTTCTTGAGATCTAAAGAAGCTTTTTCTCTTTGGCTGTTAACATGAAATGAAAAGACACTTCCCCCCTATCTTTTCTTTTGCCGTATTTACGCTGAGCTTCTTACAAAAGTCTTTTATGTATTCGTTGCTTTTTATCTTCATCCTTTGTCCAAAACAAGCCTTGAGATTGGAAATGATGTGGACTGTTTCTAACCCAAGCTCACAAGACTTAACTTCTCATAAAACCCATCATTTGAGGAGGCAATGAACTCGTATCATGGAGTTCCTTGTGCAGCCCATGGGCAGGATTCCACTGAAAGAATCGATAGCATCGTGGAGACCCTGTCTCTGGAAGGAACTAACAACAAATAAGCATTTGACCTTATAGGCTGATTTTCCTAGGAATCTAGGAGTCAAGAGGGCCAGAAGTGGGATGGTGGGAGAGGGACACTGGAGAAGGGCTGAATACCCAGGTCCACTTGAAGCCAACTGAGCAGAGGAAGGTTCTGTCCTGGAGGAGCTTGGCTCAGCAGGGATCAGCTACCAATTGTTACGGACTTAGTGAAAATACACTCATGAGAGCCTACAAGAAGGATGCCTCCACAACTCTACGAGGTTTCGTTCCTTTCTTATGTCTTTCTTTATGGAAAGTGTCTTGGGTCTGCTTACTTCCCCTTTGTGTGTCCACAGTTCTTCTTCCCACTAGTTGTGTTGTCATGAACCTCCTTACGTAGCCCTTGCTCCCCTCCTAGACCATGTGTTCCTCATGGGCAGGACTCACCTTAGCCATCCGTGTAAGCCAGTGTTCAAGCCCAGGTTCTGGCTCCAGGCTCATATTCAGCCATTCTGCCATGTGCCCCCACTGAGCTGATATACTACCTTAAAAAAATCCATCATCCCACTGTTCACTTTGAAGCACACAGACCCCTCTGTATTTCAGAATACATTTGCTACAAGAAAATGGCTAAAACCCAAGGAGAACAATGACTCAAGAGTTCATATGTTTAAAAAATAAAGACAGGGCGACTGAGTGGCTCAGTCAGTTACCAGCAGACTCTTGATTTCAGCTCAGGTCATGATCTCATGCTTAATGAGATGGAGCCCTGCGTCAGGCTCTGCACTGCCAGATTCCCTCTCTTCCTCTCCCTCTCTCTCCCTCTCTCCCTCTCTCTCTCTCTCTCTCTCTCTCTCTCTCTCTCCTTCCCCTGCTCGAATTCTTTCTCTCTCTCTGCATCTCTCACACACAGAATGAATAAAAAGTTAAAAAAAACCACATAGACATACATACATGCATACATGCATACATACATACATACATACATACATACATACATACATACATTTGCTCTTGGATATGCAACTGAAACCTGTCCGTTGTTACACATGCTTTCCTTAATTACTTTTTTCCACATACAGTGTCTCCTCATTTCATTCAGGAATAAATCCACAGCTAAAGCAGCAACACCTACCCATGCAGACATGCATACTTAGATTGATACCACAGACACATTCAAGGTTTCACTGGCTCAAACCACACTGGGCTTTGGGGCCTTAAACTTATACCATAGAAGCAAAGTCTCACCTTCCCTTGAGTATTACTGGATGGTTTTCAAAATCTTACAAGGAAAAACGATGTCCCAGAAATGAGTTTGGTAAGTGTGGAGTTCAACATTTTCCCTTCATTACTAAACAAAAACTAAGGCATCATAAAACTTCAGAGAGCCACAATGCCAGGTAGGTAGAAAGTGTTTTTGTGGCTATACAAGGCCGCTTTCAGATGTGCTTTATGAGGCAACACAATACTGGCATTTTTCACATCATCCCCTTTGTCAAATACCTCAGTGCTACCACTGTACTTTTACACTTACAGCTCTTCCTGCATCTTCCCTCAGATGACTGCACGTTAGCTTCAATGCTCCAATTAATGTCTCTGTCAGCCGGCACTTCACCAGCCAGGCTAAGATGATGCCCTTCCTCCAGTCAGCATCACTCTCCTCTTACCCCATCTATCCCTTTCTTCCTAGCCAGGTAGAAGAAAAAATAAAAATAAAAATAAAATTAAAAATAAAAATAAAAAAAGTAAAAATAAAAATAAAAATAAAATAAAAATAAAAATGAAAATAAATAAAAATAAAAATACGAATAAAAGTGTTGAAAGGAAAAAAAAAACACCCCTTGAAAATTCTATATCTCGCAAAAGTGTATTTCAAACTGAATAAAAAAGACTTGTAGGTATGCCGGTGTGGCTCGGTCGGTTGAGCATCCAGCCTTGATTTCTGCTCAAGTCATGATCTCATGTGTAATGAGACTGAGCCCCACATAGTGCTCTCTGCTATCAGAATGGACCCTGCTTGGATTTCTCTCTACCCCCCCGCCACCCCTTTCTCCCTCAACATAAATAAATAAACATTAAAAAAGATGTTAGGCATGGAGTATGTTACTCTTCCCCAAAGCATCTGAATTTTACAATCCCTCACCTTTGTAAACAACAACAACAACAACAACAACAACCACAACAGCAACCCTAACACAAGTAATACGTTGTGAAACAAAAAAAGAAAGACTTTATCGCTAGTAGATCTGCCTTCCAAGAAATAAATAAATAAACTAAAAAAGTTCCTTCGAGGATACCTCAGTGGTTAAATACCTCACTTTAGCTCAGGTCATGATCTCAGCATTCATGAGTTCAAGTCCCACAGTTTGTGAGTTCAAGTGCCACATCAAGTGAGCTCCAGCACCACTGCAAGTGAGCATGAGGCATGCTTTGAGTGAGATCCCATTATCTCTCCCTCTCTCTCTGCCTGTCCTGGGATTCTCTCTCTGCCCCTTGCTCATTTGTGCCCCCTGTCTCTCTCAAGAGAAAGGTCTTTAGAAAAAGGAATAGGGATAGAAGTTATAGATAAGGAATTCAGATCTATGCTTAAAAAAGAAGAGGATTAGAGTAGGAATAAGGGAAGGTAAGATAAAATAGTTTATTTTCCTCATTCCCAACTTATATGATATATAACAATTTGTTTAAAGTGATAACAGCAGCAATATACTCGGTGATCATAACATATGGATAAGGAGGTAGATGACATCAATATTTGAAGGCGTGGGATGGAGGAATTGAGAGGGCTGTTATAAGGTAGCTGCACTACCTGTGAAGGTGTATAGTGTGATTTGAAAGAGGAATTTGACTAGTTATAAATGAGTAATGCAAATGCAAATAAAAGGGAACCCACTCCAACTTTTTAAAATAAAAAAGTGTAATGAATATGCTAAGAGAAAGAAGAAAATGGAATACACCAACTGCTGCATTAAAATCCAGAAGGCAGAAAAAGGTGAAGACAGAAAGGAAGCAAAGTATGAATGCAGTGAATAGAAAACAGTTACAAACATGGCAGATATTATTCCAACTATATCAATACTCACATAAAATGTGAATAATCTAAATACACCAATTAAAGCTCAGAGATTGTCACAGGAGATCCAAAAACAAGATGAAACTCTATATTGTCTATAAGAAATTCACATGAGATATACAGATACAGATAGGTTACAAGTAAAAGGATGAAGAAAGATTTATCATGCTAGAGCTTATCCAAAGAGAGTTGGAGTAATTACATTAACTCCACGCAAAGCAAACTTCCAATCAAGGAAACTCTAGGGAGATAAAGAGCGTCATTATATAAAGAGATTCTATAGAGAGATAAAAAGGTCCGTTCTGTAAGAAAACATAACAATCCCTAATTTTCTATACCTAACAACAGAGAATGAAAATACATGATGGAAAAACTTTTAGAATTTGAAGGAGAAAGAGAAAAAGTCATTATTATAGTAGAGACTTCAACAGCTTTCTGTCAGTGACTGACAGGTCTGGAAGGATATAGGTAAGGCTACAGCTGGACGAAGCAGTAGCAGTAATCACCTAGATCGCACTGATACGTATGGAATGTTTTATCGAACAGTAGTTGAATAAACATGTTTCTCAAGTTCACACAGAACGTGCACCAAGTCAGAACATGTTCTGGGCCATGAAACACATCCTACCAAATTTCAAAGAATAGAAACCACACAAAGTATGTTGTCAGGCCACACTGCAATTGAACTGGATGGAAAGCAATAATAAAAACATAGCAGGAGGGGCGCCTGGGTGGCGCAGTCGTTTAAGCGTCCTACTTCAGCAAGGTCACTATCTCGCGGTCCGTGAGTTCGAGCCCCGCGTCGGGCTCTGGGCTGATGGATCAGAGCCTGGAGCCTGTTTCCGATTCTGTGTCTCCCTCTCTCTCTGCCCCTCCCCCGTTCATGCTCTGTGTCTCTCTTTCCCAAAAATAAATAAACGTTGAAAAATAAAAAGATAGCAGGAAAAGTCCCCAAATACTTAGAGATTAAAAAACATACATGTAAAGAAATTATACATCCATAACCAAGAGGGATTTAGTACAAGTATGGGAGACTGGTTCAATATTCAAAAATCAATTAGTTTAACCCATCACAATAGGATAAAGAAGAAAGACAGGGAAATGATCAGATGCTCTTAAAAAGAGATGCAGAGAAGGCATTTGTTACCTCCATTCATAAAAAATAAAACATTCTCTCCGCAAACTGTGAGTCCAGGGAGACTTCATCAACTTGATACAGGACTTTATGAAACAAACAAAAACGAAACCCCACAAAAAAAGCCTACAACCAGCATTGTAAACGTTTCACCATTTCATGGGGCGCCTGGGTGGCTCAGTCGGTTGAGTGTCCGACTTCAGCTCAGGTCACAGTCTCACGGTTCATGGGTTTGAGCCCTGCATCAGGCTCTGTGCTGACCACTTGTTCAGAGCCAGGAGCCTGCTTTGTATTCTGTCTCCTTCTATGCCTCTCCCCCACTCACACTTTGTCTCACTCTGTTTCTCAAAAATAAATAAATGTAACACAAAAATTAAAAAAAAAATGTTTCACCATTTCAGTGGGGAAGAATGGGATGCTTTCTGAAATCCTACTGTAGCTGATTATGAAGAGGCCAGGTAGGTGAAGACACCTGTAGTAATAATGGACATAATTACATAGTTATATATGAACACACCCAGAACAGGCCTGTTCTGTTGAATTATTCCTGATTCTGCTACAACACTAAGTGTTGATCAGTTAATAATTTGTGATTCCATCTTTTGAGGAAATAAGTATTTAGAATAAAAACATCTTGTAACACTGAATGTACATTCATATTGTCAGAGGGACGTCATACACCAACTTAGAGCTGCTCAGAGTAAATGGAGAATTACATGGAGCCAAAGTATTCCCTGCAAAGGATATTTTTGTTTTTATATTATATTCTGTTGATTTTTTCCAGCTTTTTTATATGGTTCCTTTTTTTTTTTTCCAATCCAGATGATTCTACAAATATTAAAGTTTTAGCCATTTGTTTAGAGGTGAATTTTAAAGTCATGGGTATCTAGCGAAAACTGGCTGGCTGAAGAGAGTTTCCAGTTTCCATGAATGCAAAGTAATAGATTCAATTAAGGGAATAAGCTTCAAAGCCAGATGTTGCTGTACCCCAAGGATAGGGCCCAGCTAGTTGAGAATCAGTGAGAATAAATTACCTTTAGATAGCTCACAAACAGGAGCTTCTTATATTCGCCTTCAGTGTACACTCCACATAATAATCCAATTACAAGGAAAGTAAAACGGAACCACAGCAATGACTGCAATCTGTACAGTAGAAAAGACCCTCTAAGAGATAATACATGTGTGTACAAGTTGTACATTTTACAGATTTGAGGGTTCCCATTCGCACTACAGTTCATATAAATCATGCCTCCTAGAACTGTGCAGTATACAACTTGTGCAACCAATAGCAACAAACTGAAAACATTCTGATGCTGGTATAGAATAGCAAATATATGAACAAGGAGTACAAACGACGTCTGAAGTTATAAGGTGTATAAATTGGATTCATACAAAAGAAAAAAAATCTCTAAATTGCACTTCATTAGTACTAAAACTGTTGCTTGGTAAAAGACTCTGTTAAAAGAGCAAAAAGACAATCTATGGACTTGGACAAAATATTCCCAAATCATATATCCAGCAAAGGTCTTGTGTCCAGAATATCATATATTGAAGTACACAAAACGATGCTCCACAACACTAGGCTTCAGGGAAACACATTAAAACTGCACTGAGATACTGCTATCCACATATTGAAAATGTTTTTTTTCCATCTTTACTTATTTTTCAGGGATAAAGAGAGACAGAGCGTGAGCAGAGAGGGGCAGAGAGAGAGGGAGATACAGAATCCAAAGCAAGCTCCAGGTTCCGAGTTGTCAGCATAGAGCCAAACATGGGGCTTGAACTCACAAACTGTGAGATCATGACCTGAGCTGAAGTCAGCTACTCAATCTACTGAGCCCACCAGGAGCCCATGAAATATATATATTCACTTTTATTTATTTTTTTTTAATTTTTTTTCAATGTTTATTTATTTTTGGGACAGAGAGAGATAGGGCATGAACGGGGGAGGGGCAGAGAGAGAGGGAGACACAGAATCGGAAACAGGCTCCAGGCTCTGAGCCATCAGCCCAGAGCCTGACGCGGGGCTGGAACTCACGGACCGCGAGATCGTGACCTGGCTGAAGTCGGACGCTTAAACGACTGCGCCACCCAGGCGCCCCTATATTCACTTTTAAAGACAATACCTAATACTTCCATGTGACCCATAAATCTGACTCCTAGATCTTTTCTCTAGAGAAGTGAAAACTTATGCTTATAAAAAGAAAAAAAAAAACATGCACGCAAATGTTTACAGCAACTCTAGTCATAACTGACTAGACAAAATGGACAAACACAAATGTCCTTCAGGAAATTAATGGTTAAACAAACCCTGGTATATCCATACAGGGAAACACTAAGAACAGATGTATTGTAAAGGCATGATGTTGAATGAAAGAAACCAGTCTCATAAAGTTACCTACAATAACGATCCATTTATATGATACTAAAGTTGGAGATAGATGGTTGCCAGGCCCCATGGGTGGGGTGACCGTGATTCAACATGAGGGAATCCTGGGAGCTGATGAAAGTGTTCTCTTCTTGTCTAATTTTTTTTTTTTGGGGGGAGACAGAGACTGAGAGTGGGGGAGGCGCAGAAAAAGTGGTAGAGATGGATAATCCCAAGTAGGCCCCAGGAAGTTCGTGAACAGGGGTTCAAACTCAAGAACAGTGAACTCATGACCTTAGCCGAAATCAAGAGTGGGATGCTTAAGTGACTAAGCCACCTATGTGCCCCAGGAACAGAACACTTCTGTATTCCATTGGGGTGACATTTACATGAGTAGATACAATCTCTAAAACTCAAAGCACTATGCACCAAAATAGTTACTTTCTATAATGTTAATTACACAACAAAAAGCATTTTCAAAAAACTACCACATCTGTCCTCATCTCTCCATTTCCTGCTTCCACACTAATTGCTGTCATGTTCACCTCTCCTGGTCAACTGAAATGACTCCTTACCTGATGTCCTCCCAGTTACAATCTTCAATCTGTCTTTCTAATAAACTTATGAAATATTACTCCTGAATAAAGTGTCATAAGGAAAAAAAAAATAAGCCAGATCTACCTAGCTGCACCTTCCTTAGATCATGCATGTACACCACTCCCTATGGTATTTCCAACACGAAGACCCAATGTGCAAATACAATAAGCAGCCAAGGGGAGCCTGAGTGGCTCAGTTAGTTGAGTGACCTACTCTTAGTTTCAGTTCAGGTCATGATTTCGCCATTTGTGGTTTCAAGCCCCAGGTCACACTCTGCACAGAGCCTGCATGGAATTTTCTCTTCCCCCTCTCTCATCCCCTCCCCTTCCTCACACACACTGTCAATCAACCACCCACCCAGCCAACAAACATGAAAATAAAAATAAACAGCCCAAATCATAAGGGTTTGTAGTATATTACACATTTATCCCATAGTTCACATAAAAGCAAAGAAAACTGGACTATCGTGCTGGCATTATTTTTCTTTCTTAACCCAACTCATTTTGCCCACTTGTGGTTCATTTCTGTGTCTTCTGCTCTAAATGCAGTGCCCACTTCCTCCGGCAGGCCTAGTTGAAGTGAATTTCTAACTGCTTCAACTCAGTACCTCCTTCATTCTGTTGCCTTTGTCATGAAGACCTGGAACAAAAATCTGGGAAAGAATGAACACCCCAGGCCTGGCATGCCAATACTAACACCTGGCAAACAGCAACAACCTCCCAGAGACAGCAACTAGTAAACAATAAGTTTTCTATTTAGGACACATGAGCGAGAAGATGGAAGAAATAGAACTTCCCAAAGGGAGGCTGAAAAACAAAAACAAAAACAAAATCTACTGGCGTTACAAAGTGAAAAAAGATAAAACCAAGTTCATCTCACTGTTATTGCAGGTGTTACTGGATAGACTAGATGAACCTGAAGCAAATGATTTCTAAACAACAAAAACAACAGCAGCAGCAGCAACAACAACAGCAGCAACAACAACAGCAGCAACAACAAAAACAACAACAACAAAAGAATCTTCTAAACTATGCCTTGGTATATTTTAGCAGATAATCAGAGCTGCAGAAGACAAGCTTTATGTGGGAATAATCAGAATACCATAGGTACTCAGAAGAGTCACGCTTATTGCTAATAACTGATGCTCAGGTGGTGTGATCACTGTATCCCACAACACTAAGTAAGGGTCTTAAAAAGGGGAGGGAACCCACGCAGGGCAGCAGATGCCAGAACACATGGGGTGAATCAAGGGCTCAGTGAAACGGTAAGCCTTAATCACAAAGTGAACAATTTGCCTGAAAATGCTGCAGGTTCAGGCCAGCACGCAGGCCTCCAGGCTCCCTGGCAGGAGTCCTGGGAATACGAGGGGCAGAGCAATGAACTTACAGCTACCAATCACTTCCCTGTGGCAGGCACGTTACCTCATAAAGCATCTCAATTGACCCTGTGTACAGAAGAAGGAATTGAGGCTGAAGGAGATGTTATAATTGCTCACGGTCACAGAACCAAGAAAGTTATGGAAATGGCCTTTACCCCAAGCACTCAGACTCCTTAGTGCATAACATGCTGTCTCAAGAATGCAAAACTCAGCTTCAGTAACCCTTTTACCATCTTTTTAATTAAAATTTTTTCAAAACACGTTGATTGTTGTGTTTTCATTTTTATTTGTTTCCTTATGTCTTCGAATTTCTTCTCTAACTGTCTGGTTGACTCATTCGTTCTTTAGTAGGATGTTTTTTAACCTGCATGCTTTTATTGGTTTAGCAGACTTTTTCCTGTACTTCATGTCAAGCTCCAAACATTGTGATCTCAAAGTGTGCATGGTGTCATCTCAATGCTGTTATATTTATGGAAGGCTTTTTGCGACCCAGTATGTGGTCTCTCTTGGAGAATGTTCCACGTGCACTCCAGAAGAAAGTGTGCTCTGCTGCTCTGGGGTGTAGAGTCCTAAAATATCTGTCACGTCCTTCTGGTCCAATGTATCATTCAGGACCATTGTTTCTTTCCTGATTCTGTCTAGATTTTCTGTCCATTGTTGTAAGTTGAGTATTAAATCTCCCTGCAATTACCACATTCTTATCAATAAGATTGTTCATGTTTGTGATTAAATGTATTAAATATTTGTGTGCTTCGGAATTCACTGCATACTCACTATAATCGTTAGCTCTTCCTGATGGACAGACACTGTAATTATTTAATAATGCCCTTAAACATCTCTTGCTGCCAACTTTAATTTAAGGTCAAGTTTGTCTGATAGAAGTATGGCTACTACAGCTTCCTTTTGACTCCCAGTAGCATGAAAGGTAGTTCTCCATCCCCCCACTTTCAAGAGTAAGGTGTCCTCAGGTCTGAAATGAGTCTCCTGTACGACAGCAAACAGATGGGTCTTGTTTTGTATTATCCATTCTGATACCCTGTGTCTTTTGGTTGGAGCATTTATTCCACTTCCATGCAGTGTTATTATGGAAAGCGATGGTTCCGAGGCATTGTGATGTCTGTAGTTTCATGATTGTACTGGTGTTTGTGGTACTTTGTGATATTTGCGACATTTCCCTCAAGGAATCCCTCTTAGGATCCCTTGTAGGGATGGTTTAGCGGTGGTGAATGCCTTCAGTTTTGGTTTGTTTGGGAAGATCTTTACCTCTCCTTCGATTCTGAATGGCAGGCTGGCAGGATAAAGGATTCTTGGTTGCATATTTTTCCTATTCATCACATTGAAGATTCCCCTATTCCTTTATGGCTTGTCTGATTTCAGTAGATGGGTCTGCTCCTATCCCAATAATTCTCTACCTTTGTATGTGAATGTCCATTCATCCCTAGCTGCTTTCAGAATTCTCTCTTGATGCTTGTATTTTGCCAGTTTCACCAGTCTATGTTGTGCAGAAGATCAACTCAGGTTACATCTGAAGGGAGTTCTCTGTGCCCGTTGGGTTTCAATGCCAGTGTCCTCCCCCAGCTTTTGGAAGTTCTCAGCTATGATTTGTTCAAGGTCATCTTCACACCCCTTTTCTGTCTCTTCTGGAAATCCTGTTATGGATATTGTTCCATTTGATTTCATCACTTAGTTCTCTAATTCTCCCCTCTCGATCCTCAATTTTTCTCTATCTTTTTCTCACCTCCTTTTCCCCATATTTTTACCTTCTGATTCATTTAGTCTCCCCTCTGTCTCTTCAATCCGTGCTGTGGCTGCCTCCATTTTAATTTGCACCTCATTTATAGCATTGGAATTCATCACAACTACTTTTTATTTCCTTGATCTCCGCAATAATTGATTCCATGCTGTCTTCTACGCCTTTGCCAATCCCAACGATTAATCTTTTGACTGTTATGCTAAATTCTGATATGTAGCTTATATCTGTTTTGATCAAGTCGTTAGCTGTCCACTTCTTCCCGGAATTTCTTTTGAGGGGATTCTTCTGTGTCATTATTTTGGCTAGTTTTCTCTCTCTTAGGAGGTTTACAAGCTTGTTATTCGTTCTGCACCTGCAAGAATTGCTATAGGACAGGGGGCTCACGCCCTCTGCAGATTCTAGCCCTGCAGGTAGCGTTTCTTGGAGAGTGTTACTTGCTCTCTGTTTTTCTGACATTGGCTCTTTGAGTCTCTACTCGTAAGATGTGTTTGACCCTCCACAAGGTGTGCTTTTATTTGTTCCTTGAAGTAGCCCTGGAAAGGAAAAGAAACAAACCAACAAACAGGAAAGAGAGACATGTAAGGCAACGTGCAAATAAAAGAAATAAATGGACACAAACACACTCACACACACAGAAAAACAGTCTGAAATCAAAAAACAAAACAAAACAACCAAACAGACCAGAAACACCAGCTACAAGTAAAGAACAAGATAGAGGCGTTGCTGTTGGAAGAACACATATAAAGAGAGAAATGACAGGAGTGGGGAAAAGGAAAAACATATATATATTGACCAGGCTGGGAGGCGAAATGGTATAATGCAGACAGAGAGAAAGGAAAATAAGGAAGGAGGTGGGGGAACAAAAGGAAGATAAGTTTAGCCAGACAGAGAAACTAGATGGGTTGATTATCCCAGAGAGAGAGAAAGGAAAGTATACAAGTATAGGTAGGAAATGTATCAAAGGAATGGATTATAAATGTCTGCTTAAACAAACCAACAAGCAGAGTTATCAACCTAAAGGAGGGAAGAGAGAGGAAGGGAGAATACATCTAAAGAACAAGAATTGTCCCGGAATTACTCCAGTCTAGGCAGCATCACCGGTCCATAAGACAGAGCTGCCTGGTTCCACAGCACCTATCCTGCTCCATCAGACAAACAGGTACCCAGCACAGAGGGGCGGGGTTTGGGGTAGGCTGGCCCCACCTCCATTCTGGACCCTCGGACTCATCCCTGAGGCCCCGCCTTGGTGGTGCTGGTGGTGGTGGTGGTGGTGGTGATGTTGAAATGGTGATGCCCAGCCTCTTCTCCATGACCTGGTGTACTCCGTTCCAGTTGTCCTCATTGTGCCAAGAGCACACGCAGGGTGGTCCTTCTTGCTCCGCTGACTCCTTTGGCACAGCGCTTGTCGAGGGTCCACAGACCCAATCCGTGTGCTCTGGCACTGGGGCAGTGCCTCTCTGTGCTTCTCCAAATGTCTTCCTGGCTTTGTTTGTGCTGCTGTGCTTCAGGGAACCCCGCCTTTTCCTGCTGTGGACTGCGCTGCTGACCTCACTGCTGAGCTTGGGCATGGTGGATGCAGGCAGGCATTGTTTTGTCCCACAGCAACACCCCCAGGGAGGGGGCCACTTTCTCCTACTGCAGACTGCGCCCTAGACCCAGCCACTGAATCGGGCGGGGGGGGGGGGGTGGTGGATGCCGGCAGGCTTTGTTCTATGGCACAGCCCACCAGGGAAGGGCTACTGTCTCCTTCTGTGGACTGTTCCCCTGCTCTACCCCTGAAACCAATGCTGGCTCATCTCCTCCCCATGTGCACAAACAAGGAGCCTAGCCCCACACCCGAGAAAGCCCCACAGTTAGAGATAAGATCCCTCTCAGTACCAGTCCCAGGTTCTCCTCTTATCCACATACAGCCCTACACTTCCGGAGCCATTCTTTCTCTTACTTTGCCTCTCCGCAGAAGGGGATCTCTTCCCTCCATTCCTACTTGGCCCAATTTATGTACCCCAGTTCACAATCAGCCACCTGTCATCTCTCAAGCTGTCTCATTTCCTTCAGGGAGTATTCAGTCTGTTTTCCTCGCAGACTTTTGGGGTTCAAAATGCTTTGGCTTCAGCACTTTATTTGAGAGACATGGGATGTACAGACCCCCGGACTCTCCACCATTTTGGCCCCTCTGCACCAGAAGGATTTATTTATAAATTGATGGACATCAAGTTCTAGATCTTATTTTCTTATTAATGTTATTAGGATTAATCTCAGTACATACTTTTAGTTTTAAGAAAAATTCCCTGTGATTTGAATCCTTTGAAAATGAATTGAAGAGGCAATCCTAATAAATATCACATTCCCTTACTGGGACTTCTCTCTCTCCATCTCTCTCTCTCTCTCTCTCTCTCTCTCTCTCTCTCTCTCTCTCTCTCTCTCTCTCTCTCTCTCTCTCTCTCTCTGACACACACAAAGACACACCTACACACACTTCCCACAGACTGTCAGGACTCACTCTAAGGTGCCCGCCCAATTCCATGGCCAGTACATAAACTTCACCAGTACTCAGGACTAGACATCCTCACTAAGGTCTTCCCAGAACAAAATGGAAGAAAACAGCCTGTGTCAGTCCCCCTCTCCTGCCTGTTAGGTTCCCCCTTCCTGCCAGTTCCCTCTGACCACCACCCCACCTTGCTGTCACAGTCCATTCTATACGTACCTGAGAAACCTAGCTAGTGTTTGATGCTGCAATAAAACGCAACAAAATTTCAAAAGGTTTCAGCCCTCTCAGGCCGATGAGTCAGCAGGAAAACACAGGCCAAGAATCACACTAGGAGAATTCTCATTCCAGCTGTACCACTTCCTAGCTGAAGATGCACAGTGAAGCTGTCATCCAACAACAGTCTAGCTCCACATCTGTAGGCCTCTAGCCCACCTGCATTGCTACCAGGCTCGGGGACACATCCAACGATTTTGTTTCTTGAGCCCCGTCTGGACTGTGTTTACTTTGTGTCAAATATCTACCTCTAGGATAAACTAGATTTTGAAACACAAATATGCACAATTCCCCAAGGTAAAAGACACGTCCAGGAGTCTGTGCACTGCAGTCATCCGTATCCCCAAAGCACTGGTTTCTACCATGTACATAATTAGAGAGAAGGAGCAGGCAGACACCTGCCCAATGACAATGAAAAAGCAACAGAGGGTGATGGAGAGCCGCACGTGATGTAGTAGCTGGAAGCCCAGAAGTCAAGAATTACCCACAACCACCACGGAGGCAGGGGTATACCTCGAGAACAGAGCCTGGCACACAGAGTCCCTCAGTCAGTTTTCGGTGAGTGGCGAATAAAGCCACAGGTGGATCAATAAACTAACAAGCAAGCGAGCAAAGGCTGACAAGGGAAAATCTACGTGTTCTATGGTCATGTAGAGAAAGTAGGTGCTTTTAGCAATGCCAGTAAGAGGGTAAACATTACAAAACAGGTGAATTAGTGAATTCTGTGGGTGGAATGTTTTCCCCTGATTACAATGGGCAGCTTATCCATCCTCCAGCCCTGAAGCATATGGTCAGTGGATACAACATGCTTGGGACAACAAGTTCTGGAGGAAAGGAGTGGAAGTAACAACTCTCCACCTTTTCTGGAATGCCAGCGTCCATTTACAGACTCTCCATCTGCCCCCTGGCCCTTTCTTCCTCAAACACACCCCGATTACTCCCACATATTACGTCCTTACTGCAATCTGGCAATCCTTGGTTTTGAACCATCGTTCTAATCTGTTTTGTTGTTGGTTGTGAGGTCTGTCATTTATCTACGTAAAAACCTGGGAATTACTATCTGAACAAAGGTGAGAGCACCTGGATGGCTCAGTCAGTTAGGCATGTGACTATATTGCTTTCGACTCAGGTCATGATCTCATGGTTTGCGAGCTCCAGTTATGCATCAGGCTTTGTGCGGACAGTGTAGAACCTGCTTGGGATTCTCTCTCTCCCTCTCTCTAAGCTTTCCTGGCTGTCTCTCACTGTCTTATGTTTGTTTGCTGCTTTTTAAACTGGCCTAAGAGGAATTTGGGACAAATGGTATCATAAGTAACCTTCTCTTTCACCTGCTATGACAGCTCTAACGTTCCCGTTACACTGATGAGTCAGGATGTAAGGCAGAGTGTCCCAAGATCCTCAACCAAACTACATGGTGTAATCGTTTGAGCATAGGTATTCACACTTCTGTCCATTCCCTCATAAACTCACTCATTTCGCAAATAGCGAACACTTACGCGGTGCACTCTGAGGAATATAACAGTAAGCAAAATAGCTTTCCTAAATTAATTTTTTTTTCCGCCTTGGGATTTCATGGGCCTATAGTATCCAGTCCTATGTGATTCAGCGCATGATGAGGATTAACGTATTTCACTTCTTCCAAAGATGTTTCTCAAGATTGGCAGAGGCAGTGGGATGTGTCCGATGCTGGTTCAAATCCTAGCTCTGCCCCATAGATGTGATATTTGGCAAGTTACTTAAACTTTCTAAGCATTAGCCTAGTTGCCTGTTAAGTGGGAATAATAATACCTTACCCACAGGCCTGTTATGTTTGCTTGACAGGGAAACATGTGTGAATTGCAGAGAAATGTACTGGTGTATGGTGGGAACTAAAGAGAAATTACTTTGTTCCCTCTGTTTTCCTAAGGCTTTCTGATCATCTAGATATGGGTTTGTCCTGAGGGACTTGTGCCTCTCTGTGCCTCTGTGCCCTTGATTATCCTCTTGCAATCCCCAGCTTCAGGGAATTGGGCCTCATTCTACCAAGTAAGCCTGACTGTAACATGGTGCCTTCCACAGTTCACCTGTTCTGTACATTCAACACAGCCAACATGAAGGTTTTAAGTAAGGAAGCAGCAACTTTGTCAAAAACGTAATTACATCACTGATAGAGGCGAGTGTTTACTGACTCTCAGTGAAGGGGGTTCCATGCATTATTCTAAGTGTTTTACTGTTGTTACCCCACTGAATTCATTTCAGAGCTCTATGGTGAAGGTGCTAGGTTGTGCCTGATTTTACAGCTGAGAAAACTGAGTAGCAAAGAAAAAAAGTAAGTTGTCCAAAGGTCTGCTGCTAGAAATAGAGCAAAATAGGATTTGAGATCCCAGGCAGCCTGGCTCCAGGGACCACCCTCTTAGTCACTGAACTCTATTACTTCTTGCTAAGCAAGAATTTACTGTAGGAAAGGGAATTTAAGTGGTATTGGGTTGCAAATAAGATCGTAAGAGATGGCAAAGGTTCCACCCAATTCATCTGATGACAAAAGGGTAAGAGTTAATCAAAAGTTGATGATGCAGGTGTTTGTAAAAAGAGAGAATGTGAGAGAGACTCCCCCGTATACACTGCTGCTGTTACACATCAAATTGAAGTGAGACAGCTAGTTCTTCTGTAACAATTGGGATCTGAAACTCCATAAACGCATTGCATTCATTCAGTATGTGCAGGGTCCTTTACCCATGGCTGGCACTGTAGTAACGACACACGGATGGCTAAGGTGAGTCCTGCCCATGAGGAACACATGGTCTAGGAGGGCAGCAAGGGATACGTAAGGAGGTTCATGACAATACAACTAGTGGGAAGAAGAACTGTGGACACACAAAGGGGAAGTAAGCACCCCCAAGACACTTTCCATAAAGAAAGACATAAGAAAGGAATGAAACCTCTTAGAGTTGTGGAAGCATCCTTCTTGTAGGCTATCATGAGTGTATTTTCACTAAGTCCGTAACAATTGGGAGCTGATCCTTGCCGAGCCAAGATCCTCCAGGACAGAACCTTCCTCTGCTCAGTTGGCTTCAAGTGGACCTGGGTATTCAGCCCTTCTCCAGTGTCCCTCTCCCACCATCACACTTCTGGGCCTCTTGATTCCTACGTTCCTAGGAAAATCAGCCTATAAGGTCAAATCCTTATTTGTTGTTAGTTCCTTCCAGAGACAGGGTCTCCACGATGCTATTGATTCTTTCAGTGGAATCCTGCCCATGGGCTGCACAAGGAACTCCATGATACAAGTTCATTGCCTCCTCAAATGATGGGTTTTATGAGAAGTTATGTACTGTGAGCTTGGGTTAGAAATAGTCCACATCATTCCCAATCTCAAGGCTTGTTTTGGACAAAGGATGAAGATAAAAAGCAACGAATACATAAAAGACTTTTGTAAGAAGCTCAGCGTAAATACCGCAGAGGAAAAGATAGGGGGAAAGTGTCTTTTCATTTCATGTTAACAGCCAAAGAGAAAAAGCTTCTTTAGATTTCAAGAAGAAAGGTATAATATCAGTACACAAAGCAAGCTTTAAAGGTGAGCTTTATCATCGTGTCAGTAGAGCTTTTTAGTACAAACTCTACAGATTATGGTATTTCTCATAACTCCTTGCTGCCCTAGGGAAAAGTACTTCATTGCCTAACTTTTATCTGAGTTCATGGCTATTTTCCTTTCATTTTTAAAGCTTAGCTTATCTTAGTTCATCAAATAATTTTTTTTCTTTTTTTGATGACAGAAATCTCATTTACACTCCTGAACGTCCTATTACCCTTGACAGGTACCTAGCATTCTGCCTTGCACGTCTACTTACTTTTGTGCGGAAAATGAAAAAAAAAAAAAAAAAACCAAAAACAGGCATTTGTTTCTTCACCGTCCACAGACAGAATAAACTCTTAACGGAAATAATAAAATATTTGGGCACTGAACACGTGACTGCTCTTAAATGTTCATATATTCAAATTGAGGACATTTTTTATTTGACAGCTTTGGTCAAAAGCCCAAGAGAATGATTCAAAAATAAAGAGAACTCTGGGAATCAATGGGTTAGGAAGGTCATGAAAAAATTGGAGACTATGAACCAGAACTTAAAAAAGCTCTGAATGTATACTCACAAAGACTTAACGACTTTGGATAACCAGGTTAAAAATAGTGCTTTGAAAGTCCATAGAGCTGTAGCATTCGAAGGCAAGGTTTCTTACAGTATGGTCTGATCCCTCTCCCTAATCAACGGAATCATGGAAGGCTTCCTACAGGTGCGGATTCCGAATTCATACAGAATTCTACATTTTTAGGTAATGTGCCAGCTTTTGTTAAGATAACCCAAACTAGTAACAGCATTCCAATCTGCAAAGGACACAGGAGACCCTCTCTCTTTAGCATAAAGTTTGGGTTGCTTTGGTAGGTGGATGAAAGCAACAAAACACAGAAGTGTGCAGGAAGAAGTGGAGACTTGAAGTGTTTGTAATGCATACTGTCCCATTTCTCAGGGAGGGCACAGAGACGGCTTGATGGCACCCAAATCAGGTGTTTCTGTCTGAACCAGTCCTGCTACCCAGGCCACAGTCAACCATAAAGATTTTCCAGAGAAATGATCTGCATCTGCATCTGTATCTGCTGGAGATTCACTGACTGACCAGATTCTCACTGCTGCTGGGGCTGGGAGTGTGGGGTGGGAGGTAGATAAACAGAGAGAATCAGACAAGTCCAAGTGGCCAAGAACTGGTTGGAGTCCACCTTAACTGTTACCGTGGCCATATCTGAAGTTTCCAGAGCTGATGATGCTACATTCGAGGCCACCATTGTTCCGTGATGATATTGCAGTTGGTATATGATGCTAAGAATTAAAACAAGGAAACGTGCTAAGGTTCTTGCCAACAGAAATACAACGCTAATACAGGAGCACCTTCCAAGGGTTCATCTGAGAATATACTGAATGGCCTGAGTATGTAATATAATTTGATAAGGCAGAACTGGTTTCTCCATGGCCCACAAGTATTAAATTCTAGAATTCCTATGAGTTTGATTGATGCATTGATAAGCCAAGGAAACCTAGGAGGGGATTTGGTGAAGCCACATGCCCTAGACATAGGACAGCTAATTTTTGACTTAAGAAGAAACCGAATGACCTCCAGAAGACATCAACAATTGTACCTCACAGATGTGCTGTGAGCTTGAAATTCTCACACATGTGCTGCATCTTGAAGATGGTAAGTGGTAAAAACATTGGTAGTATTATATTAATGGCTGCTACCCTTTTTTCCAAAATTTTGTAGGAGGTCATAAAGAAATTGGCAGCTCTGCCATTCCATGCAGCCTGCTGCCGATGACATTGCTGCCTTAATGGAGCACAGCCTACAGCCTCTTTGTGAGTAAAACTCACTTTGATTATGCCACTGGTGGCAGCCTTTCTGTGACAGCTGAACACGTCCCTAACCGATACTACTTGCACTTACTCAATGCCATTCAAATACAATTTCATGTGTTGTTAGTACAGATAACATCAATAATGTCACTCTTATTTAAAGTGAAATTATTACCAACATCACGCAGCAGATGACGTTGGGGAAAAGACGCTAGAAAAGTTTCCTAAATGATGAAGGGTTTGGAGAATACCAGCGTTCTATCTCATAAGCATACCCATGCAGAGTAAACTGTGGGGCACAGGGTTTTCTCTGTTACAATATCAATTGAAGTTAGGAGTGTTTTTCCTTATAAATGTTTGAAAAAGTCCATGGTAGAGAAGGATTTACTTAATCCCAGAGAGTAAAATGAAAGAAGGCTTTGGACCCACAAATTCCTCCAATCAGTAAGTAGGCCGAGACAACCATAAGGCTGTAGACACAGGCTACCTTTCATGAGAAGGGAAGAATGACTTGGAGGTTGAAAGCCAGAACCCCGGAGGAGCTAGGACCATGGAAAATCATTCGCAGGCCTTAAGACCCAATGAAAGAACTGCCTACCTGTGCCAGCTGAAATTCAGAATTGCTATGGACCAGTGACTCATTCAGGATTACCTCCTTCCTTTCTTTTGGAACAGCAATGTTTGTATTTTGTTTGTTTGTTTGTTTGTTTGTTTGTTTGTTTGTTTGTTTGTTTGTTTGTTTTTTGTGTGTGAGTGTGTGTGTTGTGTGTGTGTGTTTTGGTTATAACCATGCCCGTGTTGGTTGTATGCTGAATTCATAGGTCTTCATTCATAGGTCTTCAGATTGAAAGTGTAATCGAGGACCAGTGCACCCAAGGAGACTCATTCACACCTGGACCTAATTTAGATAAAAATATCCTGGACTTTGAGCTGATGTTACAAGGGTTGGGTCTTTAAGAGGCAGGATTCTTGGGGAAAGGTGAGGATATTTTTCATGCAGGATGAGAGTGAATAATAGGAGGCCCGCAGACAGGCTGTGGCAGTGTAAAATATGTTCATAAATTCTCTTTTAAGCCCTTCAAAAGGGGGACCTCCATTCCCTTTTCCGTAAGCATAAGCCAGACGTACTGAATGATTTTGAAAACTAGAAGAAGGTGGAAGTGATAGTGAGTTAAAAACACTCTAAAGAGCAGATATTGTAGTTCCAATGGTGTTGTGATTAGGGGAAATTCGATTGAAGGGGCAACTGGCCATTAGACGCTAGGATTCTATGAGTGGAAGAGACGAATATAAGCGAAGAGAAACAAAAATTATATAAAATCAGGGAGGGGGCAAAACAGAAGAGACTCATACGTATGGAGAACAAACTGAGGGTCACTGGAGGGGTTGTGGGAGGGGGGATGGGCTAAATGGGTAAGGGGCACTGAGGAATCTACTCCTGAAATCATTGTTGCACTACATGCTAACTAATTAGGAGGTAAACTTTAAAAAAATAAAAATAAATCAATTTAAAAATGAAGCTACAATTCTACACCTATCAAAATTATCAATTAAATTTGAGAGTGGACTCAAGATATCTTCAGACGTGCAAAGACTCAGAATATTTGATTCTACTCATTCTTCATTAGGAACTTATATGAAGGTGTACTCCAGCAAAACAAAGAGAGAAAAAATAAAGACAAATTATTCTTAATAATAGGCAACACTAACAGAGTGTTTATTTTTGTGCCAGGCACTGTTATGGGTTATATGCATATATTATTTCATATGAACCACACAACAAAGTTATAAAGTATATACAATTACCATTCTTATCTTTGAGAGGAGGAAATAGGGTTATAAAGAAGCCAAATAACTCATCCAACATCCAACTTACACAGCTGGTAAATGGAACAAGTAAAGTCTAACCCCAGGCCTTCTGGCTCAAGAGTCCAGGCTTTTAAATGATCCCTAACTTCCCAGATAGCCATATTACCATGAAACTATGGAAACAAACTGGGAACATAGCAGAGGAAAATCACAGGAAGGAAGCTATGAAGCAGACGTACTGAGTCACCACCTACATGAGGCAGGAATAAAGAAGGGTCCAGTGAGAGACCGCTAAGAGGTTAGCAGGAAGATGTCATAAAGTGGCATTATTTGAGAACACTGAAAGAGTGCAATAAAACAAAGAAGTGCATTAGAAAATTAAGGAGAACCAGATAATATCCATAAGACGGACTTAGTCTGAATGAGCCAAGTGAAACATGGCATGGTTTAAAGCACTGATGGAATACAAAGAGAAAAGATCCATTTCACCTTGATGCCTGAGATGTCCTCATTCAGCAGGTCCAAGGACTCCAGGAAAAGGGTAGTAATTCTAATGTTTGCATATTATTTAATAATCCCAATAATTTAAACCATTTATTAGTTTTCAAGTTTTAGAATCAACCTCGAACCCTCTAAAGAGACTTGATTGCAGAGCATAACAGCAGTGTTAACAACAATGACAAACAGAAGACCAAAGCTGATGGGAGAGAGAGAAAAAGTGCAGCAAGTTTAAGGAAGACCTTTATCTTAAAATATAAGGAATGAAAAATGATAGTACAGGTAAGGTAACTAGGTCTCTATTTTAAAATTACATCTTGTGGGGTACCTGAGTGGCTCAGTGAGTTCAGAATCCATCTCTTGATTTTGGCTCAGATGATGATCTCACAGTTCATAAGACTAAGATGAGCATTAGGTTCTGCACTGACAGCTCAGAATTCTCTCTCTGCCCCTATCCTACTTGAGCATACTCTCTCTCTCTCTCTCTCTCTCTCTCTCTCTCAAATAACATACATTCATACATACATACATACATACATACATACATACATACATATATACATACATATATACATACAAACATAAAATTATATCGTGTGATGGTTAATTTCATGTTTTAACTGGGCTAAGCCACAGGGTACCTAGATATATGGCTAAACAGTATTTCTAATGAGTCTGTGAGGACATTTCTTAGTACAATTAACATCTGTATATCAGGAGAGTAAGCAAGACACATTGCCTTGCCAACCACTGGGTGGCCTCAACTAATCGATTGAAGACCTGAATAGAACAAAAGGCGGAGTAAGAGAGAATCCACTGTGTCTATCTGACTGTCTTCAAGCTGCGATATTGGTATCCTGACTTCAGGCTCAGACTTGGAATGGAACATACATCATCAGCTCTCCTGATCCTTAGGCTTTGGGAGTCTGCCTGGAACTAAACTACTGGATCTCCTGAGTCTGCCCTTCTCAGCCTCCGTAATCCTATGAACGAATTCCTATTGATACTGAGTCTCTGGAGAACCCTAACTAGTACCTGTATGTAACTTCATCCGTTATGTCTTTTTGCCCTCAGATCCAGTTCCTGCACTTCTCCTACAGACTGTGTTTCCTGGTTCCTTGCCAACTGGCTTCCAGAGGGGTTTGACCAATGGGTGTTTGATGGGAGAAAGGGAGGAAGGTATAAGCCCAGAGGTTTTTCTCTCTCCCGCTCCACTTGCTACCAGTGATTTTATCTCCTCTAAATTCTAGCTTCTTTCCAAGAGCCTCTTCTCCCATGTTCTCAGTTCCTGCTAGGTATGGTTCTGAAATTCTCAAGCTCTGGGGGGTGTAAACAGCTTTCTGATGATACTAATTCCTGATTCCTTCGCCATCCTTTGTTTGGCTTCTCGGATTTCCCATTACGTCTGTAACTGTTTAAAATACCTATAGTGACTCACCGGCTGGCTGGACCTGACTGAAACAGTATACAGATAGAAGTTCGGGAATATATCGGAAGGTGAGGAGAGAGAAGACAGGTGGCTTAAGCGACCTATACGTCAACGTCACATAGGAAGGCAGTAGACGGTGCTTAAAACTGACAAATCAATAAGCAGCAGTATACTATATTACTTATCTTCATGAAGATTCCTAACAAAAGAATATAAATCTGAAACAGTTAAAAGTGTTGCCTCAAATAATGGAGACTGTAAAGACACCTGTGGTTGCCAGGAACTCAGGGGGGAAAGGAGATATGAATAATAGATGAAGCACAGGGAATATTTAAGGCAGTGAAACGTCTTGTAAGACAGTGAAATGCTTTGAATCATGGCATTGTGCGTTTGTCAAAACTCACTGAACTGCACACCACAGTGAATGCTAAGGTAAACTTCGGTCTTTAGTTAATAATAGTTTTCATATGGGCTCATCCGTTGTAACAAATGCACTACACTGACACAAGACGTTTACAATAGGGAAAACTATGTTTTGGGGGGTAGGAGGGAGAACAGGAGAACTCTGCACTTTCCAGTCTTTTTCTGTAAACCAGCTTTTTAAAAGCTGTTTTAGAAAATAAACTCCCCCAATGAAAGGGAGGCAGAGAGACAGAAGAGGAGGGAAGGAAAGCGGGAGAAAGGGAGCTACTTAAAAGTCATGGAGGAAACTTAAGTGTGGATTACTAAGTGAAGGGATCCAATACGAAAAAGCCATTTGCTTTTTTGCTGCCCAAAGCTGCCTTATGTTGGGCTTGTTTAAGATTATGCCCTTGAGAAAGACCTGCACGTAATCTTACCTGAGAAGGCCCATAGTTCTTGATGAGTTCAAGAGGGTTGTCCTCGACGTGAATGCACTGGTGCCTCAGCCTCCATTAATTCCATCCAACATGAGATGACACTTCGCGGTGGAGAGTACACACAACTTGCAATCAAACAAGACTGTAAGAGGGTTTTAGCTAATTAAATGCCTTGTCATGCAACGCACTGAAAGCCAAATTGAAGTAACTACTCTACTCTTTCAAAGAATACAGATATACTGTGCCTTGCTTAGGGGTCCATATGTGTGTGGCTATAGCTCCCAGTTCAGGAAGCTGTTCTTCACAGCAGCAGCAAACAGTTTGCCTAGTTAGTATGCATGCTCACTTTCACGCAGCTTAGGGAAGACCGAATCATGGTGTGCTTAAGAGCAAAGCGTCAACGAGTTCTGCGTGAGTGGCCATGAGGGCATTCAGTGCCACTAAAACCTATTCGGTACCTACCAGTTCATGATATTTCAGGTAAGTCATACACAAGGTAGTAAAAGACCATATGGGATTCCAAGAACAGAAAACATGTTACACCGTCCGTGTAAGTGCTTTGAAAGCAACCAGCATGGTCCATCCATCATCACCACGTACACAAATATTTCACAAAATATTACAAGGACCACCTACCATGATCAATTGAAATCCACTTCCTCATGAAAGGATGACACCAAACTATGTGAATCAATAAAAGGGATAGGTCATGTTAACAATCAGAAGAGACACTTGCCAAAGTCAACGTGATACATGTGAGAGGCCTACTCAACTCCTTTTCTTAAACACACAAACCAAACTTTCATCTAGGCACCTAAGCCAGTACTACCTCATATTCAGAAAGTGCTGAAAATGGAAAGCTATCCTCATATTCAGTAAGAGCAACCCCTGAATTTCCTTTTTCATTGAATGTAATTTATTTTCAAATTGGTTTCCACGCAACACCCAGTGTTCATCCCAACAGTGCCCTCCTCAATGCCCGTCACCCACTTTCCACTCTCCCCAACCCCACGTCAACCCTCAGTCTGTTGTTGGTATTTAAGAGTCTCTTATGGTTTACCTCCCTCCCTCTCTATAACTTTTTCCCCGCATCACCTCCCCCAGGGTCTTCTGCTAAGTTTCTCAGGATCCACACATGGATGAAAACATATGGTATCTGTCTTTCTCCGCCTGACTTATTTCACATATCATAATACCCCCCCCCCAGTTCCATCCACGTTGCTACAAATGGCCAGATTTCGTTCTTTCTCATTGCCAAGTAGTATTCCGTGGTATACATAAACCACAACTTCTTTATCCACTTGTCAGTTGATAGACAGCTAGGCTCTTTCCATAGTTTGGCTTTTGTTGAAAGTACTGCTATAAACATTGGGGTACATGCGCCCCTATGTCTCAGCACTCCTGTACCCCTTGAGTAAATTCCTAGCAGTGCTATTGCTGGGTCTTAGGGTAGATCTATTTTTAATGATTTGAGGAACCTCCACACTGTTTTCCAGAGCGGCTGCACCAGGATGCATTCCCACCAACAGTGCAAGAGGGTTCCTGTTTCTCCACATCCTCACCAGCATCTATAGTCTTCTAATTTGCTCATTGTAGCCACTCTGACTGGCATGAGGTGGCATCTCAGTGTGGTTTTGCTTTGGATTTCCCTGACGAGGAGTGCTGTTGAGCATCTTTTCATGTGTGTCTTGACAATCTGGATGTCTTTTTTAGAACAGTGTCTGTTCAAGTCTTCTGCCCATTTCTTCACTGGATTTTTGTTTTCCGGGTGTGGAGTTGGTGAGTTCATTTTACAGGTTTAGGATACTAGCCAATTATCCAGTATGACTTTTGTACACATCTTTTCCCATTCGGTCAGTTGCCTTTTAGTTTTGTTGATTGTTTCCTTCATTGTGGAGAAGATTTTTATTTTGATGATGTCCCAATAGTTCATTTTGCTTTTACTTCCCTTGCCTTTGGAGATGTGTCAGCTAAGAACTTGCTGACGCTGATGTCAAAGAGGATGTTTCCTGCTTTCTCCTCCAGGGTTTGATGGTTTCCTGTCTCACATTCAGGCCCTTCATCCATTGTGAGTATATTTTTGTGAGTGGTGTAAGAAACTGGTTTAGTTTCATTCTTTTGCATGTTGCTGTCCAATTCTCTCAGCACCATTTGTTAAAGAGACTGTCTTTTTTTGCCATTGGATATTCTTTCCTGCTTTGTCAAAGATTAGTTGGCCATACGTATGTGGGTGCAATTCTGGGGTCCCTAAACTATGCCATTAAGTCTATGTATTTGTTTCTGTGCCAATACCATGCTGTCTTGATGGTTATAGCTTTGTGGTAGAGGCTAAAGTCTGGCATTGTGGTGCCTCTCACTTTGGTTTTCTTGTTCAGTATTACTTTGGCTATTCAGGGTCTTTTGTGTTTCCATACACATTTTGTGATTGTCTGTTCCAGCTTGGAGAAGGATGCTGGTGCAATGTGATTGGGGCTGCCTATAATGTGAGGACTGCATTGGGTCGTATTGACATTTCGCCAATATTTATTCTTCCAATCCACGAGCATGGAATGTTTTTCGCTTTCTCTGTATCTTCGTCAATTTCCTTCACAAGCCTTCTATAGTTTTCAGCATACAGATCTTTAACCCCTTTGGTTAAGTTTATTCCTAGGTATTTTATGACTCTTGGTGCATTGTATATTGTATCCGTTTCCTTATTTCTCTTTCTGTTGCTTCATTATTGGTGTATAAAATGCAACCAATTTCTGTACATTGATTTTGTACCCTGCAATATTGCCAAATTCATGTATCAGTGCTAGCGGACTTTTGATGGAGTCTGTCCGAAATTCCATGTATAGTGTCATGTCATCTGCAAAAAGTGGAAGTTTGACTTCATCTTTGCAAATGATGATACCTTTAATTTCATTTACTCTCTGATTACTGATGCTAAGACTTCCAACACTATGTTCAACAACCGGGGTGAGAGTGGACATCTCTGTCTTGTTCCTGATCTCAGGGGGAATGCTCTCAGTTTTTCCCCATTGAGGACGAAATTTACTGTGGGCGTCTGATTAATGGCTTCTATGATGTTTAAAGTACTTTCCTTCAATCCCATCTTTCTTGAGGGTTTGTATTAAGTAAGGATGCGGTATTTTCTCAAATACTTTTTTTCTGCATCTATTGACAGTGTACTATGGTTTTTATCTTTTCTTTTATTAACGTGATGTAGCACAATGATTGATTTTTGAATATGGCACTAGCCCTGCAGGCCATGAATGAATCCCTCCTGATCGTGTTGAATAATACTTTCTATATGCTATTGAATGTGATTTGCTAGTATCTTGTTGAGAATTTCTGCACCCCTATTCATCAGGGATATTGACCTGTAATTCTCCTTTTTTTCTGTGTCACTGTCTGGTTTTGAATCACCATAATGCTGGCTTCATAAAATGTGTCTGGAAGAATTCCTTTCATTTCCATATTTTGAAACACCTTGGGAAGGATGGCTATTATCTCTACTTTAAAGGTCTGCTAGAAATCGCCAGGGAAGCCACCTGGACCAGGACTCTTATTTATTGGGAGATTTTTGATAACGGATTCAATTTCCTCACTAGTTATGGGTCCGTTCACATTTTCTATTTCTTCCCGTTTGAGCTTTGGAAGTGTGTGGGAATGGAGGCATTTGTCCATTTCTTCCAGGTTGTCCAGTTTGTTTGCATAGAAGATAATATAGTGTTTCCTGATGAATGCTTGAATTTCTGTGGGATTCTTTGTAATAATTCCATTTTCATTCGTGATTTGACCTCTTTGAGTCCCCTCTCTTTTCTTTTTGAGAAGCCAGGCTAGACGTTTATCAATTTTGTGTATTTTCTCAGAAACACAACTCTTGCTTTCATTCATGTGCTCTACTGTTTTCCTTTAGACTCCATATTGTTTACTTCTGCTCTGATCTTTATTATTTTTCTTCTTCTGCTCGCTTTGGGGTGTGTTTACTGTCCTGTTACTAATTCCTTTAGGTGTGCTGTTAGATTTTGTATTGGCGATTTTACTTGTCTCTTGTGATAGGCCTAGATAGCATTGTTTGTTGTTGTTGTTGTTGTTGTTGTTGTTGTTGTGTTTTGTTTTGTTTTTGTTGTTCCCTGTCAGGAGTGCCCTTGCTGCATCCCGAAGGGTTTGCATTGTTGTATTTCATTTTCATTTGTTTCCTTATATCTTTTAATTTCTTCTCAAATTGCCTGGTTCACCCATTTTTCATTAGTGGGATGTTTTTTAACCTCCATGCTTTTGGAGATTTTCCATCTTTTTTCTGTGTTTAATTTAATGTCCCCTGCAATTACCACATTCTTATCAACAAGGTTCTGTATGTTTTTAATTAATTGTTTATATATTTGTGTGTCTCCGAATTTGGTGTGTAGACATTTAAAATTTTTAGCTCTTCCTGATGGAGAGACCCTGGAATTAATATAGAAAGCCCTTCGTCATCTTTTGTTACAGCCTTTGATTTCAACTCTAGTTTGTATGATATAAGTTGGCTACTCCAGGTTTCTTTTGACCTCCAGTAGCATGATAGATACTTCTCCATCCCCTCATTTTCAATCTGAAGGTGTCCTCATGTCTATAAGCAGTCTCTTGTAGACAGAAAATAGATGGGTCTTATTCTGTTTTTTGTTTTTGTTTTTTCTATCCATTCTGATACACTATGTTTTCGGTTGGAGCATTTAGTCCATTGAAATTCAGTGTTATTATGAAAAGATATGCGTTTAGAGTCATTGTGATGTCTGTAGGTTTCATGCTTGCAATGATGCACCAGTTTCCTTTCCCACCAACAGTGAGAGAGGGTTACTCTTTGTCCATATCCTCACCAGCATCTGTGGTTTCCTAAGTTGCTCATTTTAGCCACACTGACTAGTGTGAGGTGGTATCTCAGTGTGGCTTTGATGTGTATTTTCCTGATGATGACTGATGTTGAGCATCCTTTCATGTGTTTTTGGGCCATCTGGATGTCTCTTTTGGAAAAGTGTCTATTCATGTCTTCTTCCCATTGTTTCACTGTATTACATTTTCCAGGTGTGACTTGGGTAAGTTCTTTATACATTTTGTGTAGTAACTCTTTATCCAATATGTCATTCACAAATATCTTCACTCCTTCCATCGGTTGCCTTTTAATTTTGCTGATTGTTTCCTTTGCAGTGCTGGAGATTTGTATCCTGACTAGGTCCTGATCATTCAATTTTGCTTTTCATTCCCTTGTCTTGTGAGACATGCCAAGGAAGAAATTGCTGTAGTTGAGGTCAAAGGGTTTTTTTTCCTCTTTTCTCCTCTAGTGTTTTGATGGTTTCCTGTCTCACATTTAAGGCTTTCATCCATTTTGCCTTTATTTTTGTGCACGTTGTAAGAAAGTCATCTAGTTTATTCTTCATCATGTTACTGTTCAGTTCTCCCAGCACCCTTTGTAAAGAGACTGTCTTCTCTCCATTGGATTGTCTTTCCAGTTTTGTCAAAGATTAGTTCACCATACATTTGTGGGGCCCCTTCTGGGTTCTCTATGCTGTTTCATTGGCTCATGTGCCTGTTTTTGTGCCAATGTCATACTATCTTAACGATTACAGCTTCGTAGGAGAGGCGAAAGTCTGGGCTGCCTCCCACTTTGGCTTTCTTTTTTCAAGATAACTTTGACTACTCAGCTTCTTTGGTTGTTCCGTGCAAATTTTCAGATTGCTTGCTCTAGTCTGGAGAAGAATGTTGGTACAATTTTGATTGGTATTGCATTAAATGTGTAGATTGCGTTCGGTACTATTGACATTTTAACAGTATTCATTCTTCCACTCTTTGGCATGGATTGTTTTTTTTTTTTTTTTTTTTCTGTATTTGATGTGTCTTCATCCTTTTCCTTGATACATTTTCTGTACTTTTCACTGTACAGATCTTTTACTTCTTTGGTTAGGTTTCTTGCTAGGTATTTACGGTTCTTGGTGAAATTGTAACTGGCATTGATTTCTTGACTTCATTTCTGTTGCCTCCTTATTGGTGTATAGAAATGCAACCAGTTTCTTTACACTATTTTGTATCCTGTGAGTTTGGTCAATGCATGTATCAGATCTAGCAGCGTTTTCATGGACTCTTTTGGGTTTTCCGCATTCAGTCTCATGTCATCTTCGAAAGGCCAAAGTTTGACTTTCAATGATATATGTTAAGTTAAGTTTAGTTAAAAAAGAATTTACCCTTTGGGCTCTATGTTAACTTGATAATTGCACAATAAGTGACAAATAAGAAAGAACCGTGCATATTATTCCACATTAGAATTGGTAACTGGAATCTAACTCTTTAAAACATATTGAATCTCTCATGATATGGATAGGAGTATGAAACATCTAACTTCACCCCGTGCACACGTGTGTATTTGTAAACACATATGCTAAACAGTAAAATTGTAATACTCGTGAGGTGTGCCATATTTTACATGTTCATGGTACAGATAATATTGTTTTTACCGTCTTTTTGGTAGCAGCCCGAATAAGACATTTGGAATCAACAAGAGAATTCAGAACCTACAGGGTACATTCTCCATGCTCTATACTGGCTTACAAATAAATGAACAAATGGAATTAAAAAATAGATTGCACTGGTAATCATGTTTATTGCAATTGTGCATTAACTTTTTATGGACTCTAGCCATACTAAGAGTGCACGTGAATAAGTGTTGGAAATGACACACTTTATTTGACATGAGCAAACTCACTAGAAACATATACTTTCAAAAACTTTTTAATATTCATTTTCACACTTTCTATAAGGCTTAATAACTTATTACTCCACATTTAGAAGAGCAAAGGTCGACATGGTGAACTTTGCATGTGTTACAATGGCTATCACATAATAATATTTGATATCCTAGAATTTTAAACAACTATACAGCTGCACGGCTCATGCTAGGTATTTAAACCTTGACATATTTTAGCTTTCTCTTTTTCATTATTTAATCGTTTTTTTTAGAATTAGCTTTTGCTACAATCGCATAACTACTAACTTGGGTAATGGACATCCAAGGTTCCAGCTTATCTGTTTTTGTATCAGTGAGGAAAATGAATCTCTATATCATTGCCTTTTCAAATAACCATGGCTATGTTTTAGTTCTTTTATCACTGCAATAATAAATTCTGTTGTCTTCTATGTCTTTTTTGAAGCCCAGTGATTAATCTTATGACTATGATTCTACATTCTTGTTGTTATACTGCTTTTATCTATTTTAATCAATTCTTTAACGGTGACTTCTTCCTGGAATTTCGTCTCAGGGGAATTCTTGCGTATCATCATTTTGGATAATTTTCTATCCCTTATGTGTTTTAACGTTGTTGTTGTTTTTGTTGTTGTTGTTGTTTTGTTTTGTTTTGTTTTGTTTTGTTTTGTTTTATGTTCTATACACCTGAGAGCACTGCTACTTTAAAGTGGGCTCATACCCTCTCCATGGCCTGGCCCTTCAGGACGTGTGTTTTGGAAAGTGTTACTTGCTTCGTGTTGCTATGACTTTTGTTGTTTGATTTCTCATCTCAGAGTGATTTTTGAAAATCCCGTGAGGTGTGCTTTGATGTGTTCCTTGAAGTACCAAAGGATCTTGCCCTTCCCAACAATGGGGGTTACTCCTGGTAGTGAGATCCTGGATGTGATGGCGCCAAAGCCCCGGAGCCACACAGACAGCTCTTCCAAAAAGCTCTAGGCAGCTGCACCTATGAAAGCCGCTCATTTTCTGATTTCCCAGAGGTTACCTTGGGCCAAATTGTGGATTTTGTAAATTTCCTGGCCCCATCGATTTCTTCTACCAGCCAGATCTTAGATTGTAGGCAACTGATACCTCCGAGTTGCTTTTCCAATTTGTAAAGGGGAAGTATAACGCCTATGTTCATTATAGTGGGGAGATTACAGGTAATGCCTGTAAAACGTGTGGAAAAACTCCTGGCACATTACACTCCATAAACACTGTATTTTGTTTTGATTTCCTCATGGTTGTCCTGCATCCATACAAACTGTATTTCCAGGGTGGTTTCTTTTGTAGGTCAAAATGTAAGCTACACCATAGAAGCTATCAACGAGGCAAAATGTTTCTCCTATGCGTCAGGACGTGACCCTTCCCTTTTTGTATATGTATACTAAATTTGGTGGTAGAGATTATTGAAGACTTGAATGTGTATTGCAGTCTAGTACAACGGGAGACAGTTAAAAATCCCCTATTTCAGGCATCGTGGATACACATATTGAACACCTTAGGTGTCAGGTGCTATTAGGTTCAAGTACACAGTGATAATCCAACATGCATTCTCCATATATTCAGGATGTTTCAAACCTTAGCAACGAATGGTACAGGTGTAATTACAACGTGTGGCAAATGCTGTTAAATAAAAGACTAAATGTTATGAGAAGGAATAGCACAGGGGACAAAGTGTAGATTAGAGGATTGGCCAACAAAGGTTTCTTGGGGAGAAAAGTCCTTTTTTCAAAATTGGACCCATAACAAGAACTGGTAAGGAAACTAGCAAACACAAAATGCATTCTAAGCGGAACCTACGTGGGTCTAATTTGAGCAACCAGGAAAAGAGACCGTCCCGGTTACCTAATGAAAGGAGAATCAGGAAAGATGGCATTAGAGGGGTGACAAGACAGGACTGTCAACATCTGGTGGTCATGTTACAGATTCTATGTGTCATTTTGAGTACAGTGGAGATTACAGGGTTGTCTTAAGCAGAGGAATGAACTGCTCAGATTCAGGATTTTTGCATTGCATTCCGGATGCAGTGAAAAAACGAACTGGGATTTTGGTGGGAAGGGAAAGGCAGCATGGGGCTAAGAACGAAAATGGAGAGTAGGCAGAAGGTGGTGAGAGACTAGCTGGCTTGGCATACATTGTAGTTGGAGTTGAGAGCCCCTACTGCTGAGTGGATCACAGGAAAGACGTTGAGGAGGGGAGGACTGACAATGAGTCTCTTCCCCTCTTGAGCAACTGAAGACAAAGCCCCATTAAGAGAGAAACACAAGAGGGGTCTTAAGTTGGTCATGGATTTCAATTGATTGTTGATTGGGTATTAATTCATAGGCTTAGAGAATTTTGCTTAGAATTTTATCTTTTCATTGTTTTGTTTCTACAAATTGCTTCGTTATTACCATCTTGAGGTTCTAACGGATGGTCTCCAATTCTTCGCTGTCACCAAAAGACTTTCTTACATAAGAGTATGGACATGATGGGTTATGTAGGGCCATCATCTTCTACCCAGTCTTTGTCATCGTCACAAATACTTAATGGCCAGTGTTGTAGAATAACCTCAAGCTCCAACAGGGTTGTTCTCACTGTTCTCGGAATGCCTGCCCCTCCTTTATTCCCACACATTTGCTTTTGTCGCCTTTGTCCTCCTCCTTTCTGCCTGCCAACTAGAAATTCGGTCATCCTTTAAGATTCTTTGTGCTATGCCTCTGAGACGCCTTTACTGATCTACTCGGCTCAGTGGACTTCTGCTACATGAAACTTGACCTTGAAGTCTCACTGTGCTTTGTATGGTGTTTGGGTTTTTTCTACCCTCAAATATTGAAAGTTTCTTGAAGGCAAGGAGGAGGTCTTGCATGCTTTCAGAAATTTTTATAAACACTCAAACATGGTCAAAGTTTAGAAATCCTTCTTGGCGAGGTGGTTGAGTCAACGTCAAATCAGGTGGGAGGGGAGTCTGCTGAAGGAATAACACTGGACTGTTTGAAACTATCCTTGATATGTTGAATGGACCTAATAAATGTATGAATTGACACATTTTATTTATTTAACTGATACTAGACTAAATCATTTATTTGAAATGTTACTTTATGATAATGGCGGTCTTAAAGTTTATTGCAGAAAATTTAGAAAACAAACAAGAGAGAAAGAAAAATGGTCATAAGTCAAACACCTGGAGATAAGCATATCTAAACACCTTTTTTATGTTTATGTATGTTTGGCAGAGAGAGAGAACGTGAGAGAGATGAGCAAGAGTGGAGGATGGGAGGAGAGAGAGAGATAGAGTGAATCATAAGCAGGCTCGACGCTGTCAGTGCAGAGCTCAATGTGGAGCTTGATCGCACACAAAAAAATCCTGCGATGTCGACTGGGATTATGTTCAATCTGTAGATCAGGTTGATAATTGACATTTTACTAGCGAGGCTTCCATGGCTAGATATGGCATATCTCTCCATTTATTTATATCTTCCTTGATTTACCCAATCAGCCTTCTGTGGCTTTTCCCGTACAGATCCTGTGCATGTTGTTAGATTTAAATGTAAGTATTTCAATGTTTGGTGTGATTTTAAATGGTTCTTTAAAAAACAGTTCACATTCTTATTGTTCACTGCTTATGTACAAAAATGAGACTGAGCTTTATATATTGACCGTGTATTCTGGGGCTTATTTAATTATGTTTGAGTTCTAGAAAACTGATGTATAGTCCTTAGAATTTGTTTCATGTTGATAATCACATGATTTAAGAGTTGAGGCAGTTTTAAGGGCACCTGGATGGCTCCATCAGTTGACTACCAGACTGCTGGGTTCAGCAGCTCAGGTCATGGTCCTATGGTCAGGGGATTGAGCCCCGTTTGGGGCTGTGTGCTAAGCATGGAGCCTGCTTAAGCTTCTCTCTCTGTCTTTCTCTCTGTCTCTTTCTCTCCCCGTCTCTGTTCATTCTCTCTTCCAAAATACGAATTGAAAAATCAATAAATAAAAGAATCGAGATACTTTTTATTTTTACTTTTTCCACTGTGAAGGCCTTTTCTATGCCTTTTTCTCACATGTCACGCTTGTAGTCAGTGGAGGTCATGGTGTTTATGTCGATTTGTACACAGGACTGGCTGATTCCCTGCTTTTATTGTCTCCTTCCTTGGATTTCTGCCAAACTTTCCCCAATCAAAATAGGATTCAGAGGGACCCTATTCTAGTTTCGGTTCAAGATTGCTGTGTATGAAGGCCTTGAACTCAACTCCTCCAAGGTGAAAGAAGGTTTCAACTAACTCCACATCGAACTTAAACTTTCTAATTGATTGACTTTTTCTTTCCATCTTCTCTCTTTCTTTATGTGTATTTATTTTTGAGACAGAGGGAGACAGAGCGCAAGTTGGGGACGGGTGGAGAGAGAGGGAGACATAGAATGGGAAACAGGCTCCAGGCTCTGAGCTGTCAGCACAGGGCCCAATGCTGGGCAGGAACCCAGGAGCCATGAGATCATGACCTGAACTGAAGTCGGATGATTAATCAGCTGAGCCACCCAGGCGCCCCCTCCCCACTCTCACCTTATCTCTTTATTCAGGATCCTGAAAGCAAAGTATCACCTCATGGGAACTGAAACTACCCCTCTAGCAATAAGGACTCCCTGAGCGAATAAGACTCCACCCTCAAGCCAAAGACAATGACCAACCTGACTTTAGTGACCACCTGTGTGTACCTACCTCCTTTTGTCCCACATTTTCTTTACATAAACCTGGAGGTATTTTCAGCACTTTACAGAGAGTCTTTGATGTGAGTCTGCTGTATCTCTGGTGTCGGCCTCTGAATAAGTTCCCCATTTGTTTCACCTCCACTAGTTCCTTTGAATTGCGATTTTGTCAGTAATGAGTAGCCAAACCTCACCTTTTTTGGGTCCCCTGGAGCGAGGTGCTCTTGTGCCTGAACTCCCTGACTACATTTTCTGCTGAACCATCCAGAAGGTGTACTTCCAATTTGTCCAGCTCCCTGGGGATTGCACCTATTGATATAACAATTCCTCCTGAGGAGCTGAGGACTGACTGCACAGATGGTGCCTAACAAACCATAGAAAATCAAAAGACAACAGCAAGACAGTGAGACAGTAACAAAGGAAATATTCACTCCTAACGTTGCCAAGGGCAGTTGGGGAAGGACCAGAAACAGACTCCTCTGTCCTTGGGCAGGAAACAGAAAGAAAAAAAAAAAACACTGCAGTTTGAAAGGAACAACTGTCATATAAAAGAGAACATTAGAACTCTGTCAATGTCAGAGGAGCCGCAGGAGTTCTCTCTGGGTCATAGAGACACGAGAGTGGCAGGGTTACATTTTACATCCACATTTTTTCCTGTTTACTTATTTTTGAGAAGCAGAGAATACAAGCAGAGCAGGGGCAGAAAGAGGGGGACAGAAGATTCAGAGAAGGCTCTACACTGACAGCATCCAGCCCAAAATGGTTCTCAAATTCATGAACTGTGAAATCACGACCTGAGCTGATGTCAGATACTCGATCCACTGAGCCACCCAGCTGCCCCACATTCTCCATCCACCTGAAATGCATAGATCAGAGCAGGGTCCAGTTGCTGTAGCTGGCCTGCTGCCTCAGTAAGTTCCAGGCCCACAATTCACACCAGCCCCAATTGCACTGGACACACACACACACACACACACACACACACACACACACACGACATGTTTTTTCCCCCTTAATCAATGCAGTTGAAAGAGCAACTAGCATATAAAAAGAGCCATTCCTGGACTTTAACACACCTCAGCTCCCACGGCCCCTTCAGGGCACCCTCTCCATGGAAAGTCCTGGTACACCCTAGTTTATATCCACTTCAGCTTCAACTATATTGGCAAGGTAACCTCTGCATGTACAGCCCCAGGTGCCTTCAGCTTGTACGCACTTTAGCTTCACCTATCTTGCCCAGGAATCGTCTGCATAGAGAGATCAAGGACATCCTGACCCACAGACTGCTTATGTTCTAGCCACCCTGTACAGGGTACCTGTACACAGCACCCCAGCATGGCTCAACTTGCATTCATTTCAGCTTCAGCTGTCCTGCCATTGTACCCTCAACACACAGAATCCTGGGACACCCCAGTCTGCGTTCACTTCATCTCTACGTATCCTGACAGGGCGCCTGCTATGTAGAAAGCTCCAGGATCCCCAGTCCATGCAAGCCACGGCTTCAGCCAGCCAGCAAATGTCACCAACTTGCACACAGGGTCTACCCAGGGGGACAATCATGTATAAGACAATTCCTTCAAGTGTAGGAGAAGTAACTGCTCTGCCAGTCTATAGGAACAAATGCAGCAAGGGAAGCAAAGTGGAGACACAGGGGAATATGCTCCAAAAGAAAGAACAATAAAAAAACCAGAAAAGAGCTGAAACGGAGGTAAGCATTTTGCCTCAATTAAATAAAGAATATAAATTAATGATGGTCAAGATGCTCGCCGGGCTGCAGAGAAAAGACAAGAACTAAGTGAGACCCTTAATCAAGAGATAACAAACACACATAAAATCAGAGTTCAAGAAGAAAATCGCTGGAAAAAAAAGAACACTAGAGGGAATCAACAGTAGAAGACGGCATGAGGAAGGACATATCAGTGGATATGGAAGACAGATTAAGGGAAAGCACCCAAAACAAACAGCAGAAAGATTTTTTTTTTTCTAATGAGGATAAGTTTAGGGATACTTTGGAAATATCAAGTGACCAAAAATTAACATAAGGGATTCTAAAAGAAGGAAAAGGGGTACAAAAAGTATTTGAAGAAAAGATAACTGAAGACTTTCCAAAACTAGGGAAGAAAACAGACATCTAAGACAAGAAGCACAGAGTTCCAAACATGATGAAACCAAGGAGCCCCACACTGTGACATATAATAATTTTTTTTAATATATGAAATTTATTGTCAAATTGGTTTCCATACAACACCCAGTGCTCATCCCAAAAGGTGCCCTCCTCAATACCCATCACCCACCCTCTCCTCCCTCCCACCCCCCATCAACCCTCAGTTTGTTCTCAGTTTTTAACAGTCTCTTATGCTTTGGCTCTCTCTCCCAATCTAACGTCTTTTTTTTTCCCCTCCCCCATGGGTTCCTGTTAAGTTTCTCAGGATCCAAAAAGAGTGAAACCATATGGTATCTGTCTTTCTCTATATGGCTTATTTCACTTAGCATCACACTCTCCAGTTCCACCCATGTTGCTACAAAAGGCCATATTTCATTTTTTCTCATTGCCACGTAGTATTCCATTGTGTATATAAACCACAATTTCTTTATCCATTCATCAGTTGATGGACATTTAGGCTCTTTCCATAATTTGGCCATGGTTGAGAGTGCTGCTATGAACATTGGGGTACAAATGCCCCTATGCATCAGCACTCCTGTATCCCTTGGGTAAATTCCTAGCAGTGCTATTGCTGGGTCATAGGGTAGGTCTATTTTTAATTTTCTGAGGAACCTCCACACTGCTTTCCAGAGCGGCTGCACCAATTTGCATTCCCACCAACAGTGCAAGAGGGTTCCCGTTTCTCCACATCCTCTCCAGCATCTATAGTCTCCTGATTTGTTCATTTTGGCCACTCTGACTGGCGTGAGGGGATACCTGAGTGTGGTTTTGATTTGCATTTCCCTGATAAGGAGCGACGCTGAACTTCTTTTCATGTGCCTGTTGGTCATCCGGATGTCTTCTTTAGAGAAGTGTCTATTCATGTTTTCTGCCCATTTCTTCACTGGGTTATTTGCTTTTTGGGTGTGGAGTTTGGTGAGCTCTTTATAGATTTTGGATACTAGCCCTTTGCCCGACATGTCATTTGCAAATATCTTTTCCCATTCCGTTGGTTGCCTTTTAGTTTTGTTGGTTGTTTCCTTTGCTGTGCAGAAGGTTTTTACCTTTATAAAGTCCCAGTAATTCACTTTTGCTTTTAATTCCCTTGCCTTTGGGGATGTGTCGAGTAAGAGATTGCTAGGACTGAGGTCAGAGAGGTCTTTTCCTGCTTTCTCCTCTAAGGTTTTGATGGTTTCCTGTCTCACATTCAGGGCCTTTATCCATTTTGAGTTTATTTTTGTGAATGGTGTAGGGAAGTGGTCTAGTTTCAACCTTCTGCATGTTGCTGTCCAGTTCTCACAGCACCATTTGTTAAAGAGACTGTCTTTTTTCCATTGGATGTTCTTTCCTGTTTTGTGAAAGATGAGTTGGCCATACGTATGTGAGTCTAGTTCTGGGGTTTCTATTCTATTCCATTGGTCTATGTGTCTGTTTTTGTGCCAATACCATGCTGTCTTGATGATGACAGCTTTGTGGTAGAGGCTAAAGTCTGGGATTGTGATGCCTCCTGCTTTGGTCTTCTTCTTCAAAATTCCTTTGGCTATTCGAGGCCTTTTGTGGTTCCATATGAATTTTAGGATTTCTTGTTCTAGTTTCGAGAAGAATGCTGGTGCAATTTTGATTGGGATTTCATTGAATGTGTAGATAGCTTTGGGTAGTATTGACATTTTGACAATATTTATTCTTCCAATCCATGAGCAGGGAATGTCTTTCCATTTCTTTAAATCTTCTTCAATTACCTTCCTAAGCTTTCTACAGTTTTCAGCATACAGATCCTTTACATCTTTGGTTAGATTTATTCCTAGGTATTTTATGCTTCTTGGTGCAATTGTGACTGGGATCAGTTTCTTTATTTGTCTTTCTGTTGCTTCATTGTTAGTGTATAAGAATGCAACTGATTTCTGGACATTGATTTTGTATCCTGCAACTTTGCTGAATTCATGTATCAGTTCTAGCAGACTTTTGGTGGAGTCTATCGGATTTTCCATGTATAATATCATGTCATCTGCAAAAAGCGAAAGCTTGACTTCATCTTTGCCAATTTTGATGCCCTTGATTTCCTTTTGTTGTCTGATTGCTGATGCTAGCACTTCCAGCACTATGTTAAACAACAGCGGTGAGAGTGGGCATCCCTGTCGTGTTCCTGATCTCAGGGAAAAAGCTCTCAGTTTTTCCCCGTTGAGGATGATGTTAGCTGTGGGCTTTTCATAAACGGCTTTTATGATCTTTAAGTATGTTCCTTCTATCCCGACTTTCTCAAGGGTTTTTATTAGAAAGGGTGCTGGATTGTGTCAAAGTCCTTTTCTGCATCGATTGACAGGATCCTATGGTTCTTCTCTTTTTTTCTTTTTTTTTTTGTTAATGTGTTGTATCACGTTGACTGATTTGCGAATGTTGAACCAGCCCTGCATCCCAGGAATGAATCCCACTTGATCATGGTGAATAATTCTTTTTATATGCCATTGAATTCGATTTGCTAGTATCTTATTGAGAATTTTTGCATCCACATTCATCAGGGATATTGGCCTGTAGTTCTCTTTTTTTACTGGGTCTCTGTCTGGTTTAGGAATCAAAGTAATACTGGCTTAATAGAATGAGTCTGGAAGTTTTCCCTCCCTCTCTATTTCTTGGAATAGCTTGAGAAGGATAGGTATTATCTCTGCTTTAAACGTCTGGTAGAACTCCCCTGGGAAGCCATCTGGTCCTGGACTCTTATTTGTTGGGAGATTTTTGATAACCTATTCAATTTCTTCGCTGGTTATGGGTCTGTTCAAGCTATTTCCTCCTGATTGAGTTTTGGAAGAGTGTGGTTGTTCAGGAATTTGTCCATTTCTTCCAGGTTGTCCAATTTGTTTGCATATAATTTTTCATAGTTTTCCCTGATAATTGTTTGTATCTCTGAGGGATTGGTTGTAATAATTCCATTTTCATTCATGATTTTATCTATTTGGGTCATCTCCCTTTTCTTTTTGAGCATGGTTAGAGGTTTGTCAATTTTGTTTATTTTTTCAAAAAACCAACTCTTGGTTTCGTTGACCTGCTCTACCGTTTTTTTTAGATTCTATATTGTTTATTTCTGCTCTGATCTTTATTATTTCTCTTCTTCTGCTGGGTTTAGGCTGCCTTTGATGTTCTGCTTCTATTTCCTTTAGGTATGCTGTTACATTTTGTATTTGGGATTTTTCTTGTTTCTTGAGATAGGCCTGGATTGCAATGTATTTTCCTCTCAGGACTGCCTTTGCTGCATCCCAAAGCGTTTGGATTGTTGTATTTTCATTTTCGTTTGTTTCCATATATTTTTTAATTTCTTCTCTAATTGCCTGATTGACCCACTCATTCGTTAGTAGGGTGTTCTTTAACCTCCATGCCTTTGGAGATTTTCCAGACTTTTATCTGTTTTTGATTTCAAGCTCCATAGCATTGTGTTCTGAAAGTATGCATGGTATAATTTCAATTCTTGTAAACTTATAAAGGGCTGTTTTGTGACCCAGTATGTGATCTATCTTGGAGAATGTTCCATGTGCACTCGAGAAGAAAGTATATTCTCTTGCTTTGGGATGCAGAGTTCTAAATATATCTGTCAAGTCCATCTGATCCAATGTCTCATTCAAGGCCCTTGTTTCTTTATTGACTGTGTGTCTAGATGATCTATCCATTTCTGTAAGTGGGGTGTTAAAGTCCCCTGCAATTACCACATTCTTATCAATAAGGTTCTTATGTTTATTCGTAATTGCTTTATATATTTGGGGGCTCCAGTATTCGGCACATAGACATTTATAATTGTTAGCTCTTCCTGATGGGTGGACCCTGTAACTATTATATAATGTCCTTCTTCATCTCTTGTTACAGCCTTTAATTGAAAGTCTAGTTTGTCTGATAGAAGTATGGCTACTCCAGCTTTCTTTTGGCTTCCAGTAGCATGATAAATAGTTCTCCATCCCCTCACTCTCAATCTAATGGTGTCCTCAGGTCTAAAATGAGACTCTTGTAGACAGCAAATAGATGGGTTTTGTTTTTTTATCCATTCTGATACCCAATGTCTTTTTATTGGCACATTTAATCCATTTACATTCAGTGTTCATTATAGAAAGATAAGGGTTTAGAGACATTGTGATGTCTGTATGTTTATGCTTGTAGTGATGTGTCTGTTACTTTGTGTCACAGGGTCCCCCTTAGGATCTCTTGTAGGGCTGGTTTAGTGGTGACAAATTCCTTCAGTTTTTGTTTGTTTGGGAAGACCTTTATCTCTCCTTCTATTCTAAATGACAGACTTGCTGGAGAAAGGATTCTCGGCTGCATAGTGTTTCTGTCTAGCATAGTGAAAATCTCGTGTCAATTCTTTTTGGCCTGCCAAGCTTCAAAAGAGAGATCAGTCACGAGTCTTATAGGTCTCCCTTTATATGTGAGGGCACGTTTACCCCTTGCTGCTTTCAGAATTTTCTCTTTATCCTTATATTTTGCCAGTTTCACTATGATATGTCGTGCAGAAGATCGATTCAAGTTACGTCTGAAGGGAGTTCTATGTGCCTCTTGGATTTCAATGCCTTTTTCCTTCCCCAGTTCAGGGAAGTTCTCAGCTATTATTTCTTCAAGTACCCCTTCAGCACCTTTCCCTCTCTCTTCCTCCTCTGGGATACCAATTATGCGTATATTATTTCTTTTTAGTGTATCACTTAGTTCTCTAATTTTCCCCTCATACTCCTGGATTTTTTTTATCTCTCTTTTTCTCAGCTTCCTCTTTTTCCATAATTTTATCTTCTAGTTCACCTATTCTCTCCTCTGCCTCTTCATTCCGAGCCCTGGTGTTTTCCATTTTGTTATGCATTTCGTATAAACCGCTTTTCAGCTCCTCGTGACTGTTGCTTAGTCCATTGATCTCTATAGCAAGAGATTCTCTGCTGTCCTCTATACTGTTTTCAATCCCAGCGATTATTTTTATGACTATTATTCTAAATTCACTTTCTGTTATATTATTTAAATCCTTTTTGATCAGCTCATTAGCTGTTGTTATTTCCTCGAGATTCTTCTGAGGGGAATTCTTCCGCTTGGTCATTTTGGATAGTCCCTGGCATGGTGGGGACCTGCAGGGCACTTCCCCTGTGTTGTGGTGTATAACTGGAGTTAGTGGGCGGAGCCGCAGTCAGACCTGATGTCTGCCCCCAGCCCACGGCTGGGGCCATAGTCAGACTGGTGTGTGTCTTCTCTTCCCCTCTCCTAGGGACGGGATTCACTGTAGGGTGGCATGGCCTGTCTGGGCTACTTACACTCTGCCAGGCTTGTGATGCTGGGGATCTGGCATATTAGCTGGGGTGGGTAGGCAAGGTGCACAGTGGCAGTAGGGGCAGGAATAGCTCGCTTCTCTTTAGGTGATCCACTTCAGGAGGGGCCCTGTGGCAGCAGGAGGGAGTCAGATCCGCTGCCAGAGGTTTGGCTCTGCAGAAGCGCAGAGTTGGGTGTTTTCGCTGAGCGAGCAAGTTCCCTGGTAGGAACTGGTTCCCTTTGGGATTTTGGCTGGGGAATGGCCGGGGGAGATGGCTCTGGCGAGCGCCTTTGTTCCCCACCAAACTGAGCTCTGTTGTCCGGGGCCTCAGCATCTCTCCCTCCCTTTGTCCTCCACCCTTCCCGCTTTCAGAGCAGTGCTGTTAACTTATGACCTCCCAGATGCTAAGTCGCGCTTGCTGTCGGAAAACACAGTCCATCAAGCCCCTCCGCTTTTGCAAGCCAGACTCAGGGGCTCTGGTTGGCCAGAGAGCCGCCCGTCGCCCGGCTCCCTCCCACCAGTTCCTGGAGCACACACCGCCTCGCCGCCCTTCCTACCCTCTTCCTTGGGCCTCTCATCTACACTTGGCTCCGGCGTCTCCATTCTGCTAATCCTCTGGCGGTTTTCTGGGTTATATAGGCAGGTGTAGGTGGAATCTAAGTGATCAGCAGGACGCGCGGTGATTCCAGTGTCCTCCTACGCCGCCATCTTACTCTGTTCTCCTGGGGACAGTTGACATATAATAATTAAAATGTCAAAGTTTAAAGATTGATAAAGAATTTCAAAAGTTATAAGAGAGAAACAAATGTTACCTATGATTTGAAAAACAGTTCTCAACAAACAAACACCTAAAGTTGTCAGCTATTTTTCAGCAGAAAGTTGGCATGCTGGGAAAGAGTGACAAGGTATCTTCAAAGGCCTGAAAGGATAATCCCACAACAAAGAAAACACTACCTGGAAAGATTATCATTAACATTTGAAAAAAAAAAAGAGATAAAGAGTTTCTCAAACAGAAGATAAAGAAGTTTATCACCACTAATCAGCAATGCAAGAAATGTTAACCTGGAAAATCATAATTAGATATTACAGAATTATGAATAAAAAGATGTAAATAATGACAACATACACATAAAATATGGAGGAGGGACTTAAAAAGTCAGTTTGTATTTTATTTAAAAAAATATATGTTTTATTTCATGTTTGAGAGAGAGAGAGAGAGAGAGAGAGAGACAGAGTGTTAACAGGCAGGGACAGAGAGTGTGACAGGCAGAGAATCTGAAGCAGGCTCCAGACTCTGAGCTGTCAACATAGAGACCAATGTGCAGTTCAAACTCACGTATTGTGAGATCATGACCTGAGCTCGAAATCGCACACTTAACTGACTGAACCACCCAGTTGCCCCAAAGGTTAGTCTTCTTAAATTTCTCGAATGTGTGTATATTTAAGAGACCACCAAAATAACATAGACTGCTGTTCCTTGGGATGTTATATGTAAGCCTTGTGATAACAAACTCAAAACACAAAATACATGAAAAATAAGGAAAAAGAAAGCCAAGTAAAGCACAACACAAATTCATCTATGAAAAAGAAAGAGAGTACGGAAAAAAAGAAACAGAGAACTACAACAGCAACAGGAAAACAAAGAACAAAATTACAATTAGTACATAACGGTCAACAATTACTTTAAACATAAACGGCTGAAGTGCTCCAGTCAAAATATATAGGGTAACAGGATGGATAAAAAACAACACTCATCCATATGCTGCCCAGCACAGACTCACTTCAGACCTAAACACATACAGACTGAAAGTGAAGGGATGGAGATACATTTCCCGTGCAAATGAAAGCAAACAACAACAAGGACAACAAAAATAACATCAAACAACAACACCACTTCAGAACCAGGTAGCAACACCTATATCAAAACAAATAGACTTTAAAATCCTCAATAAACTATTACCAAACTCCACTCAACAACATGCTAAAATGATTACGTGGCTTTTATTCCAGGGAAACAAAGATGGCTCATCAAATCAATCAACATAATATCCTACCTCAACAAAACGAAGGGTAAACATCATATGATTATACCAATAAATGCAGAAAAAGCATATGACAAAATTTAACATGTATCCATGGTAAAAGTTCTCAACAAAGTCGGGAGGGTGGACATGCCTCAACACATGAAAATATTATTTTATATATTGTTTATATTAAAAACTTCACACCTAACATCTCAATGGTGAAAAACTGAGAGCTTTCCCTCTAAGATCAAGAACAAGATAAATATGTCTCCTTTGCCACTCTTGTTTCATATAACACTAGAAATCCTAGCCACAGGAATCAGATAAGAAAAAAAAATTAAAGTCATCTACGTTTGTAAACAAGCTAAACTGTCACTATCCACAGATGACATAAGAATATGCATAGAAAACCCTAAACTTTCCCCCCAAAACTACAAACAGTAATAAACGAATTCAGGAAAGTTGCAGATACGGAACTGATACACAGAAATTGGTAGGGTTTCTATATAATAATAATGAAGTCACAGAAAGAGAAATTAAGAAAACAACATCGTTCATAATTGCACCAAAAAGAGAAGGAGAGTAAAATAGCTACGACTCAACTTATCCAAAGAAGTGAAAGACCTGTAGTGTGAAAACCATAAGTCAATGATGAAAATGAAGATGACACAAACAAATTGAAAGATATCCCATGATCATGGACTGGAAGAATTAATATCATTACATGTCCATATTAGTCATAATTCTCTACAGTTTCAATGCAATCCCTATCAAGATACCAAAGGCACTTTTCACAGAACTGAAACAACTAATACTCAAATTTGTATGGGACCACAAAAGACCCTGAATCGTGAAAATAATCTTGAAAGACAAAAACATAGCTGGAGGTATCAAAACCCAGATTTCAAGATGTACTACACAGCTTCAAGTAAACCAATTAGTATGGGTAGTGACACAAAAATGGACACATAGGTCGATGGGACAGAATAGAAAGCCCAGAAATAAACCCATGCTTATGTGGTAAATTGACCTATAAAAAAGGAGGCAAGAATAAACAATGGGGGAAAGACAGTCTCTTCAACAAATGGTATTGGGAAACCAGGAAATCTACATGCAGGTAGCTGGAACTTAACCCTAACACTGGCCTGGGCTCTGACCCTAAAGGCACCTAGCATGGACGTCTAAAAGAAATAATCGATGGGGACCAATTACCATTGGGGAAAATCCTTAGAGGAAGACACACTCTCTCCATGACTTTTCCACGGCCTTGTTGGAGTTGGAGGAAGAGATCCTGAGAGAGTTTCAGTCTGGCCCACCCATATGTTTGGCTCCGCCCTTCCAACGCTAGCCCTCACCCATAAACACATGGGCCCTCATTTCAGTCCTGCAGGGAAATCACATCACTGTGGCTGGTTGGACCAAAGGCACTTCCGGGGAACCAACCTACCCCTACCCACTGCTCTGCCTCTAAGCGGGATCACCTTCTAAGACTGAGAAAAGAAGCGGTGGGACATGGATTCCTCCTTTTTCTACCCTCTGTTCTCTTCGGGACCTCAGGAGATTGAATGCTGCCCACACTCACTGGGGACGATAGTGCTTTACTGAGTCCACCAAATCAAATGCTAATCTCACCCAGAAACACTCTACAAATATCCCAAGAAAAAATGTTTAGTCTTGGGCACCCCATGGCCAACTCAAGTAGACACGTAATAATAACCATCACAGGGTCATTCTTGTTTTGCTTCCCTTCCCTCATTCACCTCCTATTGCTAACTTTCAAGTTCTGAAGTCGTTGCTTTTTATATTCTGACCAGTGTATAGTGTTAAGAGAAATTCGAGGAAAGGTGTCTTGCGCAGGGACTAGTGTTTTAGTTAATATGAAACTGTTTTCAGTAAGGTAAGGGAAAAAGATCTTAGCTAGGGCACCAACATACTCCATGTTACTTTATCAGGGGTGGCTTTCCAAACCCTTAACACGCTCATGGGAAGGCAGCGTAACATGGGTGAGAGCATGCATGTTGACCTAGGAGCAGAGTTGGTGCCCATCCCAGCCACAACACTCGTTTGTGTGTTATCTTGGACCAATTACTTAACATATCTGGAACTCAGTTGCCTAATTTATAAAATGGAAATAATAACAAAGGGTCAAAAAGATTAAATGACACTATTGGCAAGGTGCTTAATCCAACACCTGACAACACGGAACAAGTGCTCCACAGATGATAGCCATCATTATCCTCATTTGAACAGCTAAGACAGGCTAATATTCTGTCTGGAGTCAGATACCTACGGAGGAATCTCAGGTCTTCTGACACTGATTCTTCAATTTGGAGGGAGCCCAGGGCCAGGATGGCTGAAAGAGTACAAGGAGGTAGACCAGGAAGCCAGTCCTCTATCCACCTCTTATTTGATAGTCCAGTTGTATATTCATGTCCTTCCTTCCACTGAAAAGAAATGTAAATCCCTCCCTCTAGAAGAAATAATACACAGACGCTTGCATGAATTATTAAGTGTTAGGCTCTGTAAAACTGGCACATGCATCATCTCATTTAATCTACGATGGCCCTTCATATGGGAGTCCTTATTCCAATTTCCAGGTGAGGAAATTGAGACCTAGGAGAGTCAAGTGCCTCCCCCATAACTTGTTTATGACCGTGTTAGACAACAACCCTAGACTTCTCCTCCATGTCCAGTGTGTTTTCTTCTGTGCCACAGTTTGTTCTCTTCCAAGGCGAACACTGCTAAAGAATCATTGGAACAAAGCAGTAAAAAAAAAAAATCATTTAAAACGTCTAGTTTTCACCCAAGCACTGCTTTCTGGGTGAGATTGGTGTGTTTTCTCTCTGAGAAACAAAGGTAAGAAATTCCAAACCTCGGCTTTTGTTACGGAGTTATGAAGACTAGTAAAAGTTAGTAAAGCTCACTGGCAGATTAAGCTTTCCAAGTCGAAGACATTAGTTTCAATTCTCGTATTATGTGTGTTAAAGTGGGAGCTGGGATTTCACATGGCTTTGACAATCGCCATCAATTCCTTTCTTCAAGATTTGACTCTATATTCTCTTTCTTTCCTTTTTTTCTCTTTTCTAAGTATACTTCCAATCTGCCAGCTCATCCCTAGTTCTCCATATGTCTAGCAATGGCCATTTTTGCATATGTCCAATTAAATCTGTCATCAAAGGAGAATAAAAAGATAAAAGAACTAAGCCAGAGAAGTAAGACTCAATACTAAAATGTAAACTGGTGTTAACACTTCTACTTCCAGCCAAATGTAATAACAAACACTAGATTTATACTCCTTATGGAAGCAGCTAAAAGCGTAGACAAAATATATAAGAACCTGTTCTCAAAACATCATACATGAGGCAGTGAAGGGCAGTGATCCCTGATATTGGGAAATAAGTGAAATGGTTCCTATAGTGCCCTAGCTTTTTGACTAGGCACGGTATTGAATCTGTGCTATAGAGAGGAGGAAGCTGGCATAGCCCAACATTTTCCCTGATTTGTGGAGGGGGTTGTCACTGATTCAGGAAGACTGCTATATTTCACAGAGCAGAGTACCAAAGAAGAGAAAGTTGTTCACAGAGAGAACTCCAGATCAACAGATGGTCTGCCTTGAGTATTCAATGGAATATTGATAAACTCTTGTGTATGAGGACACTGAGACCAGGGGAAGGAACAATACCCACTGCCATACAGGGTCAGGAATAATGCCTGACAGCCAGTGTGGAAGACCTCACAATGTACATGCCATTTGGAAAATACTTGAAATTTGTGTCAGTACTGGATAAAAATTATCCGTAAACTAAGTGCTGCCTGTGCCTTGCCCAAAATATCTTTAAAGAAAGACCTGAAAGGATCAAGCTATTTTTAAGTAACTAAACCCTGTCCCAAATCAGAGGAAAGGATATTTTTAGGAATCTAAAAGTATCCAGCATCTGACAGGCTAAAACTGACAATGTTTGGCAACCCATAAAAAATTGTCGGGCATGCAAAGAAGCAGGAAAATAAGACACGTAAGGAAGGGGAACTCAACTGACACTGACCCAGAAATTACACAAATGATATAAGTTATGCATCAGAACATTCAAATAGTTATTATAACTATCATCAGTATATGCAAGATATTATAGGGCAGAATGAGCATGTTAAATAGAGACATGCAAGTGGTATGTAAGACCTAAACCAAACTTCACATGACAAAAGCAATGACTAAAATAAGAAATCTGGCCTATGATTACTGAATGGAATTAAAGGCATATAGACAGTGCAGAAAAAAAGGTTGATGAACCTAAAGACATAGCAATGGAAATCGTCTGAAATGAAACACACAGACAAAATATGCCTGCAAACCATCCAATATACATGTAATTGTATCTCCAAGGAACACAGACAAGAAAACTAATTTGAGTAAATAATGAAACTAATTTGAATTTATAGTTGGTAAGTTTGATGCAAACTAAAAATATAGAGTTCCAATAAGGTCAATGAACCTCAAGGACAGGAAATATGAGGAAAACTAAACCAAGGCACCCCACAATCAAATTGCTTTCATCCACGGAAAGGGAGGGAAATTATTTCTCATCAGAACCCATGCAATCTAGAATTCCGTAGGATAACATTTTTAAAGTACCTAAAGTAGGAAACCATTATGACCTGGGGTGAGGCACACATTTCTTAGCTACACCACCAACAATATGATTCATTACAAGAAAAAAATATGATTGGATTTATCACATTAAAACTTTTGCTTTTCAAAGAACAAAGACTTTGAAATCACAATACTGAGACTGGGAGAATATATTTACCAATCATCTATGTGAAATCGGACTTATATCTAGAACATATGGGCAATCCGCAAGATTCAATATTCTGTAGCTAAATGAACTAAAAAAAAAGGCAAAAGATTTGAGAAGACACATTACCAAAAAAGATATATGTACAGCAGATACACACATGAAAATGTGTTCAGCATCATGAGGTGAAATGCAAATATAAACAACAATGAGATAAATGAGATACAATGAGATCAACTACTGCTTCATGCCTACAAGATGTCTAAAATCAAAAGACAGGGCTCTGAAGTGTTAGCTAGGATATGAAAGAACTGGAATTCTCACACACTGCTGATGAGAATGTAAAAGTGATCAAACTACCCGGGCAAACAGTTTGACAGTATCCTAAAAAGCTGAAGATGCAACCTATTCTATGACTCAGCTAAATCTACTCTCAAATATTTTCCCTAGAGGGATCAAAGTATATGATCATACAAAAAAATAAATAAATAAAAGAAAGAAAGAACAGAGCAGAAAAGAAATGAAAAGAAAAGAAACAAAAAGAAAGAAAAGAAAAAATGAATGTTTATAGAAGCTTTGTTTTCAATAGGCTAAGGAGCACCTGGTGCCTCAGTTGGTAGATTTCTTGATTTCTGCTTGGGTCATTATCCCAGGGTCGTGATATTGAGACTCACATGGAGCTCCACACTGAGCATGGAGGATGCTTAAGATTCTTTTTCTCTTTCCCTCTGCTCTCTCTTTCTCTTTCTCTCTCCCTCCCCCTCTGCCTCTCCCTCTCTATGTCCCTCTTCCTCTCCATCTCCCTTTCCCTATCTCTCCCCCACCTGTCCTTCCACCCTCCCCTCTCCTTCTCACTCCCTCTCTCTCACTCTCTCTCTCTCATAAAAAGAAATAAATACGCCACATGTGGAAATAATACAAATGTCCACTGACATATGAACGGATAAACAAAGTAGTAACAGACTATTGATACACACAACACTATGGATAATCTTCAAAATGCTAAGTAAAAGAAGTCAATTCCCCACTCCTAAACAATAAGGAGTATGTCTTATACATTTTGATTTCTATAGTATTCTAGAAAATGCAAGATAATATGTAGGGACAGAAAACAGACCAGAGATTGCCTAGGAATGGCAATCCGGAAGACGTGGGGGAGGGAGGGATATCTCAGGGATACAAGGACATTTTTAGTGGTGACAGACATATTCTTTTCCTTGTCATGTATACATTGGTGGATATGTGACCAAAATTTACCAAATTATGTAATTGTATCTATTAGTATTAGTATTAATTATTAATTATGAATTAAGTAATTTATTTATTAGGGCTTTTTATTTTCAGAGAGAGAGATGAAGCGTTCATAACTAGGGGAGAGAGGCAAGGGAGAAAGAGAAATCTTAAGCAGACTCCATGCTTAGCATGGAGCCCAATAAAGGGCTTAATCGAACCTGGGATCATGACCTGAGCCAAAATCAAGAGTCTGATGCTCAAGTGACAGCCATTCAGGTGCTCCACCAATTACGTACTTTAAATATGTACAGTTTGTGTATATCAGTTAAACATTAATGAAGTTGTTAAAAAAAAAAACAAACATGATTGGATATTGTGTCTTTTGACCTCTGGGGCTGCTGTTTCAAACCTGGTCCACCAGCATCTACTGATTTTCGGAACCCCCAGGATCTTTCATACACTCACATAAGTTCTTCAAAATAAATGTAAGTTGGGAAAAGGGGAAATCCCCTGGCAGTTATCACGTGTATCAATTATAAATGTCACAACACTTAGAACTATGATCCATACATGAGATGGGTGATATAGCATATGTTTGCTTTCAACAACTTAGAGCTGGTTGAGTCCCAGCACCCCATTACCCTTGTACACTTGTTAATTACTTGTTTACAAGTTAATGGTCCTCTGCCTCCTTATACTGTATAAGAAGGGACTTGGTCTGTCTTGCTCACTTCTGTGTTTATAATGGCAGAGAACCAGGCTGGAACGCTGGAGGAAAAACCAAGTGGTGCTCGGAGATCTTCTTTGGATTGCAGAACTTGGAACGGCGGGCTCAGAGGACCCTGTTTCTCCAAACGTCTGAGCGCTGAATGCAAGAGGGGCAGGAAATTTACAGTCATCAGCTGCCATATCTGTGGGGGTTTTCCTGCACACAGAAAACAAAGGAAGAAGAACCAGGAGGAGGGGTCTCTAAGATAGAGACCAGAGTTCATTTTAGTCCCACCGGCCATCTTTGGTGCAGTATTGTATTCACTTCTCCAACATTATCCCATTTTATGCCTTTTAAGAAACCTTTTTAGTAGGTATCACCTTTCAGTTTTTTAGGTTTGTACCCTCAGAAGTCTAAGATGCCTGCAGTAGTTTGGCGAGCAACAGTGTTTTCAAGAAAATGTATTATGGTATTCAGTATACAGGGGCCAATGGGTACAAGTAAAATTATGGAGAAGAGGGGCCCTGCCAGGGCAGGAAGCCAGGATCCCAATCCGTGAGATCTCATTTGTTCCATTGATTGGTACTTTCCTGTTGTCTATCTTGAATTATTATTATTATTATTTTTTAATTTTAATTTTTATTTTTGTTTTTTATTATTATTAGTTCCTTAACCTTAGTTGTAAGTATTTCTGACTGGTTTAAAACATAGCAACATTCCTCCCCCGAAAATTTGCAAGTCCCTCCATTTTCTGAAGTGAGGAGGTCAGGGGCTTGTCTATTTTGGGGGATTACTGCCACCAGAGAGTTTATTTGGTTTTGTAAAGTAACCAGAGAATCGGCCACCCATTCCATGTCTACATTTACCTCTTGAGATAGTCTATGGTACAGTCCTATGCATAAACCTATGCCCCCTTATCCAGTTCCTATTCCTGTCACAATTTCTGAGCCTATCAGAATGGGTAGCAGGACTGCCCGTTTAGCCTGAGACTTGGGGCTAAAGGTTGTTAGGAACTGATCTTCAGTGTATACAAATATCTCTGGGGTCCGGAAGATGCAATAACATTTCGGAGTCCAGTTGGCCTCTAAGCATCGATAGGCCAAATTAGAACACAGATAGAACACCCCAAGGGTGCAACATAGGGTTGTAGTCCTCATTAAGGTTCTATCTCTTCTTCCTAGGGAGGGAATTCAGGGACTGTACGGATTAGATTGTCGGCATTGGGAGATGGACGCTAGTGGCCAGGGGTCCAATTGAGTCAGAGGTGTTGCTTTTCAGGTTTTCAGGAGCTTCCTAGGTCAAATGGATTGGAGTAGCTAAGTAAGTCCCCTGGCTGAGGGGCAAGCACATCCAGCAACTTTGCATGTGATTATCTATCTTATGGAGGACTAGTAGAGCAGTGTCGGCCCAATACTGGAGTGAGGAATTGGTAGGCATCTGATTGACGGCTGAAGTTTCAAACGTTGGTAGGCTGCTGGCAGAGTGGTCGCCTTTATGGCTTGTATTACCCTATCCTGGGTATGCTTTATAACTTTTTGAAGGGCCCTGTAGTGCAGCCCTCCCCCGTTCGAGATTCCCCATTGAGGAAGGTAAGTGTAGCAAGCTCGCTTCCGTCTCTGGAGGCCCTTGTTGTGACATGGGTTACTAATAGTTTGGTTATATCCTTGGTCCAATACTTAGCACTTGGGGCACCAGATGACTGACAGAGAGTGGGTGTTTTTCCCATGTAGCAATCTTTGTGGAAGGAGGGAAAGGTGCTGAACCCCCTGGACCCCCTTATTGTCCTATGACAATTGTGTGGGCAAAGTCGATAAGCTGCAGTTGTGAAGGTGAGAGCGGTTATCATAATACACAGGCAATGCTTGGTAACCCTCCCATCCAGAGAAGGTATGTGAGGCCCAGGATGCATCTTTTGCACCATGTCCAGGTTTTTGGCACGGTCTCTATCAGCCCAACAGTAAGAAGTAAGACCAGGCTTATGACACCAGTAAGGGGCAAGGACTGGCAGAGTTGCATGCAAATCCCTGGGCTTGGTTCATGCATTGATTCCTCAAGCTCCTGCTGTGTGCAGGCCAGCCATCTCCCATGGTGTGGCTGGAGCAGGGCTGGACACCCCAGGGGTCAGTTCCCTTTTGAGGGTCAGTTTAAGGGGGATGTCTGGATCTGGATCACTTCGCCAGGTTGTGGGTACTTCTGAGTTGGATTTCTTAACTGTGGAGTGATGGACCCATGGGGTGATACCTGAAGTTTTGGGGGCTGTAGGAGTTGTTAGAATAACAGTGTGAGGCCCAGTCCACTATGGTATAAGAGGTTCCTTCTTCCAATCTTTGACCCACACAGATTCTTCTGGCTGAAAGAAGTGAACGGGGACCCTAAGGAAATTGTGAACCTCTCTATGATGTATCTCTAACTTGTTTGGGACTTCCCCAAGTTCTGGAGCTGTTATCTTATTTCCTTGTTGCAATCTGGTTTAGGTCTCCTGGGAGCTTTCCTAAATGTGTGTGTGTGTGCGCCTGGGAGTAGGGGGGGAGGATTGCCCATATAATAACTCAAAAGGGAAGAATCCCAGTGCCCCTGGCGGGCATTGGGCACACAGGAGGACCAGCCGAATCAATTCTGGCCATGGGGGTTAGTCTCTTGGTGGAACTTGGCCAGGGTTTCCTTGAGGGTGCAGTTCATCTGCTCTACCTTTCCCTGAGCCCTGGTGTTGTTAAGCAGTGTGCAGTTTCCAGGCAACGTTAAGGGACTTTGTTAGGGTTTATATAATCCGCTCCAAAGGCAGGCCCATTATTACTGTGTGTGGTTAAGCCCAATCTCCCATAGAAGAGCCTAGGCCACCTCGTGACTTCATTCCATTCTGGTCTGGAAAGCTTGGACGCATCCCAAATTGGTGCAGATTATTACAAGGAGGTACCTCAACCCTTTATTTGGTTGTATGTTGGTAAAGTCCACCCCTAAGTCCATCCTTTGTGAGCCAGGCAGGGGCCGTGGGGCCGAGCAAGCATTGTTTTTGGCACACGTTACACATTATTCACTGACAGCCTGGCATAATGCCGGCAGCTGGCTGATATCATAGTTCTTTTGAGGAGGACCTCTAGAGCAGTTTTTCCTAAGAGGGTGAGTTAGTTATCTTCCTTCACTAGGTGCTTTCACATAGATGACGGGACAAGACTCACCATCCTTCTTTCCTTAGTGTGTCCACTTCTGTCAAGGCCCAACTTCTTTCTTTACTTGTGTACATGGGTGGGGAGGCTTCCTTCTGAGGCGCAAGAGTCAGAGTGTAGGGAGGAGCATCACCTAGGTCACCTCAGGCAGCCACTCTGGCTGTTTTGTCAGCCAGGTGATTTCCTTGATTTATGGGGTCATCTCATTTCTGAGGTCCCTTACAGTGTAGGATAGCTACTTTGACTGGTAGCCATATGGTCTCAAGAAGCTTTAGTATTTCTTCCTCGTTTTTGATAGTTTTCTCTGAAGCGGTAAGGAGGCTTTTTTCTTTATAGATGGCCCCATGTACATGCACAGTAGCGAAGCCATACGGGGAATCGATGTAGATGTTAACTCATTTACCTTTGCTGACGATGATGGCTCACGTTAAGGCGTACTGAGTCCAGCCCATTGTGCCGACCATCCTTCAGACAAGGCCATGGCTTTTCGAGCTTCCGTGGTGTGATGACCGCATACCCTGCTCTTTGGCTGCACTCCTCTAAATAGCTGCTCCCATCGCTGAATGGGGTAATATCTGGGCTTGTTATACCCTGGTCTTGGAGATCTGGGAAGCTGGCGTAGACTTCATCCACTACTCCAGAACAGTCATGGTCAGGTTCTCCCTCCTCTGTGGGAAGGAAGGTGGCCAGGTTTAGTGTTCTTACACTGTTTTGAGAGTGAGCCTTGGGTTCTCATAGAGAAGGCCTTGGATTGTGTCAGCTGAGAAATGGAGAGGAAATGATATCCTTGGGTGCTTGTGAGCCACAGGACCGTGTGTGGGACCTTAACATTAAATGTTTGGCCCAGTGTGAGCTTGTCTGCAACCTTGATGAGCAGGACTGTGGCTCTGAGCTCTGAGGCTCAGGGGTCATCCTCCAGCCACAGGATCTAGTGTTTTTTTTTTTTGACAGTTAGAACACTGGCCATTGCCGAGGCACCATGCTCTGAGTGAGCACTCCTTTTCATGTGTGAAGAAGTTAAAGGGTCTGTCTATGTCAGGCAAATGAAGGGCTGAGGCTTGTCCCAGAGCCAACTTTATTTCTGTGAAAGCGGCCCTCACATCCTCAGTGCATGCAACCAGCTCCCAGTTTGGTCCTCCCAACAGGTCATAGAGGGACCTCACTATGGCTGAGCATCTGAGGATTCCCAATGCGACAGAACCCTCTGGCCCCTAAGCATTCACACAAGCCTCGTTTTGTTTGGGGCTGTGGCAGTGTGGTGCCACACTTTCTTCCTTTCCGGTCATTCTCTTTTTCCTTTTGTGAGGAGGAAGCCTAAGTATTGGCCCTGCTGCTGACGAATCTGTGCCTTTTTTCAAGAGGCCTGGTACCCTAAGTAGGATCAGAGCTGTAAGAGGGCCTGGGTGCCTTTCATACAGTCTTCCTGGGTGTCACTGGAAAGGAGGTCTTCTACATATTGGAGAAGGACATACCCTGAGGTTTCCTTCGGAAAGTCAGCGAGGTCTGAACCTAGGGCTTCCCCCAGAAGAATGGGTGAGTTGTTGAAACCTTCGGAAAGTAGTATCCAGGTCAGCTGCATCTGGCGCTCTGTAACGGGCTCAGTCCATTCAAAGGCAAACAATGATTGCCTTTGCGGAGCCAGGCAGAGGCAGAAGAAAGCATCCTTTAGGTCGAAGCAGGCAACCCTTCTGGCTGACCACAGAAATTGGCTGAGGAGAGTATACTGAGGGTTAGGAATGACTGGGTGTAAGGAAACAGTCACTTTGCTAATGGCCCTCAAATCCTGTACTATTTGGTGTCCTCCTCCTGGCGTCTTGCCTGGCAAGAGTGAGGTATTCCAAACTGATTGGCACTCAGTTAGAATACTTCTTTCTCTGAGCTTGGTCAGGTGCTCTTGTATGCCCATTCTAGCCTGTAGTGGAAGGGGGTACTGCCTTGGTGTCTGAGGTTGAGCTGCAGGGATCACGTCGACAATGATTGCGACCCGATTCCAAGCTGTTTCAGGCGGGTTATCATCAGCCTATAGGGAGAGGAATGTATGCCTGAATTCTTAGGGGCGACAAGGTAAGGTCTGGGCACAGAACAGTCTCCATTCTTCTTCCCTTGGCAGGGGTTTCGCCAAGACCAGGGTTTCCTTCTGCCTTGTGTTTAATTGGAGGCTGGTGTGTCCAGTGGGGTCAGAAGGTATCTGGGCCCCAAGTTTGGAGAGTAGATCGCGGCCCAGGAGAGGGATTGGGCAGTTTGGTAGGTAGAGGAACTCATGCCGGACCTTGTGACCCCCAAGTGCACCTTGCAAAGCTTGACAGAAGGGCTGTTGCATTGCCTGTGTTCCAGTAGCCCCAAGTATGGTTGCTGTCTTTTGGCCTATGGGCACTACCAGGGAAGTAACCAAGGAGTATTCAGCGCCAGTTGAAGAGTATTTCAACCATGAAATTTATTGTTTAGCCCTCCACCTCATTTCAGCCGTGGGTTTATGCAGGCCAAGAAAGAAAGAGTCCGGTCCCCCTTAGTCCAATTCTACCCCGGCCAGATCAAGAAGGTTCTCACCTCGAAGTTCCTCCAGATATTGGCTGGGTTTTGAGGTCCCCATCCAATTCGGACATTCTTACAGTTTCCCTTGCCTTTGCAGTATGCACACTGGTCCCTAGCTAAGGGGGCTATGGGCTTCCCCCCTTTTTGTGGTTGGGGTTTTTCGATGCTGCTAAAAAACAGCAGCATCTGTTCTTTAGTTCTGCTGTGAGAACGGTGGCCTTCTTTTTAGTCTTCACTTCTCTTTCAGCTGCAAATTTCTGTTCCTGAAAACTGTATTGACGAACTCTAACAGCTGAGTGATATTGATCTGGCAAAGCCCTCCAACTTCTGGAGTTTTCATCGGATATGTGGGGCAGCCTGTGCCACAAAAGAGGTATATACCATCTGTTGACTTTCTGGTGCCACGGGGTCAAACGGGACGTATACACGGTACGCTTCACAGAATCTTTCATAGTAGTCTCCGGGAGACTCCCAGGGTGCTCTGTGACTGATGATATTTTAGTCATGTTCATGGGATTGTTGACTTCAGCTCAGACTCCCTGAAGGAGGGCTTCCTGGTATCCTCAGACGTGGCCCTGTCTTCCTTCTGTGGTGAAATCCCATGTTGGGTGTTCTTCAGGCATACAGCTTGAGCCCAGACAGTAGGGTCATTGATTCCTGGAGATGTGTGATCTTGTAGGTACTGTCATGTTTCTGTCATCCTTATTTTATTTTATTTTTTTAAACGTTTATTTTATTTTTGGGACAGAGAGAGACAGAGAATGAACGGGGGAGGAGGAGAGAGAGAGGGAGACACAGAATCGGAAACAGGCTCCAGGCTCCGAGCCATCAGCCCAGAGCCTGACGCGGGGCTCGAACTCACGGACCGCGAGATCGTGACCTGGCTGAAGTCGGACGCTTAACCGACTGCGCCACCCAGGCGCCCCTGTCATCCTTATTTTTAATTAAACAAAGTATGTAGTAACTGTAGACAATCTTCCCAAGTCTGTCAGTAGGTCTGGAGGAGGGACTCCATCAAGTCAACCATTGCTTGTGGCTTTTCGGAGTATGGTGGAGTGTTGTGTTTCCAATTGAGGAGGTCGGTTGTAGAGAAAGGTAGATAACACATCATGGAATGGCTGGTCTGGACTGGTCCATCCTCATCCTGTCTTTCAGGCTCTCTTGTCTCCGTTCCATACATTCGGAGTGTTTTAGGTCTGCGTCAGGGGCGCAGTCTGGCTGCTGGCCCATGTTGGGTTGGGTTATCTGGGTCTGAGAGCAGTGGGAAGATGGGCGGCACTGACTGCAGTGGCAACTGCACTGACTCTGGCTGTGCCTGGAGAGATAGATGCAGGAGGTGTCTCAAGCTCCGGGGGACGGGGGAGGGAGCTTGAAGAGTCATGAGGAGGTGGAAAGACAATATCTTCCTCCATATCTCCTTCAAATATAGAGGAGCAGTGGGTCACTTCTTTGTCTCCCTGGGTGAGCCTCCAGATAAAGTGGCTAAAACCTTTGCCTGGCTCTGTTTGCTAATGATGAATCACCTTCAAGACAGTAGATTTGGGGCAATTTCAAACCAGGAGTCGATGTATGGAAATGGATCAGGGTGGCCTGGGTTCCCAGTGACTATTAGCCAAACCTGCTGCAGTATATGAGCATCTAATGTCCCTTCTGGAGGCCATCCTACATTGAATGTGGGCCATTCTAGTTCACAAAATTTCCTTAACTTCTTGGGTGTCGTTGTCACCCCATGGTAACCTGAAAACCCCTTTTAACATTTTTTGATAACGACCTCTAGAATCGTAGGCTTACTCTGTTTTCATCCCATTATTAATTTTTTTCTCATATTTGGTGACACAAAGACGGACGAAGTTAGGGTATACCGCCAGATGGGAGGATATTCAGATACTCCTCTGGTCGCATTCCTGAGGGAAAGTTTAGGTGAGGATTGGCTATAGTGGACTCGGCTTTGTGACTTGTGATGGGAATCTGATCTGATACCGCCCTAGACCTTATACTCTCACAATTACACAAGGGAGCCCATTCAGACTCTATAGACTTTTGGGGACCTTAAAGGCTCCCATCCATAAAGCCACAAACTCTAACTCGACTGGCAACACTGGCTTAGCTTCACATCCTCTCTCTCTCTGTCTCTCTCTGTCTCTCTCTCTCTCTGTCTCTTTCTCTCTGTCTCTCTGTATCTCTCTCTCTCTCTCAAACACATACACACACACACACACACACACACACACACACACTCACGCGTGCGCACACTAGAGTCTATTACATTTCCCTCCACAAAATTTTCTACCTGGAACACCTTTTAAGCCCTCTGGGGATTCATCATATCCCCCTTCTGCTCCTTTGGGTATGCTTGGCTTCTTCGGGGCCCCGGTGTTACCAGTTCCATGGAGCAGGACCTGCCCAAGACAACGGAGAAGGAGGCTGCTGAAATTCAGGCAGAGCATGCACTTTATCCCTTGTGAGCCTCTGCTTTGCCATCACCTCGCAGTTCTCCCAAACCTGTGGAAACAATGGACCAGTGTGGATGGGTTTCCTGGTCAGCAATCTAGTATGTTATGGAACTAGGCTGGAACACTGGAGGAAAAACCAAGTGGCACTCAGAGAGTTTGGTCAGAGAGTTTGGCTCACCAAAGGTCTGAGCATGGAGTCAAGTGGGGAGGGTAATTTATAGTCGTCAGTTTCCATATCTCTGGGGGTTTTAGCACATGACCCAAACAAAGGAAGAAGAACCCAGAAACGAGGTCTCTAAGCTAGAGAACAGAGTTTGCTTGAGCCCCGTTGACCACCCCATACTCCAATAAAGTTGGAGTACTTTATTCACTTCTCCAACAAGAGTCGAGCTCTAAATACCACATAGTATATGCTCATTAAATCTATATTAAGTGAATGAGTTCTATGGCTTCTGTATCGGACATATAACAAGATTTTTGACAATCTATATGGTAAGAGTCCCCAGACCATCACATTATAGGGATTTCAAGGTTGTCTAGTCTCCACACAATATTAAGGATTGGTTACAACCACAATAAGATAACCCTACAACCTCACATCCTAGATCATATAATGCCCCTGTCTCCTCCTCATTCACAATCTTTTGCAAATGAGTGCAGACCATTCCATCATGTGGTCTTGGTTCAGAAAGCCAAATTCCTCCGTTTCTCTCAGTCAGACAGAATTAAATCTGACTGTGAACGTCTGCCAGTAATGTGGCAATAGAGATGAAGAAGATCAATTCAAGTGGACTCCCTGAGCTGATCCCTAGAATCTCTCTAGGGCATGAGTACAGTTAAATAGAAATGCTGCACTCAGAAATATGTCTGCTGCTTATCCCAGGAACGAAAATCAAGCATTTAAAAAAGTAAGCCGTTTCCCTGCAGAACAGCTTAATCAGGGAGAGTGAGTGGTGCAAAGTGGGTGAATTCTTCTCTAGGGCCTTAACTATTGCAGAGACAAGTTCAACCTATGGGGGTGTATAACAGAAACATGAAACCTGAGAGCTGCCATTATTGGGTAACAATGTTCTCTCACTGTGCCTTATGCATTCACATGATAATCCAAGGGAGACAAGCACTAATTATAAGTGGCATAGAAGTGGACAATTTCTACATGCTTCAACACGTCTTTGTAATAATTAGTCCTGTCTGCTCTTTGCACGTGAACATTCCGTTGTTGGTCATTTTCCCCAAGAAAGAAATGGTCCCCTGTGTTTCAGTGGGCTTGTAAACTTAGCCTTCCTGAATAAGCTTGGAGACATCCAAAGGGCATCTCTTGGTACCTGTTGTTTCATTTTGTTCTATAGTTATGGACCTACCCCGATAAAAGGATTCGCAATTTTCTTAGTATGTCTTAAGACTGAATTGGAAGCCCATTTTCTGTATTCAATTCAACTTAACAAAGAGAGTATTGCATGTCAGACATTATGAAACATATAACTGAAGGAATATTACTTCCCAAAGATTGACCCTCAAAATCAGTACACCTTACTCATGATGCCTTGTTTTTTGGAAGGTCGTGAAGGTGTGGATCAAGGCAAGAATGGATTAAAATTAAATAGAACCAATAAGATAATATAAAAGTACATTTACCCTTAGTACGGATAACCAATAATTCATGAAATGTTGTTTATTTCATTTATTTATATGTATGTGTATGTGTATGTGTATGCTTATAGTGGGCTGTGGCGAAATATGTGTTCCTTACAGTAGATTGGGCATAAAATATTTGAAAGACGCTGTGCTAATGCACCTTATCAAGCTGCCTGGTGCCTCTGTAGCTTGGGTTCTTGATAGGGCTTAGGTGAATCCGCTTCATGCGCTTGCATGACATTTTGAAGATATGATGGCTAATTTTATGTGTCAACTTTACTGGGCCACAGAGGTCCAGATGCTTGGTGAAACGTTTTTCTGGTGTTTTGTGATGGGAAATACTTGAGACTGTACAGTGAGTAAAACAGATTATTTTCCTAATGTAATTGGGCCTTATGTAATCAGTGAGAAGGCCTGAATAGAATAAGGATGACTCTCCCAGGGATTCTAGGGAATTACTCTTGCCTGCCTGAATGTCTTAAAAAGAGACACTGGCCTCTTCCCCAGATTCAGACTGAAACAGCAGCTCTACCTGAGATTCAAGCCTGCCAGCCATTGGACAAGAACTATGCCATCAGATCTCGTGGGTTTCCAGCTAGCCAACACATCCTGAAGATCTTGGGACTTGTCAGCGTCCACATTTATGGGAGCAAATTTAGTATAAGAAATCAATCAATCAATCAATCAATCAATCAATAAAACATCCATAAATATATAAATATATTTATGGTAATAGATTCATATTTTATGTGCATGTATTTACATAAATATAAATAAATATAAATATATAAATATATTATATATTATAATATATATTATATATATATGAGAAACAGAAATTTTCTCTGTTGAATCTTACTAATTCAGAAGGTGAAAAGTATTATCTGTTGGTTCTACAGCTGTTTTTTTTTTTTAACCAGAATGTGGTAGACATTATTCTAAAAAAAAAAAAAAATAGCCCCCGACATTCCATACCTTACAGCTGACAACCCATGAATATGAAGAGAGACCATTTCTATAGTCGTGTTGTATTATACAGAGATTTTCTGGATCAACCTAGAATCATCATGAACCAATGCATCATAAACTCATGCAAAGCAGAGAGTTTTCCCTGGCTGGCCATCCCACAATCTGAAAATGAAGACCTCAGTTGTATACCTGCAAGGAACTTAATTGTCCGAAACCCAAATAATCTCAGAAGTAGATTTGTCCAGATAGGAACCCAACCTACTGACACTTGACTCTTACCTAGTGATACCCTAGGCCCAGAACACCAGTGAGTCTTCCTGGACAGAGCAGAGAGTCTGCTGGGGTTATTATGGCAAGACAATTCTGCAGGGCTGTCTTTGGATTCTGGGAGTGCAGTGTACACCCCACTTAACTAACACTTCTCCTGATGGTTTGAACACACAATTCCTCATATTAAGTCACTGCTTGGATATAAGGTAATTTCTGCCATATGCTACTGAAATTTGACTATGTTATTTCCACATACCTCCTACTTGGTAAATGCAATGATACCTGTAGCTTATTTCCAACTCAAGTAAAAGAAAACACAAAACTCTAAACAACGGACCACTCCTTACCTCTTGAAAATACCTCTTCTTTTGTTTTTGATAACATTTGACTCTCCTGGTTTCTCTTATATATTCCCTCTACTAATTTTCATTCTATTCTCCTGCCTCATTTCCATTCATCAAGCATGCATTGAACACGTACTAGGTTGTAGGCACTGTATACAAAGAACAGAGGTCTTATCTAGAACTATTAATGGACCTTGTTATCCAGGGATTTGCTGCTGTGTAAACAAATTAACTATACTGAGTTCATAACATCTGTAATAGTGGTGGATAAATGTACCCTGGAATTGCAAAGAAGAAAACACATGATTCTCTAGGGCACCCAGGGAGTGCTTTACACAAGTGAGAGTCACTTGAAGTGAGTCTTCTAGAGAAGACATATTTCAAATCAACAGAGTAAGGAAGGGCATTGCAGGCAGGAAAAAAAAAGAGAGAGAGAGAGAGAGAGCAAGACATGGAAGTTTGAATATGTGACACATTAAAGGAGTAGCAAAGTTTCCTTTGGATGGATTTCATGTGGGAATGGGAGATTGGTAAAGAGTGAGGATTAATGTAGAAGGTGACATATGAATTGGATCCTAGAAACAGTTAACAGAAGATAGTTATTGTGCCCGAATGACGTTGATGACTACCCATTGTATTCAAATAAACCTGAAGACACTTCTTGGCTTAGTTAGAACGTCGGTAATCATCTGATTAATTCTATAAGGTTAACCTAATCTTATGTTCCTCTTCTCTACCAACCATTCACTCATTTACTCATTTGTTATTTAGTCAGAGAGGGTATGTGTGGGGTGCATATCATGAAGAATGTGAAAGTCATTATAAGGACTTTGACTTTTATTTTCGATGAGATGGAAGGTCAGTTGAGTAGTCTGACCAAATTCACATTTGAGTTTTATTTAATTAATTATCTATCTATCTATCTATCTATCTATCTATCTATCTATCTATCTATCTATCTATCTATCTATTTAATTTAATGAGAGTGCCCGCAGGGGTTTAGAGGGAGAGAGAGAGAGACAGACATAAAGAGACAGAGAGAGAGAGAGAGAGAGAGAGAATCTCAAACAGGTTTCATGCCTAATTCATGCCTAGTTTTATTTATTTATTTATTTATTTATTTATTTATTTATTTATTTATTTATTTATTTATTTATTTATTTATTTATTTATTTATTTATTTATTTATTTATCTATCTATCTATCTATCTATCTATCTATCTATCTATCTATCTATCTATCTATCTATCTATCTATCTATCTATTTAATTTAATGAGAGTGCCGGCAGGGGTTTGGAGGGAGAGAGACAGAGAGAGAGGCAGAGAGAGAGAGAGAATCTCAAACAGGCTCCATGCCTAATTCATGCCTAGCACAGATCCTAATGCAGGTTCTGACCCCATGACGTCATGCTTTCTGGATCATGACCTGAGCCAAAATCAAGAGTCAGATGGCTAACCACCTGAGTCGCCCAGGTGCCCCTAATTTGTATGTTAAACAAATCACTCTTACTACTGTCTGCGGGGCAGGATGGAGTGGGAAGCAAGCATACAAGCAACAACAGCAACAAAATAAGGAGGTTACTATAGTAATCCTGAAATAAATTCCATCCTGAATAAGGATGGAAGAAGGGGACATAGTGAGAAAATTAAGATCATGTGTATACTATAAATGTGGATATAATAGAATTGCTTGTGGTTTGAATATAAGGTATGAGAAAAACAGATATAAACGATGACACCAAGTTCGTTTTTTTTTTGTTTTGTTTGTTTTTGTTTTTGTTTTTGTCTTTGTATTTGTATTTGTTTTTTTGGGCTGGACCACAGGTTGGTGGTAGTTTTAAGCTGTCTGTTAGAGATCATGGGATTTAGAGGAAACATCAGGACTTGCTCTTTTCACATGGTGATTTTGAGATGCTTATCAGACATCCAAGCTTCCTATTTGTGAATGTAGTTAGATATAGTCATCTGGAGTTTAAACTAAGAAGTTTAGTGTGGACTGTAGGCTGGATTACTTAGCATGCCATCGCATTAGATCAGCTAGGGAGTGAGACTGGATGAGAGAGAAGACATGCAAGGACTGGGCTCTGGGGTCTCTATCTCTTAAAGTACTGCAAGATGTGGAAAACCTAGCGAAGGAAACTAGACACAGTGGCCACTGAAGGAGTAGGCGAGACATGAGGAGGCTCTGGAGTCCAGGAAGCCTGGTAAGGAATGTGTTTCAAGGAAGGAGGTATCAAATTGGTCAAGTGCTGATGGCAAGTCAAATAGGATGAGGTCAAATAAATGATCATCAGGGTCACATGGGGGGGTCACTTGGTTAAGTGTCTGACTCTTGGTTTCACCTCAGGTCATGATCTCATGGTTTGTGGGTTCAAGCCCCAGGTCGGGCTCCATGCTGACAGTGTGGAGTCTGCTTAGGATTCTCTCTATGCTTCCATCTGTCTCATATCCTCCCCTGCTCACTCTCCCTTTCTTTCAAAATGAATACATACACTTGAAAAATCATTAAAATATAAATAATCACTGTGTTTTGCAAAGTGGATGTCATTGACATGTGATGAGAAGGATTTCAGTAGCACCGGGGAAAAGCCGAATGGGAGTGGATTGAACAGAGAATTGGATGAGAATGACTGTAGACAGGGAGTAAGGCAATTCTTTCAAGGAGCGTTGTGACAAAATGAGGGAGAAAAGTGAGGCATCAGTGGGAAGGGAAGGGAGCAGGGTCAAGAGAGGGCTGTGCTTTTTCTTTCTAAAATTTGAGAAATAAAAGCATTTTTGTAATTTCCATATTGCTGATGGAAATGATGATATGGCAGAGTGGGGGAGAATTGCTGACAGAAGTGTTCTTAACAGGGCAAGAGTGACTTTGGTCTAGTGTCCAAAAGATAATTGGCTCAGAGACGAATGAACAGATCCTTCATATGAATGTTGGTGAAAGCAGAGTACAAGGAAATAGATGTAGATGGAATGGTAGGTGCGATAGGTGATTTTGCAAATTCTCTTTTCACGGACCTGGTTTTCTCAGTGCGGTAATAGGCAAAGTTATAAGACCAGAGTGAAGAAGGGTTGGGAACAGTTGGAAGTTTGCTGAAAAGGAAGTTGTGAACTAGAGGTCTAGGGGTGTGAGGAAGCAGCCTTCTGACCTCACTTGAGTCAGTGGCCATCAAGTAACTTTTGTGCTGCTTTCCTCTAATTACAAAGGATGTTGCTATGTGCAGGAAGTAGATGGAACTTCCTGCAGTTCCCCACTTCTTTACCTTGGCACAGGTAAGTTTGCATCTGCCTGAGAAGCCCTCTCTACCCTAATCACTCATATTTCAAATTTGCCTCAACCATTACTTAGTTAATCCCACCAGGCAGAGTTAATTAGTCCCTTCTTGGAACTCTTGTGGTACCATGTGCAGTGCCTTGTACTGTAGTTTTTGCCATATTGTAATAATTTGCGTCCCTGTCTCCCTAGATAATTTGGCCACTCCTTGAGGGGGTCCATTTGGTCATTGCAGTTCCTAGTATACAGTTTGACTTATGGGTAGCCTTTGTTAATTGCCAATTGAATTGAGTTGAATTGAGTTGAATTGAATGGAGTTGAATTGAATCGAATGTACTGAATATAATTGAATTGAATTGAATTGAATTGAATTGAATTGAATTGAATTGAATTGAATTGAATTGAACTGAATTGAATGGAGAGAATTAGTAGAAAGAATTGGCAGGTACGAGAGGCAGAGCCTCGAAAGAGTGGTGACATTTAGAACAAGACTTGTCTGATCTATAAGGAAGGGAACTCCTGCTCATGAGAGTGGGAAAGGTAACTGTTTCCTCACCTGTAGTGGTGCAGTGAATGGAGCCGAAACCCCAAATGAACTTCTGTAAATTGTGTCAACAATTCTTACTTCTATAGTGTTTGCTTTAAGGACCAAAAGAGTTCATATATGCAGAAGGATTTTGTACATAAAAATGGGCTGCATAATGTAAGTTACTCTTTCTCACAACACTCTGTGCCAAGATTAAAGAAATGTGTTGATTTTATAGATTTTACTAAAGGGTAGCATGTATAACAGAGGAAGAGAAGGACTGGTTAAAAAAAAAAAAAAGCAATGATGATAGTTATATTCGCCTTGTTGACCTTTCTACTCTTCAAAGTCTCTTTAGAAGATATCATCATGGTCGCTTTCAGTTACAGATGTCTCTTATTGTCTCTGAGACAATAGCCCTAATGTGATCTAATTTGCTAAGCCAGGTAGTGTGGAAGACAGATAAAACTGCCAGCTCATTCTGCAGGAAGCAGCATATAAGGAGCCCACTGATCTGACAGGCTTGTGTCACAATGCACAAGTTTGGGAATTGCCCAGGCTCAGAAAAGGCCAGTTTTTCGCAACATTATAAAACTCAAGAGAACTGTCTAACACAGAGGCGATGTTCACAGTTCCACAGAAATAACATGTCCTATCCTTGATGCTGACAAAAGTCAACCAGTTATTTTAACACAGGTTTTAACACTTATTGGTTTCACTTCACTTTCCCTTACGTTTCAGGTTTCTTAAGGGCAGGGACCATGGTCTGCGCTTCCTAACCTCTGCCCACACATGTCTACCATGGTATTTCATGGGCGCCCCGTTATCATCTGTTATTAATTGGGGGTTTTAGTAGGTGTCAGGCAGCTTTCATGGTGACCACGTATTGGCAGAGCATAAAGAGAGTGGCAATAGTGGAGCTTTCTCTACCATATGAACCACATATTACTATCTTACATTCCTGGAATATACGTATGATGTCCTGTATGAATGATTGTGAGTTTATGACACTCATATTCTACTCCTTTTTCCCAACAGTTTAAAATACCTTTATGGCAGTTTACCTTCCTTTCATTCCCTAACTTAAAATAATTTACTTCTTTGGCTTTGGACTACCTGCCTACATGCTAAAAGATGCAGCACTAGAAAACATGTTTGCATTTTGATGTGTTCTTAGCAGGCTGCCTTACTTGCCAAGTCTGCTGGGTGCGTTGGGTAACACTGTTATTTCTGGGAGGATCTTCTAAGATACAAGTATATTTCTTGGGCAAAGTAGCATGTTGAGTCCATCATCATTTGGAGTGAAACTCAGTCTACGTCCAGTAGACTTGGTCCCATTGGTCACATGAAGGAATGAAAAACAGGCCATATTCGTTTTGATGTCATAACATTCTGGGACATGTAGTGATGCCCATGAAAAAAAAAAAAAGAATCAGACTGGGGACTCCATTTAAGAGTTGTCTCATCAAGCAGAATCAAGATGCCAGAATGAGGAACAAAGATAAATGCTGTGTGGGTTCTAGAGGTTGGAGACATTGCTCCAGCAGAGAGAAAATTCCATCAGGGTTAAGGGAGAGGCTGGATAGTGATCTACAGGCCCCTTGTTACCACCTCCAGGCCATGATCTTTCTACTCCCCTGCAATTCCTGCCTTCACCTCCTCAGTCCATCTATTCAATCCCAGAGTGCCACCCTTTTCTTCATGGAAATTTCTGGAGTCCCTTCCTACTCTTCTTTCTTCTCACGTTGCTACTACCTCTGTTGTGGGCAATTTCAGAATCCTGGTAAAATTGCTCTAGCAATGTAGCTTCAGGTTTATTTAAATTTTCTGGCTCCCACAACCTTAAGAGTCAGTTTCGTCCAGTAGCTAACCTCCATGATGGTATTTGAGCTCTATGATCATCCAGATGTCTTCTGCTAGAATGTCAAACTCAACGTGCCAATATCTGAGAAGATAACCTCCCCTAACCAGGTGTCTCACTGCTTGACTTCACAACTTCTCTTCTTCAGCCCGATAGAGACTTGTGGTCCCTCCTTCCTCCCTCTCATTTCCTTGCATATCATCCCTTGTGGCTCCACTTCCCTTCCTAATGCAGTGCATACACCTCAGGATGTCACTTTGTGCTAGAACGTCCTAGTCCTCTGCTCCATCTGCTTTGGTGGTCTTGAAGCTTGGCTGAGTCCTCCACCCTGTCAGCCCATCCTCTGTCTCACTCAGCCCAGTGAACTGTTACAGGGACTCACAGTCACTAGGGTCACTCACTCTAATTTTATGGTTGCGGATGTCAACATACCCCCACAGCTTCTAGCCAATCTTAAGCGGTCTTCTCCCCACAGCAGCTCTTCCATACCTCCATCATTTCCCTCAACCTATCTTTTTCACCTTTCCCTGCGAAATGGCTCTTGTCTCATAGATAGAACGTAGATTGTAGACAGCTTCAAACTCTCACTCAGACCTCATAATGACACCTTTCAACACAACTTTCAACCCCAACCCCAGTATGAGAGACAAAGATGTTCCTACTCCCACTCTAGATTCATTAATTCATTCGGCAATCACTGAGAACCAACTGAGTCCTACGAAGCACTGTGCTATATGCTTGGGACATTAGAGATGAGGGGGTAGACCCTACTCACAAGGCGCTTACAGTCACAAGGAGCTTACAATCATGTAGGGGAGACAGAAATTATAGTGTAATGGTCCAAAGATGCACGGAGCATTAGGAGAGTGTTTTGGGAAAATCGATGTATCTCAGCCTTCAGGGGTAGGAGATAAAGTGTTGAAAGGGACTTTTCAGATGGGGTGGTATCTTGAACTAATCCTTAAAGAGTGAGTAGGTATTAATTAGGCAAGGTTGGAGTAGGAAGGAGACAAGAGGTTCAGGCATTACACAGTAGAGAAAAATCACCCTGAATATAGGGAGAGGGTATAAGTAAAAATTGGAAATTGAGTCATTCCAAATCTTGACTGTGTCCTACCTTTGTGAAGAGGTCATCACACAAAGAACCACAAACGAGCACATGTTCCCAAAATTTCGTTCTCCATTTTTTATTCTTTTTTTTTTAAATTTTTTTTCAACGTTTATTTATTTTTGGGACAGAGAGAGACAGAGCATGAACGGGGGAGGGGCAGAGAGAGAGGGAGACACAGAATCGGAAACAGGCTCCAGGCTCTGAGCCATCAGCCCAGAGCCTGACGCGGGGCTCGAACTCACGGACCGCGAGATCGTGACCTGGCTGAAGTCGGACGCCCAACCGACTGCGCCACCCAGGCGCCCCCATTTTTTATTCTTTATCCTAGTGTAATTCCTCTCATTCCCTCACCAGTATGATTCAATTAGTAACGCACTTCTGTGGATACTATGGCAACCACATTTCCTCTATGCCGCACTCTTATGTATCTTTGCTTGGCATCAGTGGTGCCTCATGATGGAGCTCATATCTCTACTCCCCTTAGAGTGGACTTTGTAACATGCAAAAGTTATTCCATCACTGCCTTCCAAGCTGTGGTTCCCCCACACTCCAGCATGAGAGAAAACAACTTTCCCATCCACACCCTCCCCCACCTTTGCATCCTTACTGGTCCTGGGCCAATTGTTCATGCCCTTAGACTCCCTCATGATCAACTATCAGCAAATTCCTTAATATGCCCTATTGTTTTATGCCTAGATGTCTTCCCTATAACCATGGGTATGTTTTGATGAAGCATCTTAATTGGTACGTATTTTAAGGCAGGCTAAAATCATTATCAAATATCTCACCTATTCTCTCTCTTTTTTTTTATTTCACAGATAACAACGGTAATAGATGAACTTTTTTTTTCATTTTTAATTTTGTATTACTGAAGTATAGATTACATACAGTGTTATTTTAGTTTCAGGTGTATGAAATAGCGATTTGTAATTCTATACATTATTCAGTGCTCTTCGTGATAAGTGTAATCACCATTTTTCACCATATCGTGTTGTTATAATGTCAGCTATATTTCCTGCACTGTACTTTTCATCTCTGTAAGTTATGTATTTTATGACAGGAAGTTTGTAACTTTTAGTCACCTTTCCCTATCTCACACACCCCACCCACTTCTCTTCTTGTAACCACAAGTTTGTTCTCTGTTGAAGAATCTGTCTGTTTCTTTTTCTGTTTTGTTTTTTAGCTTCTACATAAAAGTGAAATTATATGGTATTTCCTTTTATTGGAATAATCCCACGTAGCATAATACCCTCTAGTTTCACACATGTTGTTGCAAACGGCAAGGTTTTTTCCTTTTTTTTTTTTTTTTTTGCAATTAAATTATATTCCATTATATGGACACTACATTTCTTTATGTACTCATCTGTTGACAGACTCTTGGGCTGCTTCCATAATTCGGCTATCATAAATACTGCTTTAATAAACACAGAGGTGCATGCCTCTTTCCAAATTGGGGTTTACCTTTTCTTTGGGTAAATACCCAGTAGTGGAATTATTGGATGATATAGTATTTCTGAGTTAATTTCTTGACGAACCTGCATTCTGTTTTCTAGAGTGGCTGCACCTATTTACATTCCCACCAAGAGTGCATTGGTGTTACTTTTTCTCTTACCTTCTCACCAATACTTGTTATTTCTTGTCTTGCTGATACTAGGCATTCTGTCAGGTGTGAATTGATGTGTCATTGTGGTTTTGATTCAGGTTTCTCTGATTAGTGATGTTGAGCATCTTTATGTGTCTGGTGATGTAGTAGACACTCTTAATTCATCCCTTTCCCCTTCCCTTTTGATTCTTTCCAGGGTGATGATGACACTGATGATGTCATCTGACAGCTTAACTCACCATTTTAATCTTCTTCCAAAGGTCATACATTACTTCAAGTGTCCTGCTTTCCTGCTTCAAGTTACATTGTTTCCAATGCATTACATGACATCCCTTTCACGAGTCTTCCTGGGGCACCCCTACTCACCTTTTATTACTACCCATTGTCACTCATACTCTTAGAAAGTTGCTCTAGTTACTTGTCCTGATCCAACACTCTCTTTCTATGCCCCGACTCTAATCTCTATACACACTTCAATTGACACCTCTTACACTTAATTTTTTTCCTAATGTTTCTTTTTTTAATTATTTATTTTTATTTTTGGAGGAGAGAGAGACAGAGCATCTGTGGGTGAGAGGCAGAGAGACAAGGAGGTGTAGAATCCGAAGAAGCCTCCAGCTCTCTGCTGTCAGCACAGAGTCCTACAAGGATCTTGAACTCACAACCTGTGAGATAATGGCCCAAGCTGAAGTCGGCCCCTTAACCAACTGAGCCACCCAGGTGCCCCAACATCTCTTAAGCTTTCGTGTCTCCAACATAGGAATTAATATTTCTGTGGACTGGGACTATACATTCATTAACTTCTAGCACCTCCTACAGTTTGGGAATAAAGTAGACACTCAATAAATTGATGCTCAATTGACAAATAAAGGAAGGAATGGGTCTGAAGACAAAGGGCTCAATGAAGACTTTTGTTCCTATGAATTCAACGCAGAGTAACACTAGAGGATTTGAATTCAACTGGAGGGTCATTTAGCCAATTGTGGGAGAATTTACCATATTCTAAGAGTTGTCAGCTGAGAGAGTAAGATTTTTTTGAAGAAATATGAAAGGTAATTTAATTTCCTAAGAGGCCAAGCGGCCAAGCCTTGTAAGCTTAGCTATAAGAACTATATGATGTAAGAAGATTCTGGATGAAACTCAAGTGCAGTGAGAGCCATGACAACATGGGGAATACACAGTAAGGACCAGAGTAGTCCCGGAAGTGCTGTCCTGTATGAGAAAAGAGGGTTTAGTGACTCTGTATGGAGGGAGAGGATAAATGGTGGGCAGAGTGGGGAGGGGAGGAAGTTGGGATCCAAACAGCAATATTGAAACATCAGAGGAGTGTTATTGTCATATTCATAAACTTCCCTATATGTATCCTAAGGAAAACATTTTTTTTTCCTTTAACGAGCTATTGAAAGGTAATATACACAAGATAAAAATTCATGTAGTAGCAAAAAAAGTTATTCGATGAAAGTAAATCCAAGTCTTTGCTAGGCCTCCATTATTCTTCCCCAGAAGAAGACCACTTTTAACAGTTTGTAGGGTTTTTTTTTTTTTCCAGAATCTCAAAGTATATAATATGCACATCTCACATGAAAAAAATATATATATAACTGGTACGAAGATATTATCTACAGCTCTCCATTTTATAGATACATGATTTTTGTGATTGTTAAAAGGTATGACATGAGATTTGCCCTGTTAAAAATTAAAGTGTCTGGTCCAATGGGACATTATTTTTTAAATATACTTCATGGTATTTCCTACCCTGGCTGCATTCGAGGTATGTAATCTGTCCCCTGTTTATGTGTATTTAATTTGTTTGTAGTCTATGACTATAGAAAACAATGCTGCCGTGAAAGTCCTTGTACATATGTTTGCCTGCCAGAGTCCAACAGAGTGTGGGTTGTGCCTCGAAAATCTTACCTGGCAAGAGTTTAATGGAGGAACTATGAACACAGGTGCTGGTAAGATAAACGGCCTCCAAACTAAGTGGTTGAGTCCTTGGTGACTGGCAAGAGAAGACTTCACCTCTCCAGGCACCAAAGGACAAAGAAAGGACAAGTGTTACTAGAAGCCAATGAGCCCACGGCTCGGAGAGAAGCCACGTAACAGGAGCTGTGGCCATAGACTGAGGAATAAGCCACTGCCAAAATTCCAGAGTTCAGAGTACATATAATGACTGCTTTTCTTTTGCTCTCTGGCTACCTATTAGTATACCTGCCAACTATGGATGGAAGCCAGACGACAAGAAAGCCTCAACGATGCAGTCCATGGAGGTGAGCTTACTGGCAGGCATAGGATGATCAAAAATATATCTGCAAGCATGAATGGAGGATTAGCAGTCCCTGGCTTAATATTGTTTGACTTCTAGTTATTGGACCTTACAATGGTGTGATAATGATAGCATTATTTACAAATTGTACTTTGAAGAGCACCTGGCTGGCTCAGTGGTGTAAGCATCTGACTTTAGTTCATGTCAAGATCTCACGGCTCCTGAGTTCAAGCCTGCCTCAGGCTATGCTGACTACTTGCATCCTGGGGCTGACTTGAGATTATGTGTGTGTGTGTCTCTCTCTCTCTGCCCCACCCCTGCTCACACTCTTTCTGTCTCTCTTTCTCTCCAAAACTTGAATAAACATTAAACGTTTTCAAAGATAAATTGTACTTCAAATTGAAGTTTTTGACCTCTCCCAGTGGTAATGAGAGGCGATACGACCCTCTCCTGTGATGCCTGGCAGAGCAGTCAGCCACAGCTCCCAGTCCACCACATGATCATGCTGTGAACAATCTATATGCTTACAGCCATTCTGTACTCACACAACCGTTGTGTTTATGCTTTCAACACAGTATTCACTGAAATACATGAGACAGTTAAACTTTAATGGAACATAGGCTGTGTGTTAGATGATGTCTCATAATTTCAGCTCATGCAACTATTCTGAACACACATAATAGAGGCTAGACTAAACTATCATATTCAGCACATTACGTGTGTTAATGCATTTTTGGCTTAGAATAATTTCCACTCACACTGGTTTTACCAGAGGTGAGTCCATCCTAAATCAAGGAAGATTTGTAATGTAAAAATCTTGGGAAATTTCCTAGAACTGGAATTGTGGTATCAGAAGGACAGAAAGAACCTCTTCCACATCCATTCCTCCACCTCCTTCCCTTGAAGGTTATTACCAGTGCTGAGCTGTGCCTACGGGCACTCAGAATTAGGACTACATACCCCAGCTTCCCTTGCAGCCAAAGCAATATGAGAGGAAGTGTCATGTGGCAGCTTCTGAGAAAGTTGAGACACCTGTGTGCCTTGTGTCCTTTATTTTTTCTTTGATGTCATTCAAATGCTGCCTTGGATCCTGAACTCTAGGGACAAACCGTTTGGATGGAAAGTGAACTGAGATTCTTCCAGCAAGAGCTGGTAGGAACTAGATTTCTATGCACTTCATAGAATACAGCTGCCCAATCAGACTTGAGCTCTATACCTCCAAAGTTCATTGATTTGGGAGAGAAATCCATTTTTACCCTGTTAAGACCATAGCTCTTCCTTGTTCTGTGTGGTAGGGAAAAACCTAACCCTCATGAAGGTGTACATATAACAGGTATAAATATGTTGAGTTTTTATGGATATTGTCAAGTTTGGTATTTTAAACTGAATTTTTAGTACTGAGTTTGAATTCAGCTACTCCATTCACAGCACATGTCTTAATCTTTTTGTGCCTCTGATTTCTCAGAGGGGTAGTTATATAAAGCACTTCATTTGGTTGTTATGAGGAATAATTAAATTAAACTATGTGAAATAGATCAGTGTCTGTCCAACATGCTAAATACTCAATAAATGTTATTACTGTTATTTTTACCATTATCATGCTAAACTGTCTTCCAAAGAAGAGGTACCAGTTCACCAATTACATTTCTGAAATGCCTCTTTCCTCTTCCCTTATCTATAGTGTGCATTACCAATGTTTTTGTCCAATAGAAGAGTAGTAGTATTTCATTTTTATATGCAATTGCTTTCTAAAATTGTGGTTGTACGTCTTTACAGTTTTTAAAAGTAATTTACGCTTGATGTCAGGTGAACTTCATTTTTCTTTCCTCCATTCCTTCTATTGGATTTTTGTTTTGTTTTACACTGTGGCTTAAAAAAAGCAATACAAGCATTATGGGGATTTGTCTTCTGTGTTTCTATTGGTGGTGCAAATATTTCCACTAATTTTCATTTGCCTTTTTTTAATTTTTTTTAATTTTTTTAACTTAATGTTTATTTATTTTGTGAGAGAGAGAGAGCGAGAGCAGGGAAGGAGAAGAGAGGGAGGGAGACACAGAATCTGAAACAGACTCCCGACTCTGAGCTTTCAGCAAAGAGCTAGATGCAGGGCTCAAACCCACAAACCATGAGATCGTGACCTGAGTCGAATTTGGACGCTTAACCTACCAACCACCCAGGCACCTCACTTTATTTTTTCTTTTCCTTTTTTTTGTCTTTATTTTTTCTTTACAAATTTGAAAAATATATGTTCAATATAATAAAAATGATCCTTCTCTACTATCGTTACATCTGAGCTTAATGTCCACCCCTATTTTAGAAAGATCATTGTCATTCTGGATTATAAGAATAATTCCCCCATGTTTTCTCCTAGGACTTCATAGATTGACTTACATAAAAAAATATCTTCTCCATTTGTAGTAAAACTGGGGGCGGCATTGAGATAAGATTTAAAGTGATTCTGCAGCATCTATATCCTCCTGATTTGTTCATTTTGGCCCCTCTGACTGGCGTCAGGTGATACCTGAGTGTGGTTTTGATTTGTATTTCCCTGATAAGGAGCGACGCTGAACATCTTTTCATGTGCCTGTTGGCCATCCGGATGTCTTCTTTAGAGAAGTGTCTATTCATGTTTTCTGCCCATTTCTTCACTGGGTTATTTGTTTTTCGGGTGTGGAGTTTGGTGAGCTCTTTATAGATTTTGGATACTAGCCCTTTGTCCGATATGTCATTTGCAAATATCTTTTCCCATTCCGTTGGTTGCCTTTTAGTTTTGTTAGATGTTTCCTTTGCTGTGCAGAAGCTTTTTATCTTCATAAGGTCCCAGTAATTCACTTTTGCTTTTAATTCCCTTGCCTTTGGGGATGTGTTGAGTAAGAGATTGCTAGGACTGAGGTCAGAGAGGTCTTTTCCTGCTTTCTTCTCTTAGGTTTTGATGGTTTCCTGTCTCACATTCAGGTCCTTTATCCATTTTGAGTTTATTTTTGTGAATGGTGTAGGGAAGTGGTCTAGTTTCAACCTTCTGCATGTTGCTGTCCAGTTCTCCCAGCACCATTTGTTAAAGAGACTGTCTTTTTTCCATTGGATGTTCTTTCCTGCTTTGTCAAAGATGAGTTGGCCATACGTTCGTGGGTCTAGTTCTGGGGTTTCTATTCTATTCCATTGGTATAGGTGTCTGTTTTTGTGCCAATACCATCCCGTCTTGATGATTACAGCTTTGTAGTAGAGGCTAAGTCTGGAATTGTGATGCCTCCTGCTTTGTTCTTCTTCTTCAAAATTCCTTTGGCTATTCGGGGCCTTTTGTGGTTCCAAATGAATTGTAGGATTGCTTGTTCTAGTTTTGAGAAGAATGCTGGTGCAATTTTGATTGGGATTGCATTGAATGTGTAGATAGCTTTGGGTAGTATTGACATTTTGACAATATTTATTTTTCCAATCCATGAGCAGGGAATGTCTTTCCATTTCTTTAAATCTTCTTCAATTACCTTCATAAGGTTTCTATAGTTTTCAGCATACAGATCCTTTACATCTTTGGTTAGATTTATTCCTAGGGATTTTATGCTTCTTGTAGACAGCAAATAGATGGGCCTTGTGTCATGGCCAGCGTGTCGCGGTCCGGAAAAAGCGGTGATTCCCGTCAAACCTGGGCCCTGATCATCCTGGATGAGAAAGGTCGAGAGTCCCCGGCCCGCGGGTTGGGGGCTCTGGAGGGCGTGGGCTGCTGCAGTCCCCAGGTTCAGGGGCGGCAAGCGCCCATACTGTGCAGGAAGCCCAGGCCAGGTGTGAGATACAGGTGGCAAGCCCAGCGGAGGAATTGGTGGTGATATTGGATGACGGAATGGTCGCTGCTGAGGTGGTGATCAGGGTGGAGGAAGAGGACGGAGAGGCGACCGAGGAAGAGGTGGCTGGAGAGGAGAAGTCTGAGGAAGCCAAGCCAGAAGCAGAGGACATGCCCGAGCAGGAGGAGGTGGAGGAGGAGAGACAGCAGCTGGAGGAGACTCCAGAGTAAGAGGAGAAGCCCGAGGCAGATGCAGAGGCGTAGGAGGGGCCCCAGGTCTCACAGGAGCTGCAACAGCAAGAGCCAGTGCTGCGTCCTGCCTCACCCCAGGACCTGCTGGCAGCGCTGGAGCGTCTTCAGCTGGAGATCAGCGCTGGGAATGCCCAAGATTCCAGAGCCTTATGGCGGCTGAAGCGCAGGATACTTCGGAGGCGGATTTCTTACCTGGATCACAGAAGAGCCATCATCAAGCACATCCCTGGCTTCGGGGTCCAGGCGGTATCCTTCCTTGTGCTGGTGGGTGATGGCGGGGGCTGTTGTGCAGGAGGGCTGGGCCCTCAGAGCAGGGTGCCTCAGGCCGATGGACCCCAGGGAGGAGAGCTGGGCAGTGGTCACTGGCTCTGGGTTGGTGTGGTCTGGGATCCAATGTAAGGCCTTGGACAGGGGCTGTTGTTGGGGATGGGGGGACTCGGGGACTTGGACCTGCTTCCTCTAGGTCTCCGCCAGCTTGGCCTGCAGGCTGCTCTCAAACATTATTTGTGGACGTGAGGCATGTGTCCCCATGCTACCAGAGCTAGGGTAGCACAAAGCAGCCTTCACTCAGAGCAGATAAGGCAAGGAAACGTTTCGCTGCCAAATGGGAGAGTTACACAGGCCGCACACCCACCTTCACATTCACAGGCTGTGCACGCTTTCTAGCAGTTCCGTCAAAAGAGAGCATTTCAGACACACACTCATGGCGTTTAGTGGAACCATGCCACCCCCCTGTTCCGGACAGTGGGATGACTCACACCGACCCTGAGCGAGGTACAATCTTCCTCCACAGACCCACACACACAAACACACACACACACACACACACACACACACACACACACACACACACAGGATTCTTTCCTGGTATCTCCACCCCTGCTTCCCTCTCTGTCCTCAGGCTCTGGCTGGGTCCCACCCATGTCTTTCTCTCCTGACTGGCTGTGTCACTGTGTCTACTTTCTTTCCCCTCCTCTGCCCTCCTTGTCCGTGCTTCTCGATTTCTTTCTCCCTCCCACACCCTATGTTTGCATCTTAAGTGTTTAGGCGGTTTCTTGTAAGCCGTGTTATTCCTTCTGGACTCAGAAGGCCGGTGACAACATTGGTCTTCACGGGAATATGCCAAGACTCCCAGCCGTGAGGAGGGGTCAGAGCACATGCTGACATCACAAGCTATGATGGGCTGCTGGCAACCAACACAGGTCAGGTATATGAAGGAACTGTGAGGAGTCCAGGCAGTGGAGTCTCTCCCTGCTGTGTGCGGACAGCGTGGGAGGTACAGGAAGCCAACGGACAGCCCAGTGTCGATGGGGTCTGATGCATTTGCAGAGGCTGAGGAGTGTGGGGGCTAGTGTTTCCTGGTCTCGCTGCACATGCCATGATCTAGTCCCTTGCTCTTAGCCTGGGAGGTTTGAGGGGGTGGGATGTGTCTGTTTCCACATCATATGAAGGCACAGCTCCTTGACCCAGCACAGATTCTGTATCACCCCCTGTTGTCAGCCATGATCGGTGCCCAGGACAAAGACGTGCTCAGCTACCTGGTCGACTTGGAGGTCAGACCGGGGAGGCTGTGGCTGGGGGCCATCCCGTCGGGTGGGGGATTTGGGCAGGAGAGGGTGAGGCAAAGGTGCTCACCCTCACAGCCAGGCAAGGAGGTCAGGACCCCGAGGGAGGACACTTGCCCCCTCCTGTCCCATTGCTCACAGCAGGTGGAGGAAGTGGGCCATCCCAAGTACCGCTGCAGAGTGATGTTTTTCTTTGTGGAGAACCAGTACTTCTGGAACCCAGTGATCATTAAGGAGTATCAGCTTAGCTTTGCTAGTAGGGTGTGGGTCCCATGATGGTGCGGGGCAGGGGGCTGATGAGCATGCATCAGGGGCAGGAGGGGGGGGAGGGAGAGGGGGAGGTCGAGGTGGGTGCGGAGGCCATCAGGTTGTTCCTCAAAACCTCCCTTCCTGCAGGCTACAGGGCATCACGTGCCACTCCAGTCCAGTGGTTCTGCGATTATGAACATGGAACTCCCAGTCACAGGCATGACCCACCAGCCTTCACTTGTTCAACTGGCTGTGTGAGCACAGCTGCCCAGGGACAAACAGGATTGCCGAGGTGGGGCCCCTGAGGACTTCCTCAGCAGTAGGGATGTGGGTGGCCCCCGGCCAGAGAGGAGAGTGGGCTATGCCCAATGTGGCGCCGGCCTGTGTCCCCTACCAGATCATCATCGAGGACTTGTGGCCCAATCCCCTGCAGTACTACCTGAGGGAGGAAGGGACCAGAAGACAGTGACTGACGTGCGCACGTGTCGGTGAGAAGGCCAGTATGCGGTGTGTTGACACGTGTGTTGTACGGCAAGGGAACGTGGGCCAGACATTGGCTTGGAAATGGAAGGTCCGCCGAGACTGGGACCCAGGTAGCATGGGGAGCGGGTGGGAGGATGACTGGGGACCTGCCGGGCCCCAGCTGCAAACACAGAGTGGGTCGATGCCTGCAAACCAAATGCAGTTGTGCTATGGGCTGGGGCTTTGCAGAGCAACTCAGGAGGAGCAATGCTTCTCCACCACAAATGCTCCCCGTGAATGTCCGCCCTCTCCCGGGCTTCCCCCTGCTCCTTCAGTCTGGATTTCCCTGCCAGTCTTTGGGACTGGAGCTGCCGTGTCCCCAGGCGCCACTGTGGCGAGAATCTTGCACTTCCTTCCTGTGCACCACCATGCCATGTACTCCCGCAACGTGACCGCCATTCTTAGAACTAGTCCAAGGCCATTGGGGCTGGAAATGAATCCCTGGGTGAGAAAGCAAGAGGGATCACAAAAGGGCGAGGCACAAGTGACACCATCTGGGATGTATTTGCAAATATCCCGTATCACTCTTGGTGTCTGTTGCGTGGGTGTGTGTGTGTGTGCGTGTACGCGAATGTGTCTGTGTGTGCCCATGTGCGTCAGGGGCTCTGCATCTGTGTGGGCGTGAAAAGCACAGAACTTCTATGTTTGCCCACGCAGAAACAATGGAGGACGCGACCAGCGCTGGAAGAGATGGGTGGATGCGTCTCCTGTCTTCTATGAGCCCCGGAGACAAATGGGGAAGTGATCACATGTGGCAGCCCTGAAGAGTTGCCACAATGTTTATGTGGACACATACAGGAAGCTAAAAACCCTTCTGTTTGTGTGTGTGTGTGTGTGTGTGTGTGTGTGTGTGTGTGTGTGTGTGTGTGTGTGTTTATGGGGGACCCGAGGAGGGACGAAGATGATGGGACCTGAGTGTGACTTCCTAGCCACTGCCAGGGTGATTCTGTGTGTGCAGGAGAGGTGCAGTACTGGTGTGGAGCAGGTGTTGCCATGTGCACAGAGGCCTGCCTTCCTGGGCAGGCAGAGTCTGGATGGATGAGGAGGAAGAGACAGAACTGTTATGTGGAGACTTGTTGTATAGGCCAGAGCCGAAAGGCAGGGAAGGGGATTGCACAGCGGGACCAAATTTGTCCATTGGGTCCAGGTACAGTGTGGCCAGGACTTGGGGAGATTCAGCCAGGACCCTTGCTCCCAGAGGGGTGTCGTCTCCTTGGTGAGAGAGAATCCAGTGAGAAACGAATCCAGTGAGGATCAGAGCTAAGGCCCCATGTCCCCGGAGAACTCAGGAGTAGGCAGGCTTCTCACAGTCGATGCCAGTATACCTTGCTGCTGCCTCCCACACCCGGGGTCCCTTTGACCCCGAGCCCTGTCCTGAGACAGTGGCTCAGGATGGGAGATGTGTGAGGGGAAGAGGCAGGTGTGGGTTGTGGGCAGCAGCGAGGCTTATGAGTGGGATTTCATGGAGAGAGTACGCGCGACAGCGAATACCCAGCTTGAGTTCCTGTGAGTGTGTGTAGGCGTCTGTGGAAAACTGGGCCAGAGATCCGTGGTGGTGCCGGCAGTGTGTGCGTGCATATGTTCGTGCGATTGCATAGCCGTCTGTCTCTGTGTGTGCGGGAGTGGGTGTGTAGGCCACTGGCGAGACAAGGAGAGACACAGGGGTCTCTGTGGATGAGGTGCTTATGTGGGACGGTCAGATGCCACAATACAAGAGTGCAGTCCCTTCCCTCCTGAGTCCTGATGGTAATGGCTGGGGTGGGTGAAACTGTTGCTCTGACAGGGTCTCAAGTCAGGATGCAAAAGGGAAATTGGTGCAAGGTCAAGACGGGCACCTAGGGGAGGAAAGCCTGTGCCCAGTGGCCAGTGGACCACTTGTGAGTGAGTGTGTTTGTGTGTGTTAGTGTGTGTCTACGTGAGAGTGAGTGAGTGAGTGTGTGTGTGTGTGTGTGTGTGTGTGTGTGTGTGTGTGTGTGTGTGTGTGTGTGTGTGTGTTGAATTGCCCTGGTGGCCTACAGTAGCAAATACGGGGGGGCTACAAGGTTGTGCCCAGGCCTTGTGCACAGTGTAGCTAAGGAACCCAAGCTGTCAGGCTACGTTATGTGCAGAGGGCGTAGGTAATTCGCTAGAGGGAGGCGTCCAGCAAGAATCTCTGCTCTAGGTAGACGTGCCATGTTTTGTCACCAATCAGCTCTTCCTTGGGGCTTTCCTCTCTGCTTCCTGTGCACCAGGCCCAGGCAAATGGAGGAGCTTGAACCCCAGACCTCAGGTTACTGGCGTCACCCTGGAGTGCTGTAGCAGTGTGGTGTGTGGGGATCCGTGTGTGGACGGGCAGCTGAGCAGCCTGCCAGCTGCTCTCTTAGGGGACAGTTCGTTGCCAGCAACACTTCTCCCCGCAGCACAAGATCACCCCTGCCGCTGCAGCTGGGCTCAGGACATGTCAAGGTGTGTCCCAGAACTCTGTTCCCCTTGCAAGTAAGTGGTGCCAGCATTAGCCTCTCAGTCCCTGTGCAGGCGACCCTGATTAGCCTCAGGCTTTGTCGACTCCTGGCCTCATGTAACATGGGGAACTGGGTTCCTTTCTCAGTGTCTCAGCAGTTGCATGTCGACGGAGGATGCTGTGGACATTGGAGTCAGGGATCCCGACCGTGCTCCACCCGCCCCGCCCCAAACCGCAGCGGGCAGCACGTGGCCCACTGTGTGTGCGCTTTGGGGAGTCTAAAGCCTTACAGCCCACCCCCCGTATTCTTCTCAGGTGGGGGAGGGTCAAGGGGGCCTAGGGAGGAACACTGGTCCCAGTCTGCTGCCGGCTGGGCCCACAGGTGTGTGTGACCACCTCCTTCACGCTGAAGCTGCAAGGCGTCCGCACTGCCCCCAAAGCCCCATCCCTAGCATTTGCGTGTGGGCCTCATGGAAGTGAAGTCCTAGTGACCCTGCGGCATCACAGCGGGTGGTCACATCTGTGCCTGGCTACCCGCCTACCTGCCTTCCCCACAGCTCTTTGCCCCCATAAGGGCTTTCGGTAAAGACGCGGCCACCATCCAGCATGAGAGGAAAGGCTGGACAGTGTCCCAGTACCACTGGTCATGTGTTGGCTGCTGCCAGCTTGACAGCATGGAGACCCCATAGCCCAGTGGAGGAAGTCCGACCTGTCCTACAAGGAATTGGGGACGACTGTAGGGATGCATCAGGTCCCATGGAGTAACCTAGCCCTGACCTTATCTGCCAAGGGGGTGATCAAAGCGCCTTGGGGTCCCAGGCATGGCATGAGTGTCGGTGAGCTTCCTCCTGGATGGCGCTGGCGACACAGGGCTTGCTGGTCAGGGGTCGCATGTGAGGCCTGTTGGGGCCTGGCCTCTAGATCCGATACTGCTATAGGTGTTGTTGAAAAAACAGAGCATGATATGATCGTCCTTTGGGTGTCACTGCACCGGGGACCCTGTCGCTGCTCCCAGGTTCCCACTACCAGGTCCCCCTGGAGGCCTGGGAGGTTGCCAGGTTCCTTTTGCAGGGACACGATGGCTTGTGAGGGCCCATGCCCCAGGGTCCGGTGCTCATTTCGGATGTCCTGGGGACATTGCGAGAGCTTTGGCTCCCATTCTTAGAGGAGATAGTCGTGGTATTAAGGGACAAAGATGTGCCTGGGGAAGAGAAGGATGACCAGAGGAAGCATTGGAGGAGGACGAGGAGGAGGAGGAGGAGGAGGAGGAGGAGGAGGAGTTGGAGGAAGAGGATTGGGAGGCCTTAGAGCAGGAGGAGAAGGAGTGAATGATTGGGTGCAGGAGAGGGAACAAGTGGAGGAGGAGGATGTCCAGGATGAGGAGGAGCACGAGCCAAAGGAGGAGGAGCAGCTGGGGGAGGAAGTTGAGGAGGACGAGAGTAGAGGGAAGAGGATGAGGAGAAAAGGTAGAGCCAGGGTTGGAATAGCGTGAGCAGAAGTGTAGGAGCAGAAGGAGGAAGAGACCGAGGAGGAAGAGGAGGAGCAGGAGGAGCTGGAGGAAGCGAATTGGGAGGGGTTAGAAGAAGTGGAGGAGAAGAGGGGGAGTGAATGACTGGGTACAGGAGAAGGACAAATGGAAGAGGATGATGTCCAGCACGAGGAAGAGGAGGATCACGAGCCAAAGGAGCAGGGGCAGCTGGAAGAGGGAGTTGAGGTGGACGAGAGCAGAAGGAAGAAGAGGAGGTCAAAAGTCAGAGGTAGGTCAGGAAGGGCAGTAGCAGGAGAGGACTTGGAGAAGGAGGAAGATGCCTAGGAGGAAGAGTTGGAGGAGGAGGAGGAGGTGGAGGATCAGATGGAGGAAGAGGATTGGGAGGAGTTACAGGAGGAGGAGGAGGAAGAGTGAATGATCAGGTGCAGGCGAGGGAAGAAGTGGAGGAGGAGGAAGTCCAGGAGGAGCAAGAGGAGGAGCACGAGTCGAGGAGCAGGAGCAGCTGGGGGAGGAAATTGAGGAGGACGTGAGCAGAGGGAAGAAGGAGGAGACAAGGTAGTGCCAGGGCTGGAAGAGCAGTAGCTGAAGAGCGGGAGCAGAAGGATGAAGAGGCTGAGGCTAAGACTTCCAATACTATGTTGAATAACAGTGGAGAGAGTGGACATTCCTGTCTCGGTCGTGACTTGAGCTGAGAGCTTTTGCTCATTGAGATGATAGTAACGTCGGGTCGTCCATATGTGGCTTTATGATCTCTATTTGTGCTCCTTCTATCCCTACTTTCTTACGGGTTTTTACCAGGAAAGGATGCTGTATTTTGTCAACCCTCTGTCCGCATCGATTGAGAGGATCCTGTGGTTCTCGTCCTTTCTTTTATTGATGTGATGAATCACGTAAATTGTTTTGTGGATGTTGAACCAGCCCTGCCTCCCAGGTACAAATCCCACTGGGTCGTGGTGAATAACATCTTAATGTATTGTTGGATCCGAGTGTCTTATATCTTGTTGAGGAGTTTGGCATCCATGTGCATCAGGGAAATTGGTCTATACTTCTCCTTTATAGTGGGGTCTCTTTCTGGTTTTGGAATCAAGGTAACGCTGGCTTCCTAGAAAGAGTTTGGAAGTTTTCCTTCCATTTCTATTTTGGGAACAGCTTCAAGAGAATAAGTGTTAAAGCTTCCTGAAATGTTTGCTGGCACTCCTCTGGAAACCCATCTGGCCCTGCAGTCTTCTTCCTTCGGCAGATATTTGATTCGTAATTTGATTTCTTTACTGGCTATGGGTCTGGTCAAATTTTCCTCTCCTTCCTCTTTCAACTTTGGTAGTGTATATGTGTCTAGGAATTTGTCCATTTCTCCCAGGTTGCCCATTTCATTGGCAAATAATTGCTCCTAATGTTCTCTTATTATTGTTTGCCTTTCTGCTGTGTTGCTTGTGATCTCTCCTCTTTCATTCTTCAGTTTATTTTTTTTATTTTTTTTAAATTTTTTTTTCAACGTTTATTTATTTTTGGGACAGAGAGAGACAGAGCATGAACGGGGGAGGGGCAGAGAGAGAGGCAGACACAGAATCAGAAACAGGCTCCAGGCTCTGAGCCATCAGCCCAGAGCCAGAAGCGGGGCTCGAACTCACGGACCGCGAGATCGTGACCTGGCCGAAGTTGGACGCTTAACCGACTGCGCCACCCAGGCGCCCCAATTCTTGAGTTTATTTATTTGTGCCCTTTCCTTTTTCTTTTTCATCAAACTGATGACTGGCTTATCAATTTTGTTAATTCCTTCAAAGAAGCAGCTTCTGGGCTCATTGATCTGTTCTCCTATTTTGGTTTGTTTGTTTGTTTGTTTGTTTGTTTGAGGTTGTTTTTGTTTTTGTTTTGTTTGACTTTTGGTTTCCATAGCATTAATTTCCGCTCTAATCATTGTCATTTCCTGTCTTCTGAATGTTTTGCGTTTCATAGGGTGTTCTTTTCACAGCCTCTTAAGGCGTAAGGTGAGGTTGTGTCTCTGAGATCTTTCTTTCTCCTTTAGGAAGACCTGCCTTACTAGATAGGTCCTCTTATTACCGACTCTGGTGCGTCCCAGAGGTTTTGGGTTGTGGTGTTATCACTGACTTCCGTATACGTTTTCATTAACTTGCATATACTTTTTATACCCTCTTTAAACCCTTGGTTTGCCCATTCATTCTTTAGTAGGATGTTCTTCAGTCTCCTAGTATTTGTTACCTTTCCAAATTGTTTCTTTAGTTGATATCGAGTCTCGTAGTGTTGTGGTCTGAAAATATGCACGGTGTGACCTCGATCTCTTTGAACTTCATTACGGTTGACTTTTTTCCCCAGGATATGATCTATAGAGGAGAATATTCCATGAGCACTGGAAAAGAACGTATATTCTGCTGCTTTATGATGAAATATTCTGAAGATATCTGTGAAGCCCATCTTGTCCAGTGTGTCATTCCAAGCCCCAGTTTGCTTGTTGATTTTTTGTTTAGATGATCTGTCTATTGCAGCGAGTGGGGTGTTGAAGTCTCCCCCTCTGATGGCATGACTAAGAATGAGGTTCCTTATGTTTGTGATTAATTGATTTGTGTATTTGGTTGCTCTCAAATACGCCACATAAATGTTTTCCATTGCTAGGTCTTCTTGGTGGATAGACCCCTTGATTATGACATCATGCCCTTGTGCATCACTTGACACAGGCTTTACATTAAAGTCTAGATTGTCTTATAGAAGTATGGCTGCTTTGGCTTTGTTTTGTTGACGGTTAGCATCACATATGATTCTCCATCCTCTTATTTTCACTCTGAACTTGTGTTTATAACTAAAGTGGGTGTCTTGTAAACACCATATCGATGGCGCTTGTTCTCTCATCCATTCTGTTCCCCTATGTCTTTTGATTGGAGCATTGAGTCCACTGACATTTATTTATTTTATTTTATTTTATTTTATTTTTTTATTTATATATGAAATTTATTATCAAATTGGTTACCATACAACACCCAGTGCTCATCCCAAAAGGTGCCCTCCTCAATACCCATCACCCACCCTCTCCTCCCTCCCACCCCCCATCAACCCTCAGTTTGCTCTCAGTTCTCAACAGTCTCTTATGCTTTGGCTCTCTCCCACTCTAACCTCTTTTTCTTCCTTCCCCTCCCCCATGGGTTCCTGTTAAGTTTCTCAGGATCCACATAAGAGTGAAACCATATGGTATCTGTCTTTCTCTGTATGGCTTATTTCACTTAGCATCACACTCTCCAGTTCCATCCACCTTGCTACAAAAGGCCGTATTTCATTTTTTCTCATTGCCACGTAGTATTCCATAGTGTATATAAACCACAATTTCTTTATCCATTCATCAGTTGATGGACATTTAGGCTCTTTCCATAATTTGGCTATTGTTGAGAGTGCTGCTATGAACATTGGGGTACAAGTGCCCCTATGCATCACTACTCCTGTGTCCCTTGGATAAATTCCTAACAGTGCTATTGCTGGGTCATAGGGTAGGTCTATATTTAATTTTCTGAGGAACCTCCACACTGCTTTCCAGAGCGGCTGCACCAATTTGCATTCCCACCAACAGTGCAAGAGGGTTCCCGTTTCTCCACATCCTCTCCAGCATCTATAGTCTCCTGATTTGTTCATTTTGGCCACTCTGACTGGCGTGAGGGGATACCTGAGTGTGGTTTTGATTTGTATTTCCCTGATAAGGAGCGACGCTGACATCTTTTCATGTGCCTGTTGGCCATCCGGATGTCTTCTTTAGAGAAGTGTCTATTCATGTTTTCTGCCCATTTCTTCACTGGGTTATTTGCTTTTTGGGTGTGGAGTTTGGTGAGCTCTTTATAGATTTTGGATACTAGCCCTTTGTCCGATATGTCATTTGCAAATATCTTTTCCCATTCCGTTGGTTGCCTTTTAGTTTTGTTAGTTGTTTCCTTTGCTGTGCAGAAGCTTTTTATCTTCATAAGGTCCCAGTAATTCACTTTTGCTTTTAATTCCCTTGCCTTGGGGGATGTGTCGAGGAAGAGATTGCTATGGCTGAGGTCAGAGAGGTCTTTTCCTGCTTTCTCCTCTAAGGTTTTGATGGTTTCCTGTCTCACATTCAGGTCCTTTATCCATTTTGAGTTTATTTTTGTGAATGGTGTGAGAAAGTGGTCTAGTTTCAACCTTCTGCATGTTGCTGTCCAGTTCTCCCAGCACCATTTGTTAAAGAGACTGTCTTTTTTCCATTGGATGTTCTTTCCTGCTTTGTCAAAGATGAGTTGGCCATACGTTTGTGGGTCTAGTTCTGGGGTTTCTATTCTATTCCATTGGTCTATGTGTCTGTTTTTGTGCCAATACCATGCTCTCTTGATGATGACAGCTTTGTAGTAGAGGATAAAGTCTGGGATTGTGATGCCTCCTGCTTTGGTCTTCTTCTTCAAAATTACTTTGGCTATTTGAGGCCTTTTGTGGTTCCATATGAATTTTAGGATTGCTTGTTCTAGTTTCGAGAAGAATGCTGGTGCAATTTTGATTGGGATTGCATTGAATGTGTAGATAGCTTTGGGTAGTATTGACATTTTGACAATATTTATTGTTCCAATCCATGAGCAGGGAATGTCTTTCCATTTCTTTAAATCTTCTTCAATTACCTTCCTAAGCTTTCTATAGTTTTCAGCATACAGATCCTTTACATCTTTGGTTAGATTTATTCCTAGGTATTTTATGCTTCTTGGTGCAATTGTGAATGGGATCAGTTTCTTTATATGTCTTTCTGTTGCTTCATTGTTAGTGTATAAGAATGCAACTGATTTCTGTACATTGATTTTGTATCCTGCAACTTTGCTGAATTCATGGATCAGTTTTTGCAGACTTTTGGTGGAGTCTATCGGATTTTCCATGTATAATATCATGTCGTCTGCAAAAAGCGAAAGCTTGACTTCATCTTTGCCAATTTTGATGCCTTTGATTTCCTTTTGTTGTCTGATTGCTGATGCTAGCACTTCCAGCACTATGTTAAACAACAGCGGTGAGAGTGGGCATCCCTGTCGTGTTCCTGATCTCAGGGAAAAAGCTCTCAGTTTGTCCCCGTTGAGGATGATGTTAGCTGTGGGCTTTTCATAAATGGCTTTTATGATCTTTAAGTATGTTCCTTCTATCCTGACTTTCTCAAGGGTTTTTATTAAGAAAGGGTGCTGGATTTTGTCAAAGGCCTTTTCTGCATTGATTGACAGGATCATATCGTTCTTCTCTTGTTTCTTGTTAATGTGATGTATCACGTTGATTGATTTGCGAATGTTGAACCAGCCCTGCATCCCAGGAATGAATCCCACTTGATCATGGTGAATAATTCCTTTTATATGCCGTTGAATTCGATTTGCTAGTATCTTATTGAGAATTTTTGCATCCATATTCATCAGGGATATTGGCCTGTAGTTCTCTTTTTTTACTGGGTCTCTGTCTGGTTTAGGAATCAAAGTAATACTGGCTTCATAGAATGAGTCTGGAAGTTTTCCTTCCCTTTCTATTTCTTGGAATAGCTTGAGAAGGATAGGTATTATGTCTGCTTTAGACGTCTGGTTAAACTCCCCTGGGAAGCCATCTGGTCCTGGACTCTTATTTGTTGGGAGATTTTTGATAATCAATTCAATTTCTTCGCTGGTGATGGGTCTGTTCAAGCTTTCTATTTCCTCCTGATTGAGTTTTGGAAGAGTGTGGGTGTTCAGGAATTTGTCCATTTCTTCCAGGTTGTCCAATTTGTTGGCATATAATTTTTCATAGTATTCCCTGATAATTGTTTGTATCTCTGAGGGATTGGTTGTAATAATTCCATTTTCATTCATGATTTTATCTATTTGGGTCATCTCCCTTTTCTTTTTGAGAAGCCTGGCTAGAGGTTTGTCAATTTTGTTTATTTTTTCAAAAAACCAACTCTTGGTTTCGTTGATCTGCTCTACAGTTTTTTTAGATTCTATATTGTTTATTTCTGCTCTGATCTTTATTATTTCTCTTCTTCTGCTGGGTTTAGGCTGCCTTTGCTGTTCTGCTTCTAATTCCTATAGGTGTGCTGTTAGATTTTGTATTTGGGATTTTTCTTGTTTCTTGAGATAGGCCTGGATTACAATGTATTTTCCTCTCAGGACTGCCTTCGCTGCATCCCAAAGCGTTTGGATTGTTGTATTTTCATTTTCGTTTGTTTCCATATATATTTTAATTTCTCCTCTAATTTCCTGGTTGACCCACTCATTCGTTAGTAGGGTGTTCTTTAACCTCCATGCTTTCGGAGGTTTTCCAGACGTTTTTCTGTGGTTGATTTCAAGCTTCATAGCATTGTGGTCTGAAAGTATGCATGGTATGATTTCAATTCTTGTAAACTTATGAAGGGCTATTTTGTGACCCAGTATATGATCTATCTTGGAGAATGTTCCATGTGCACTCTAGAAGAAAGTATATTCTGTTGCTTTGGGATGCAGAGTTCTAAATATATCTGTCAAGTCCATCTGATCCAATGTCTCATTCAGGGCCCTTGTTTCTTTATTGACCGTGTGTCTAGATGATCTATCCATTTCTGTAAGTGGGGTGTTAAAGTCCCCTGCAATTACCACATTCTTCTCAATAAGGTTGCTTATGTTTATGAGTAATTGTTTTATATATTTGGGAGCTCCGGTATTCGGCGCATAGACATTTATAATTGTTAGCTCTTCCTGATGGATAGATCCTGTCACTATTATATAATGTCCTTCTTCATCTCGTGTTATAGCCTTTAACTTAAGTCTAGTTTGTCTGATATAAGGATGGCTACTCCAGCTTTCTTTTGGCTTCCAGTAGCATGATAAATAGTTCTCCATCCCCTCACTCTCAATCTAAATGTGTCCTCAGGTCTAAAATGAGTCTCTTGTAGACAGCAAATAGATGGGTCTTGTTTTTTTATCCATTCTGATACCCTATGTCTTTTGGTTGGCGCATTTAGTCCATTTACATTCAGTGTTATTATAGAAAGATATGGGGTTAGAGTCATTGTGATGTCTGTATGTTTTATGCTTGTAGTGATGTCTCTGGTACTTTGTCTCACAGGGACCCCCTTAGGATCTCTTGGAGGGCTGGTTTAGTGGTGACAAATTCCTTCAGTTTTTGTTTGTTTGGGAAGACCTTTATCTCTCCTTCTATTCTAAATGGCAGACTTGCTGGATAAAGGATTCTCGGCTGCATATTTTTTCTGTCTAACACACTGAAAATCTCGTGCCAATTCTTTCTGGCCTGCCAAGTTTAAAAAGTGAGATCAGTCACGAGTCTTATAGGTCTCCCTTTATATGTGAGGGCACGTTTACCCCTTGCTGCTTTCAGAATTTTCTCTTTATCCTTGTATTTTGCCAGTTTCACTATGATATGTCCTGCAGAAGATCGATTCAAGTTACGTCTGAAGGGAGTTCTCTGTGCCTCTTGGATTTCAATGCCTTTTTCCTTCCCCAGTTCAGGGAAGTTCTCAGCTATTATTTCTTCAAGTACCCCTTCAGCGCCTTTCCCTCTCTCTTCCTCCTCTGGGATACCAATTATGCGTAGATTATTTCTTTTTAGTGTATCACTTAGTTCTCTAATTTTCCCCTCATACTCCTGGATTTTTTTATCTCTCTTTTTCTCAGCTTCCTCTTTTTCCATAACTTTTTCTTCTAGTTCACCTATTCTCTCCTCTGCCTCTTCAATCCGAGCCGTGGTGGTTTCCATTTTGTTATGCATTTCGTTTAAAGCGTTTTTCAGCTCCTCGTGACTGTTCCTTAGTCCCTTGATCTCTGTAGCAAGAGATTCTCTGCTGTCAGCTATACTGTTTTCAAGCCCAGCAATTAATTTTATAACTATTATTCTAAATTCACTTTCTGTTATATTATTTAAATCCTTTTTGATCAGCTCATTAGCTGTTGTTATTTCCTGGAGATTCTTCTGAGGGGAATTCTTCCGCTTGGTCATTTTGGATTGTCCCTGGCGTGGTGAGGACCTGCAGGGCACTTCCCCTGTGCTGTGGTGTATAACTGGAGTTGGTGGACGGAGCCGCAGTCAGACCTGATGTCTGCCCCCAGCCCAACGCTGGGGCCACGGACTGGCGCGTGCCTTCTCTTCCCCTCTCCTAGGGGCGGGATTCACTGTGGGGTGGGGTGGCCTGTCTGGGCTACTTGCACACTGCCAGGCTTGTGATGCTGGGGATCTGGCGTCTTAGCTGGGGTGGGTAGGCAAGGTGCACAGGGGCAGGAGGGGCAGGCTTAGCTTGCTTCTCCTTAGGTGATCCACTTCAGGAGGGGCCCTGTGGCAGCAGGAGGGAGTCAGATCCGCTGCCGGAGGTTTGGCTCCGCAGAAGTGCAGAGTTGGGTGTTTGCTCGAAGCCAGCAAGTTCCCTGGCAGGTACTGGTTCTCTTTGGGATTTTGGCTGGGGTATGGGCGGGGGAGATGGCGCTGACGAGCGCCTTTGTTCCCCACCAAACTGAGCTCTGTCGTCCGGGGGCTCAGCAGCTCTCCTTCCCTTTGTCCTCCAGCCTTCCCGCTTTCTGAGCAGAGCTGTTAACTTATGACCTCCCAGACGCTAAGTCGCGCTTGCTGTAGGAACACAGTCCGTCAGGCCCCTCCGCTTTTTGCAAGCCAGACTCGGGGGCTCTGCTTGGCCGGCGAGCCGCCCCTCCGCCCCGGCTCCCTCCCGCCAGTCCGTGGAGCGCGCACCGCCTCGCCGCCCTTCCTACCCTCTTCCCTGGGCCTCTCGTCTGCGCTTGGCTCCAGCGACTCCGTTCTGCTAATCCTCTGGCGGTTTTCTGGGTTATTTAGGCAGGTGTAGGTGGAATGTAAGTGATCAGCAGGACGCGCGGTGAGCCCAGCGTCCTCCTACGCCGCCATCTTCCTTCTCCGAGTCCACTGACATTTAAAGTGAGTACTGAAAGATATGATTTTATGGCCATTTTCTTCTTTGAAGAGTTGGAGAAAAAAAATCTATATATCTTTATATCTATATCTACATCTACATCTATATATTTATATATCTCTATATATCTAATTATATATTTCTATCTATAAATAAAAATAAATAAAAATAAATAAAAATATAATTATAAGTGTACATATACATATACATATACATATACATATACATAGATGATAGATGATGATAGTTAGATAAATAGATAGATAGATAGATAGATAGATAGATAGATAGATAGATAGATAGATAGATAGATAGATAGATAGATAGATAGACAGATAGATAGTCATTTCTCCCCTCTGAGTGTCCCCCCTTAAAATTGCATGCAGGTGTGATTCAGCGGTCACAAACTCCTTTAAATTTTGTTTGTCTGGGAACCTTTTTCTCTCTCCTTCTATTTTGAATGACAGCCTTGCTGGATAAAGAATTCTTGGCTGCATAAATTTCTAATTCAGCACTTTGAACAAATCCTACCCCTCCCTTCAGGCCTGCCAAGTTTCTCTGGATAGGTCTGCTGCAAACCTGATCTATCTTCTCTTGTAGTTTAGGGACTTCTTTCCGCTTGCTGCCTTCATGATTCTCTTTGCCTGAGTACTTTGTGAGCTTGAATATGATATGCCTTGCTGCCTTGCTGAGGGTCAGTTTTTGTTGAATCTAATGGGGGTCCTCGGTGCTTCCTGGATTTTGATGGCTGTTTCTTTCCCCAGGTTAGCAAAATTTTCCACTATGATTTGCTCACATATTTCTGAAATTTGCTGCCCCTATTTCTCTCTCTCCCTCTTCAGGACCCCTTGATTCTGATGTTGTTCCTTCTGCATGAGTCACTGATTTCTCTAATTGCTCAACCGTGCTCTTTTCCTTAATCTCCCTCGATTTTCCTGCTTCCATATTCTCCATCAGTTTGTCCTCCGTATCGCTGATTCTCTGTTCTGTCTCATCCATCCTTGACACCGCTGCATCCATCCGTCATTGCAGCTCAGTTATATCATTTTTAACTTCATTCTGGCCAGCTTTTACTTCATGTTTTCTCTGCACAAAGGGACTCCAATCTACATTGGACCGCAGCTAGTATTCTTATCATCGTGCTTGTACATGCTGCTTCAGACATCTTGTTTGTATCTGTGTTGGTTGAATCCCTGGCTCTCGTTGCTTCATGCTCTTTCTTTCTGGGTGAATTCCTTCTTTTGCCATTTTGAAGGGAGAAAAGGAACTCATGAGGTAGACAATTCAAATGAAATATCCAAATTATAAAATGTTAAAAGTAAAAAATTAAAAACACACACGTAAAAAAGGGAATGAATGATGCTAGATTCTAGGCATGTTTCTTCTGGGTGTTGTAAGGGGTTTGACACGAGAGAAAAAAGAGTGGGAGTGGAGAAAAATTTAGAAAGTAAAAAATATTACAACGGGAAATGTTGTGAGAATTTGAAAAATCAAAACACTGAAATAGACTAAAAGGAGAATATGGGAGTAAAATAGAATTTGTGAATATAGACACGAAAGGAAAGAATAATGTAGAAGAATATTAAAGAAAATTAGTAAAATTTCCACCTGCCCAGTCTCCTTCGCCTCTCTGGGCACAGAAGCTCCTCCCTTCCTGAGCCTCCTCGCTCTCCAAGTTCACTTCTCCATGCCACGTGCCTGTTGAAGTCTGTGGTTCAGGATATGCAGATTGCTGTGCTAATCCTCCCGTCAGTTTCCTGGGTGGGTAGGATGGTTTAGTGTTGGTCTGGCTGTATTTCATGCACACGAGACACTTAAGAAACTTCCATGCTGTCTGCCATCTTGGCTCCTCCCCAAAGAGTTGAGACCTGTAGCACCAGTTCTCCGATATGAGATACCCACAGGACAGTTGTGGTCGATGACAAAGTGGAAAAGGACATGGACCAAACAGGGAGTCCACCCTGGAAGTGGAGGCAGAGAACTGGCTCCAGACCCGGGAAGGGGAGGAAGGGGCTCAAATGCTGGAGCCACGCCCACTTCCCTTCCTGCTGATTGTTCCTGAACAGCAGCCAACTGTCTGGGTCTGGTCTGGAGATCCTTCACCCCAAGGACCCACGGTCAAAAAGTTCACTGCCCTGCCTCTGCCCACCTCCACCACAGCCACAGACACAGACACAGCCACTGCAGTGTCCGAAGGGCCATGGGGCCATGGGCGTGCTTCCCAAATGCTTGTGGGCTCCAGAAGGAGGCAGCAGGCATTTAAAAACCTTGGGCCTCGACGCTCCACCTGCTGGGCCAGACTATCTGGAGCCGTATGCCTCAAGTTCCCACTCCTTGTGCTCTATGGCCCTCCTAGCCTGAGTATGGGCTAGGGCACCAAAGCAAATGAGTCATGTTCCGGAAAACACTGAGATTCCTGAGAATACCGGGCCTCCATTCTGCTGGAAGGGGGCGTTCAATAGTCCAGGAATCGTGGCCACACCCCTGTCTCAGTCCCAGACAATTTCACCCATTCATACACATGCACACGCACAGACAAAGGCACCACACGCACACTCCCCCTCTGTGGCTATCTCTAGTTGTGACTTACTCTCCTTCCTCTGCCTCCTTCCATGTCCCTCTGGTCTCTATCTCTGAGTCCCTGTGATCATTTTCTGTAGGGAACGCTTTCTCCCTCCCCCACCTTCATCTCTCTTTCTCTGTCTCTGTCCTGTCCCTGGACAGTATCATTGCATCTGGGTTTCCGTGTGCTGTGCATGTCCATACGGACATAGTAGGCTGCTGATGGCACAGGGCTGCAAGGGAACACACAAAGGAACGCGTAAGTAACAGGGGTCAGAGCACATCCAGACCTCCTAAGCCGTGACTGACTCCAGGCAGCTCACACAAGCTGGGTATACATGTGAACTGTGAAAGGTCAGTCCTTTGGCCCTTGCCCTGTAGGTTGCACCCAGCTGGGAGGTACTGAAACCCAAAGGACTCCCCAGTGTTTAGAGGGTGTGAAGAAAGGGCAGGGGCAGAGGAGGCTGGGAACCTAGTCATGGCTGGTGTTTCTCCACATGCCATGTTCCAGTGCCATTGGTACTGGAAGGTTGGTATCAGTTGTGGCTCCCTTTCCTTGGCATCTAAATGCAAGCTCCTGTGACCCAATGGAAGTCCTGGATCTGCCCTAGTTTTCAGCCAGGTTTGGGCCCCAGGACAAATGCGTGTGGCGTGTGAGGGGGGAAAGCATGTGTGGGTCGTGGGGAGGAGCTAGCCTCGTGAGTGGGATGTGGCAGAGGGCATGAGTGAGTGCAGAGGTCCAGTAGAGTGTCTGCGAGTGTATTGTGGCTGGGGCGCGTGAGTACTTTTGCCTGAGACCTAGCGTTTGTGCTGGCAGCGCGTGCGTGTCTGTGTCCACGTGCCACGTGGCCGTGCATCTCTGTGCCGGAGTGAGTGTGTGTAGGCCGTTGGCTAGTGAAGGAAAGAGACTGGCGGCTTTCCTGGCTTGGTGGGTAAGGGCGAGTCTAACTGCCAAAGTCCAGCGAGTGCAATCCCTTCGCTCCTGGGATCGACACGGAGCTAGCTGATCACTTTTTATGACAGGAGGAAAGCCTGGACTTTGCCTGGGTCCGCTCGTCCTGTGTTGCCTTGGCCAGGGGCAAGTTGGGGTTGGGCCTTCCATGGCCCAGTGGAGGAGGACCAACGTTCCATGCAAGGAAGCGGGGATTAGTGGAGGGAGGCAGCAGATAGCATGAGTAAGTCTGGTCCTGCTCCTGGACCAGCCTAGGGGGATCATCGCAAGGCCTTGTGGTCCCAGCCAGGGTATGGGTCTCGGTGAACATCCTCCTGGATGACACTGCAGAGACAGGCCTGGCTGGTCTAGGGCCCCTTGCGAAGTTGGGGCCCGGCCCCTGGGCCCCAATATTGTGGTAGGTGTTGTTCAAACTGAAAGGCATTGCCTGCTTCTCCCAGGCAGCCCCTGCAACTGGGACCCAGATTTGCTCCCACGTTCCTGCCACAGGGTCTCCCAGCATTGCATGGGAGTTTGACAGGCCCCATTTCTCTGGAGGGAGTGAGTTGCATAGGTCAGGTGCACCAGGGTATGGGCCTGCTTTCCTGTCTTGCCCACCCCCTACATCCTCTGCTGAGGGCAGCTTGAGGGCTCACCACTGGACCTGTTCCTCTCCCTTTCTGGGTAAATGTTGGCATCTCTGTCTCTCACAGTGGCCACCCCCTCGCAGCACCCTACCACCTGTTCAGCCTCTCCCCATCCACCTGCGTTTCTATGCATTGCTGTGACCTGAAGCTGTGGTGTGCTGCCTCATATATCACAGCCACCCTGGAGCATTTCTGTACCGCGTACGTATCCTGACGTGGTCCAGCGAGTCTGTAGGAACCTCTTCTGTGTCACGGACGCAACATGTTCCCAGAGGTCCCGGCACACCAATTTGGCAATCCTAGAATCCCCGGCCTGCCTGGCAGCCTCCTGGTCCCATAAAGAGAGGGGGGAACACTGCATTCCATCAAAGGGAAAAGGCAATGCATGAGTGTGTTGACTGGCCAGGCAATGCATCTCGAGCCTCCAATCCTGCAGTGGCTCTGTGTGGTGTGTGTGTGTACCTGCTGCTGTCTGAAGGAGACAGGCAGGGAGTCCACATCACCACTGCTCTGACAGGGAGGGTGACCACATCACTGCCCTCACTTCACACCTTCTGCAGCTTATTGGTTCCCCAAAGTGGTAACGTGGCTTCGTGTAGACCCTGGTGCGTGTCCCTCACTTGCGTCCCAAAGCTACATCCCCCAACCCCCTGATACCTTTCGGAGGCCCTTGAAATCATGCTGTCTGTGGCACAGGGGGACAGTGTTTTGAGTCAGCGCCCACGCTCATGGCAGCCTGCTGCCTAAGTGAGTGGTTAAAGGAAATGGGACCAGGATGAACAGACATACGGCCAACGAAGGCCTGGGGAGGGTCCCTGTGAGAAGATGGCCAAGCACTGTGGGAGGAAGGGGACCGCTGTCCGTGAGACAGACACAAGCTCCAGGAGTCCCAGGGCCCATGGTCACGGGTCTTTCCTGTGCACTGCCACACACGGGAGGAATGGGCAGCCGATCATGAGGGGGGCGGTGTATGCTTGCTGGGGTGTCACTTTCCAGGCAACAGGGACAAATGGCAAGAGTTTGCGCATGCTATGTAGCCTCCCCTAGTGTGGCGTCCTCCCCACATCACACACCTCTTGTCACCGCCAGTGCAAACAGTGCACTGCTAGACTGCTGTCATGACATACATGTCTCCTTGGAGCAAGGATGGATGTAGAGAGTATGCAAAGGAGGCTGAGCAGATGGAAAACCAGGGGCACAGAGAGCAGGCGCACAGCTGAAATGCCTCTCCCGGACAGCCAAGTTGATCCGCTCCGTGGAGTTGTCGGATTAGGGGCACAATGAACAAAGGTGGCGGTGTAAATGGGAAAAGCGTGGAGGTCCCCCTTTACCCGTGTGTGTAGATACCCGCGTGCCCAGCGCGCCGTGGAATTCAAAGGTCACTTTTGCATGCCCAGAAGCCAAACAGGACACCCAGAGGGCACGGAGGGCCGGCTGCAAGCCCCAGGGAGGAGTTGCATTGCATGGGGCCCAGAGCCTTCCTGCCTAGGCAACAGATGCGCCCCAGTTTCCAGGTGAACTACGGGCGGGATGGGGAAGCCACGCACACCACCCTCCCTATGATTGGTCCTGAAGATAGTGAAGCAGCCTGGGCGTGGCTTGGAGCTCCCTCAGCCTCAAAGCCTAAGGGCACCTCTCACCACAAACGCCTCCTAGGCGGCGGCAGCATAGCGATAGCTACGGGGAGGCATCCTGGGTACAGCAGCATGCGCATGCGCCCGCTCGACCTTTGGGCTCTGGGAGGAAGGGGGAGCGAGTTGCCAGCCATTGCCCTCAGGTCTCCACTGACTGGGTCTGGGGAGGGGGCCGTGCTCTCACCTCCCGCTTCGTCATCGGTAGCAGCCACAGTTCCTGTCTCGGGCCGGGCCGTATGATGCGCGACTCGTGTTTCTGAAACATTGGGGATGCCCAGAGGCCCCATGCCGCCTTCGACCGGGAAGGGGGCGGTCGAGAGACGAGGGCCCGTGGGGACAGTGGGTCTCCGGCAGGGCCGGAGGTGCCGCAGGCCGAAGGCTTGCAGGCCACCAGCGAACAGCCTGGGCAGGAAGGCCAGGCCCGACCCGAGGGGCAGGTGGGCAGCCCCAGCGAGATATCACTGCCTCTGGAGCATGGCATAGTGGTGGTGGAGGTGCTGTGGGGTCTGGTGGAGAAGGAAGTTCAGGTGGCGGCTGCAGAAGAGGACGCGCCTGGGGAAGAGGGGCATGACCAGAGGAAGAAGGGGGAGGAGGAAGAGGAGCAGGAGCCGGAGAAGGAGAAGGTCCAGGTTCACGAGGAGGAGGACGTGAAGGACGAGGGGGAGCAGCAGGAACAGAAGAGCAGAAGGAGGAGGAGGAGGAGGAAGAGGGGAGAGTCAGCAGGAGTAAAAGATTAGAAGGAGGAGAAGCAGAAGCCCAAGCAGAAGGAGGAAGATCGGAAGGAGGAGGAGTTGGTGGAAATGGAAGGGGAGGAGCAGGAGCACCAGGGTATACAAGCTGGGGCAGTGGGGGCAGCCGCGGTGGTGGGGAGAGAGGACCAGGAGGAGGAGCAGGAGGAGGAAGGGAAGGCGTGGGAGCCATTAGAGGGAGAGCAGAATTGCAAACAGAGGAGGAAGAGGAGCAGGAGAAGGAAGCGCTGGAGGAGCAGCAGGGCCAGGAGGAGGTGGAAGAAAAGGAAGACAAGGAGGAGCGGGAGGAGGAGGAACAGAAGCCGAGTGAGCAGGAAGGTCGATGGGTGGAAGAAGCCCAGGATCTTCAGGTGAAGCAGGATAAGAAGGAGCAGTTCGAGACAGGCCTCCGTCCTTGCCCTTCCCCACTGGAAACTCTGGAGGCCCTTCAGATAGAGCTACAGCCCGTGAATAAAAAAGCCAGCCAGGAGCACGCTCGACTCAAACTCAGGATGGGGCAGAGCCGGCGGCATCATCTAGAACAGAAAGTGACCTTATCCAGCGCATCCGTGGTTTCTGCGCCAAACTGTGTCCTTCCTGTTGCTGATGGAGGGTCCAGAGGGGGCTAGGCTTGCACAAGAGGAAGGAAAGGGAGGTGACATTTAGAGGAACCCAGGACATGGACTGGAGCTAAGCCACGCTCCAGTGGCCGGGAAGGTGCAAACATGATCCCATCCAGTGGTCCTGGCTCTGCAATGAGTGTGGGAGGAGGGCAGTGCTGGGGTGTTGGAGGCACGTGTGCTTTACCTCGCACCTGACACGGAAACAGCGCTGAGAGAGTGCAGAGTGGCGGTGGAGGTCCAGGCCAGGACAGGGAAATGACCGAGGGCTTCTTCCCATGCAAAGCCGCGCGGGGGCACGTTTCTGGGTCCCGCTAAGCATCTTGCTGTAGGGAAAGCGATGCGAATGCCCACTGGTCGGCGCGAGACTGGATGTGTGCTATGTGGCTGTGTGGAAGTAAGCGTCCTCAGTGTCCTCATGAGCACACAAGGCTAGGCGTGGATGCAGGCGTCTGGGCATGCACAGCCTCCTCTGCGTGTCTAGCAGAGCCCTGCGGAATTCTGAGATCCCGTGGGCCTGGATGCAGCCTGTGGGGAGGGCGTGAGGCCCTGGGGGAGGACGCCAGTCCCTGGGGGAGGACGCCAGGATGCGGTCCACACTGGTTCTCTGGGTCGAGGTCTCTCATGCCCAGCACCTGAAAGCTCTTTGACCTGCAGCAGTTTGTGAACCACCCTCAGATGTCAGCCCTGATTAGTAAGCACGATGAAATATGCTTGGCCACATGACCAATTTGAAGGTCGGCCTGGGAGTGGGAGGCGGTGTGGGTGGGTGGCTGTGTGGGCGGGGGAGGTGGTGGGGAGAAGTGGTGTGTTCCTTCCTCAGGGGAGGGCGGGTCTCCTGGAACAAGATTTCACATTTCTGCCCCACAGTCCTAACACGGCAGGTGGAGCAACACTAGTTTCCCAGGGAATGCCGGAAGATCCTGCTGTTTTTTGGCAAGAACTCCTACTTCCAGAATGAAGTCGTTATGAAGGAGTAGGTCCTTGGCCTTGCTGGTAAGTGTCCACTGAATGCATGGGCGGCAGTGGGTGGAGGGTTGAATGTGATTAGTTCTCTGGCGGCTTCTCACATACTCGTCTTCCTGCAGGGTATAGGGCGTCTCATTCCAGTCCCATCCAGTGGTACCCAAGGTACAGACAGGAGGCCTACAGACGCAGGCATGACAACAGCAGCCTCAACTTCTTCAACTGGTTCTCTGACCACAGCTTTGCCGGCTCTAGCAGTATTGCTGAGGTGGGGCCCTGTAACAAGGAAGGGAGGTGATTTTCATGGGTTCCCACACTGCGTGGGACAGCTACCTGAGGCCTGACCTGTCTCCCCTACCAGATAATCATAAAGGATCTTTGGCGCAATCCCCTGCTGTATTTCAAGATGAAGGAGGCCCCAGGAGAGAGAACTGAGAGGGAAAGAGGTGAGCAGCCAAGGGTGTGGGCACTGAAATGTGTGCCGTGGGGCCCATGGCACAATTCTCTTCTGCATGGAGGCACCGAGACTCACAGTGGCACAGGAGGTGACACCAGGTCAAAAGGGCATTGGCCTGAGACAGGGCGTCTTAGGAAGTAACGTGTCAAAGAGGCTTTGCCCCGTTGGGGAGGCTGAAGGTGGGCAGTGGGCTAGACAACAAGAATGAGCAAAGCGGGACATCCAAAGCTGCCTCATTAGATAGCACGGTGACAACTGTCATTCCAGGACCATGAGTCCCACCCTCAGGCGTCCTACCACCATCCCACATGTTGTCTGGCTTCTGGAGCCACGTGTCATCTTTGGCACAGCTTATCACACCCTCCCATTCTACTTTCCGTTTGGAAACATTCAAGCAATGTTAAACAGGGCCAAGATAAGACTCTCACCTGTCCTGTGTGTGTGTGTGTGTGTGGGGGGGTGGGTGTGTATGTATGTGGGTGTGGTTGTGTCTGTGTGTCTCTGTCTGTGTGTACCCTTATATCCCAGGGATATGCAAGATCTTGAGAAAACTATAAGGAGCATCACACTTCATGGACCCCAGTGGAAAGACTTCCGACGCTCACCGATGGTCCACAAGATTCTCCTGCCCACGAAATAAGGACAAGGCTGGTGGTGACACGTGGCACAGGGTGGGGGTCCAATACATTCGAAGAAATATAGAATGGGAGATAAACAGCATGAAGTGTTTGTGTGTGTTTTCGGCTCAGGTACGCTCTGGGGCGTGTCCATGTATACATGCGGCTCTCCAGAGGTGTAAGTGTTCTGTGCCTGCACATTGGAGTTCCAAGAAAGGGCGGGACGTAGGACATTGTCCGTAGGGATGGGTCACACATTGGGATTGCATGTGAGGTCAGTAAGATTGAACCAATGGGGAGTTGAGTGAGGGAGGACAGGGCACAAACCTGAGAGAAAGGCCAGCGCCCAGGTTCATATCTTTCCTGTGAAAATGAGGAAATTCAAGGAAATGGAGAGGCCAGCACAGGCCAGGGATGTCCAATACTCAGGGTTTGGGGATGTCCATGATAGTGCCCCCAGAATCCCGCATGGTGACATCCTCAGTCATGTTGACTGAACCGCCACACAGAGAGGAATTCTGCATGGTGTCTGCATGGTTCAGCAAACATGGATCAGACTCCCAGGTAGGAGGTAATGGACAAATGAGGGAACAGAACACAAAGGAGGCACACAGAAACGAGACACACGCTGTCAGGGGGAAGTCTCTCCCAGCCAGGAACATGCTACATGGCAAAAGAGTAAGTGGAAAACATTGCTAGACCACCTTTCACACTTTACGCCTGCATCTCAATGTGCAAGCCAGTGACGTCTCAGCCCTTAGGGTACAAAGGGTTTGAAAACAGAAGAACGGAAAATAGATGTGTGACTTAATGGTCACAGCAAGGCAGCTGCATTTGGGGACATTAACTGGCTGGCAGTGAGTGCATGGCCAATCCTCTGACGAAGGTCCTACGGGCACGGAAAGATTTCTGGCTCCAGGAACATATAAGAGAACACGCAGAAGCCCCTCCACCTGACAACAGGACAGCAATTGGATCTGTCAGTGGAAGAAAGGGGTTGAATTCAGAGGGAAACACACTCAAGCGCAGAAGCATACACCAAAGACAAGACAGGCCAGCAGAGCCGCAGCTGACACAACACGCAGGTGTGCAGAGACGATGGCGGTTACACGGGTACAGTGTGCCCATTTAGGCCAGGCAAGGAGGCATCACCAGAGAGCCGTTGGCACAGGCAAAGCCAGGAAAGGACACAGACACGCCAGGGCTCACTCAGGGAGACAGAGGAGCACAGGAAATGCAATACATTTCCTGTACACAGAGAACAACAGGACGATACCGACAGGTCAATGAGAGACACGTGTGGTTCAGACATGGAAGTCAGAAGGCTCCTGAATTGTCGAGGGTGTCCCCTGTCGAGGGACAGCACTCTGGAGCCCACACACGCTGGTGTTGTGGTGGAAGAGGCCGCTAGGCAGCACATACAGTTGTGCAGGGGGTTTAGCAGCTCCTGGACCCTGGGGCTCCCCAGAGAGTGCTGCGGCTACGGGAGGACACCTGGGGCTGCAGGGTGTGCAGCCTGAGGGCTGTAATCCCTCGGACACAGAACACCCAGGCCTCTGACCATGGAACCAATACACAAGTGTTCACACTTGAGGGTTTGGCTCTGGTGGCCATGAGGACATTCCACACCACACCTTGTCTGTACCTTCTCTTTGGGACAGGCCGGGCGGAAAAGTCACCCTGGCCCCTCAGCAGGTATTGGCGGGAGATATTAACATGTGGGGGACCCTGTGTTCCCCTGTCCCGTAAAGTGTTCCTGCTCGGCAAGACCTATCATGTAACGGCCTGCTTGTGCAGAAAGATGCCCCAAAGGGCCCAGCCTCATGACCACTGAGGCCGTATTCCCACTGCAGAGTCATGGGCCATACTTTCTTTGGATGTTCACACCCAAAGACACGGGCCAGCACAGGGAGCTTTTCCAGGGTACCCCGACGTTTACACATCAACCAGCTGAAAAGACGTGCTTCTCCAGCCAGTGTGCAGACAGCAGCGAGAAAAAGACCTGCCATCCCTTCTAGAGAGTGTGACAGCCTCCACCCGGGAAGAGGTAAGGCTTGGGCATACAGATCCCCAACTCCACAGCGTGCTGACACCCCGCTGACCATGTTGTCTGCATATTGGTAGGGCCAAGAAGCCTCCATGCATTGGGACTGCCAACGCCTTCTCTGGAATAGAGCCACTGCAGGGAAGGCTCTTGTACTACAGAGCTGTGCAGTGGGGATCCTGGGGGGCTTGGGCAGCTTGGGAGACAGGAAGATTAGTGTGGGGATGTCAGTCTCAGGCATGCTGTGCTGGGGGCCGTGTAACTTGGGGATAGAGAAGAGCCTGCGATGGACAGGACTGAACTCTATCTATTGCACTGCTAGAACGGTGGAGCTTTTGCCCCATCCCTAGCACAGACATCTCTAGCAAGCAGCCATCTGCTGTGTAAGGAGTACCCCAGCACTCACCTCTTCCCAGGTGAGGCTCGTCCCCGTCCTTTCTAAGCTCCAGGCCTGCCCGGGACCTCTGCACAGAATGCTAAGGCTGCACAAGTCCATCGTTCCCTATGTGGCCGAGGCAGCCTTTGTCCAGGCACTCGTGCCAAGGAACGCAGGCTGCCTGGGACGAGGTGACCTCTCTGAGTGCCTGCTGTTGTTTGCACTTGGGATTCTTCTCACAATTCTCACGTGGCGTGTTGGACACATGACATAAGCCTGTGGCCCTAGAGGAAGAACAGCACCCGACTCATCACGGCTGATGATGAGAGGGCAGCGGGCACACGGGAGAGGATGGCGTGTCCGTGGCCTTTAAGAGCCCCACCTCCCCGCAACCCTCCACTCTGTTGGCTTGCAATCTGGACCACCCATTCGTAACCGGAGGTCATTTCAGAAACAGCGAAGTTCACACAAGGACATCAGTACTAGGACTCCTTCAGGAGTCTTGGGGTGTGAGTGCGTGATCAAATTGGTTGATCAAAAAATTAGGTATTTTGTTTTGTTCACAATTTTATTTTCAACATTCATTCTCAAATTTGTTATGCTTTATTATATGATTTTTTAAAAACTCCTTCAAATATGATTTGATTTTCAATCTTGCAACACCTCTTAAATTTTTATTTATTGAAAATTGGGATGACAAGTTTGAAGTCAATATTAAAAGTCTCTCAAATTCATTCCATCTGACAATATTGCCCAAATTGCTGATATTTTATTTGATTTTAAAATGTCTCAACTTATCTTTTTAAAAGTTATTTATTTTGAAAGAGAGAGAGAAAGAGAAATGAGAGAGAGAGAGAGAGAGAGAGAGAGAGGGTGGGGGGAGAGTACAGAGGATGGGCACAGAGATGGTGAGAGAGAATCTCAATCGTGAATTAGTAATCCAAAGCTCTGAAGAAACAAAAGTTCAGGACCAGATTAATTCTACTGTAAACTTAAAGAAGAGTTACTCCCTGTTCTTCTCAAAGGAATTGCAACTTCATTCTATGAGACCAGCATTTACTTGATATCAAAATCTGAAAACTAGTCCACTAAGAAAAAGGACAAGCCCATATGTTTAATGAACATAGATGCAAATATTCTCAAGAAAATACTTGCACACTGACTCTAATAATACATTATAAAAAGAGGTATTCACCACAATTGAGGTAGATTTATTCCTAGTTTGCAAGTATAGTCCAATATTCACAAATCAATTAACACGTTACAGTACACCAATGAGATAAAGGAGAAGAGCCACATTATCATTTCAACAGATGCAGGAAAAGCATTTGAAGAACTACAACATCCATTCATGATAATCACCCTTGGCAAATTAGGTTTAGAGGAAAAATACCTCAACATAATAAAGGCCATCTATGAAAAACCCATAGCTAAAATCTTTTTGAATGGGGAAAACCTGAAAGCTTTTCCCATAAGCTTAGGAACAAGACAAGGATGTCCACTCCCACCACTTTTTTATTCAGCACAATACTAGAACTCCTAGCCACAGCAATTAGACACTAAAAAGAAGGAAAAGGCAATGGAATCAATAAAGAAGAAGAAAAATGTTCTCGATTTATAGAGGACATGATACTCTACTGTAGAAAACCTGAAAGATTCCACGGTCAAAAGTGTGAGAACTGAAGTACGAATTCAGTAATGTCATAGGGTACAATCAACATACATAAATCTCTGGCATTTGTATACACTAATAATGAAGCCGCAGAAAGACAGATTAAGAAAACAATCCCATTTATAATTGGACCAAAAAAATAAGATATCTAGGGGTAAACTCATACAAAAAGGTGAATAACCTATACTCTGAAATCTATTAAATAAGGTTGACAGAAACTGAGGTCAACACCAAGAAATGGATAATTCCATGCTCATGGATTGAAAGGGCATATAATGTTAAAATGTCCATGTTACCAAAGCGATCTACATATTTAAAGTAACCCCGATGAAAACACCAATGGCATTTCTCACAGAACTAGAACAAACAGTCCTAAACTTTATATGGGACCACCAAAGAACCTGAAGAGCAAAGCAATCTTAAACAAACAAACAGACAAACAAAGAAACCCTGGAGGCATCACAAACTCCAGATATCAAGTTATACAACAAAGCTGTAGTTATCAAAACTGCATGGTACTGGCACAAATTGGAACGTAGACCAATGGAACAGAACAGAATACCTAGAAATAAACCCACAAGTATCTGGTCTATTAATCTTTGACAGAGCAAGAAAGCATATTAAATGCGAAAGTGGTATTCTCTTCAGCAAATGGTGTTGGAAAACTGAACAGAAATATGGAAAAGTACGAAACTGGACCACTTTCTTACAAAACACATGAAAATAAATCCAAAATGGATTAGAGATATAAATGCCAAACCTGAAACCATAAAAATCCTAGAAGAGAACACAGGCAGTAATTTTTTGACATTAGCCAACGAAACGTTTTCTAGGTATATGTCCTGAGACAAGGGAAACAAAAGCAAAAATAAACTATTGGGATTGCATCCAAATAAAAAGCTTCTGCACAGCTAAGGAAAAACTCCAATAAAATGAAGGGCAACCTACAGAATGAGAGAAGCTATTTGCAAATGACATATCCAGTAATGGATTAGTATCCACTATATAAAGAACTTACAAAACTCAATACTGAAAAACGAAATTATCCAGTTAAAAATGGACAGAAGACCTTAACAGACACTCCTTCATGAAGACATCCAGATGGCCAACAGACACGTGAAAAGATGTTTATCATCATTTACCATCAGGAAATTGCAAGTCAAAAGGACAATGAGATACCACCTCACACTCTGGAATAGCTAAAATCAGCAACACAATGAACAACAGGTGTTGAGGAGGATATGGAAAAAGAACTTTTGCACTGTTGATAGGAATGCAAACTGGTGCAGTCACTGTGGAAAACATAGTGGGTTCCTCAGAACGTGAAAACTACAACTGCAGCAATCACACTACTGTATATTTACCCAAAGAATGCAGAAACGATAATTCAAAGAGAGACAAGAACCCTGATAATTTTGGCAGCATTATGGGACAGCCAATTGTCCATCAAATGATGAATGGATACAGATTTGGTATGTATATATGATGTGGTATTATAATGTGGTATTATACACACATAATTATATGATGTGGTATATTCTGTATAATACCCACACACAGGGGAATAGTACTCAGCCACGTAAAATAATGAAATCTTGCCATCTGCAACAACATGAATGGAGCTAGAGAATATAATCCTAGGCAAAATAAGTCGGTCAGAGACAGACAGATACCATATGACTTCATTCATATGTGAAATTTAAGAAACTAAACAAATGATCAAATGTTGGGGAAACAGAGTAATAGACAAATCAAGAAACATACACTTAATTATAGATAACAACATGCTGGTTACCAGTGGGGGTGGGGGTGCAGATGTAGTGAGTGAAATATGTGATGGGGAATAAGGAGTGCACTTGTTGCCATGAGTACTGGGTATTGTAAGGAATTGCTGAATCAGTATTTGTACATCTGAAACTAATATAACACTATATGTGAAAAAAAATAGGGGCATCCTGGTGGCTCAGTTGGTTGGCCATCCAACTTTGGCTCAGGTCATGATCTCACAGTTCATGGTTTAAAGCCCTATATTGTGCTCACTGCTGTAGGCATCACGCCCACTTCAGATATGCTATTCCTCTCTCTCTGACCCTGCTTGCATTCTCTCAGAAAGAAATAAGATATTGTTTCAAAACCATAAAATATTTGAAAATAAATTCAATTTATAAGAATAAAAAAAAAAACACTTTAGAGCACCTCATTAAATTACTGGATTTTCTGACATTTTAGGTAACAGGAAATTCTTTTGTTTGCGTATGTGTTATATCTTTTTAGGTCTTCTCTGTCCTGTCCTGTTTTAATAATAATAATAATAATAATAATAATAATAATAATAATAATAATAATAATAATAATAATAATAATAGCAGTAATAATAGGATTCTATATAAGGGGTGTTTGCTATGTTTCAGATATTGTTCTAAACTCTTTATGTGATCATTATATTCATCACTTGGTCTTACATATCTGAGAACGAAAGCACAAAAGCATTAAAAAAATCTGTGCCGATGAGCATACACCTAGTACTGGTGAGACAGGATGTAAACTTGGGTGAGTTGGCACTAGAGGACACTATTTCATGCCACCTCTCAGTTCCATCACATGCCACCTGTGTTGACCTTGGGAGGAGACAAGTTCCTTAACCTCTCAACTTCCTCAATTTGCTGATGTGTAAAAGGAGGTTAATAGTAACCCCTCCCTCATAGGGCCCTAAGGAGAATGACATGATGTACTTGTGAAATGTTCAGAACCTCACCTGGTATGAGTAAGAACTAAGTAAGTGTTGGCAAGAAACATCTCAGCCAGGCTAGCTGGTCCCCAAGTCTTACTCATTTGCTCCAGTGTTAGAGTTATGGGGTTATGCTAGTTTTTCAAAGAAATGACTTGCATCGCTTTCATTCTCTTGCTGCTTTTTCTGAAACCAGTTGTAGTCATTTACATTGTCTCCAAAACATTCATTGTCTGTTTTATTGAAATCTATACATAGGATTTTTTATAACCAAAACCTCCTTAATGTTACCATGTTTTACTTTAATAATTTGGTTTCCTTGAATTTTCTGTTCAAAAAAAAAGTTTAATTTTACTGACTTTATCTTGGTTAACTTTTAAATTTCTTGGTTAAATACAAAATATTTTGTATTTAAGGAAAACATCTAACACTTTCAAGTTGCCTTTGTACAGCTTTGATCATATCTGACAATTACTTTTTGGTGCTATTCCTAACCAACCTGCTTTTTGGGTGTTATCCCAATCACATTGTTCGGTGAGCTCCTTTCTGGGTCACATTTGTTCCCTCTCCAATTGCTCTCTCAGGCTACTCTCACCTCAGGAGCTTCTCTTCTAAGACTGAAATTCTCTTCACTCTGTTTATCTCCTTGCAACAAGTGTCAATTATACATAACTGCGATGAAGGAAGGGAGATCAGATTTTTCATGAGTCTTCCTGATGAAATTACATGACCCAGGCTCACAAGGTAACAATATAGCATTCTCCCATACAAACAAGAAAAAATTAGAAATATAGTCAGAGAATTGGCGCCATTTGCCATGACAGAAGTAAAAGGAGAAGGAGGTGGAAGGAAGGAAGGAAGGAAGGAAGGAAGGAAGGAAGGAAGGAAGGAAGGAAGGAAGGAAGGAAGGAAGGAAGGAAGGAAGGAAGGAAGGAAGGAAGGAAGGAGGGAACTTAACAAGAAACATGAAAGAAGTATATAAATAAGCCTTTCAGAAAACATTAATCTCATCTCAGAGATTAAAAAAAAAAAAAGATTAAATATAAACATTCCTTGTGTTGGAATAGGAAAAGTTATTATTGTAAGAATGCCTACTATCTCTAAATTACTATGTAAATTTGTTGCAAGCCCAATAAAATATGGATATTTTAAATCAGATCAGCTGATTCTAAGATTTTGTATAAATATGAAAATTCAAGCTGATCCAGAAAAATTTTTCTGAAAAGGTAGCATATGAATTAGGCGAGTTCTACCAGATAATAAATTATGTTATAAAGGAAATGTGGTTCAGCTGAATGAATGGATCATCATAGAGAATCCAGAAGTAGGTTCAAAGCATATGCAAATGTTGTATATAACTAAGTGAACCTTTCAAAGCAAATGCATTGTTCGAATTCACAGGGTAAAAAGTCTTTACTGAGCCCTTTGCCTTCAGACCCATTCCTTCCTTTATTTGTCAATTGAGCATCAATTTATTGAGTGACTACTTTATTTCCAAACTGTAGAAGGTGCTAGAAATTAATGAATGGATAGTCCCGGTCCACAGAAATATTAACTCCTATGTTGCAAACACGAAAGCGTAAGAGGTTTTGGGGCACCTGGGTGGCTCAGTTGGTTAAGGGGCCGACTTCAGCTTGGGCCATTATCTCACAGCTTGTGAGTTCAAGATCCATGTAGGACTCTGTGATGACAGCTGAGAGCTGGAGGCTGCTTTGGTTTCTACACCTCCTTGTCTCTCTGCCTCTCATCCACTGATGCTCTGTCTCTCTCTCTTCCAAAAATAAAAATAAATAAGTAAGTAAATAAATAAATAAATAAATAAATAAATAAATAAATAAATAAATAAATAAATAAATAAATAAACATTAGGAAAAAAAAATTAAGTGTAAGAGGTGTCAATTGAAGTGTGTATATAGATTAGAGTCGGGGCATAGAAAGAGAGTGTTGGATCAGGATAAGTAACTAGAGCAACTTCCTAAGAGTATGAGTGACAGTGGGTAGTAATAAAAGGTGAGTAGGGGTGCCCTAAGAAGACTCGTGAAAGGGACGTCATGTAACGCATTGGAAACAACGTAACTTGAAGCAGGAAAGCAGGACACTTGAAGTAATGTATGACCTTTGATAGAAGATTAAAATGGTGAGTTAAGCTGTCAGATGACATCATCACTGTCATCATCACTGTTGAAAGAATCAAAAGGGTAGGGGAAAGGGATGAATTAAGAGTGTCTACTACATCACCAGACACATTAAAGATACTCAACATCACTAATCAGAGAAACCTGAATCAAAACCACATTGACACATCAATTCACACCTGACACAATGCCTAGTATGAGCAAGACAAGCAATAACAAGTATTGGTGAGAAGGTAGGAGAAAAAGTAACAAAAATGTACTCTTGGTGGGAATGTAAATAGGTGCAGCCACTCTAGGGAACAGAATGCATGTTCGTCAAGAAATTAACTCAGAAATACTATATCATCCAATAATTCCAAGACTGTAGATCACTATCCAGCCTCTCCCTTAACCCTGAAGGAATTTTATCTCTGCTGGAGCAATGTCTCCAACCTCTAGAACCTACACGGCATTTATCTTTGTTCCTCATTCTGGCATCTTGATTCTGCTTGCTGAGACATCTCTTAAATGGAGTCCCCAGTCTGATTCTTTTTTTTCTTCATGGGCATCACTACATGTCCCAGAATGTTATGACATCAAAACGAATATGGCCTGTTTTTCATTCCTTCATGTGACCAAAGGGACCAAGTCTACTGGACGTAGACTGAGTTTCACTCCAAATGATGATGGACTCAACATGCTACTTTGCCCAAGAAATATACTTGTATCTTAGAAGATCCTCACAGAAATAACAGTGTTACCCAACCCACCCAGCAGAGTTGGCAAGTAAGGCAGCCTGCTAAGAACACATCAAAATGCAAACATGTTTTCTCGTGCTGCATCTTTTAGCAGGTAGGCAGGTAGTCCAAAGCCAAAGAAGTAAATTATTTTAAGTTAGGGAATGAAAGGAAGGTAAAGGTAAAGGTATTTTAAACTGTTGGGAAAAAGGAGAATATGAGTGTCATAAACTCACAATCACTCATACAGGACATCATACATATATTCCAGGAATTTTAAGAGAGTAACATGTGGTTCATATGGTAGAGAAAGCGCCACTATTGCCACTCTCTTTATGCTCTGCCAATAACGTGGTCACCATGAAAGCTGCCTGACACCTACTAAAAAACCCAATTAATGACAGATGATAATGGAGCGCCCATGAAATACCATGGTAGACATGTGTGGGCAGAGGTTAGGAAGCCCAGACCATGGTCCCTGTCCTTAAGAAACCTGAAACGTAAGGGAAAGTGAAGTGAAACCAATAAGAGTTAAAACCTGTGTTAAAATAACTGGTTGACTTCTAGTCAGCATCAAGAATCAGACATGTTATTTCTGTGGAACTGTGAACATCGCCTCTGTGTTAGAGAGTTTTCTTGTGTTTTATAATGTTGCGAAAAACTGGCCTTTTCTGATCCTGGGCAATTCCCAAACTTGTGCATTGTGACACAAGCCTGTCAGATCAGTGGGCTCCTTATATGCTGCTTCCTGCAGAATGAGCTGGCAGTTTTATCTGTCTTCCACACCACCTGGCTTAGCAAATTAGATCATATTAGGGCTATTATCTCAGAGACAATAAGAGGCATCTGTAACTGAAAGAGACCATGATGATATCTTCTAAAGAGACTTTGAAGAGTAGAAAGGTCAACAAGACGAGTGTAACTATTATCATTGTTTTTTTTTTTTTTTACCCGTCCTTCTCTTCCTCTGTTATACATGCTACCCTTTAGTAAAATATATAAAATCAACACATTTCTTTTATCTTGGCACAGAGTGTTGTGAGAAAGAGTAACTTACATTATGCAGCCCATTTTTATGTACAAAATCCTTCTCCATACATGAACTCTTTTGGTCCTCAAAGCAAACACTATAGAAGTAAGAATTGTTGACACAATTACAGAAGTTCATTTGGGGTTTCGGCTCCATTCACTTCCACCACTACAGGTGAGGAAACAGTTACCTTTCCCACTCTCATGAGTAGGAGTTCCCCTCCTTATAGATCAGACAAGTCTAGTTCTAAATGTCACCACTCTTTCGAGGCTCTGCCTCTCCTACCTGCCAATTCTTTCTACTAATTCTCTCCATTCAATTAAATTCAATTGAATTCAATTCAATTGAATTCAATTCAATTGAATTCAATTGAATTCAATTCAATTCAATTCAATTCAATTCAATTTAATTCAGTACATTCGATTCAATTCAACTCCATTCAATTCAACTCAATTCAACTCAATTCAATTGGCAATTAACAAAGGCTACCCATAGGTCAAAATGTATACTAGGAACTGCAATGACCAAACTGACCCCCTCAAGGAGTGGCCAAATTATCTAGGGAGACAGGGACGCAAATTATTACAACATGTCAAAAATTACAGTACAGGGCACTGCACATGGTACCACAAGAGTTCCAAGAAGGGACTAATTAACTCTTACTGGTGGGATTAAGTAAGTAATGGTTGAGGCAATTTTGAAATATGAGTGATTAGGGAAGAGAGGGCTTCTCAGGCAGATGCAAACTTACCTATGCCAAGGTAAAGAAGTGGGGAACCGAAGGAAGGTCAATCTAGTTCCTGCACATAGCAACATCCTGTGTAATTGGAGGAAAGCAGCACAAAAGTTATTTGATGGCCACTGACTCAAGTGAGGTCAGAAGGTACTTCCTCACACCCCTAGACCTCTAGTTCACAACTTCCTTCTCCACAAACTTCCAACTGTTCCCAACCCTTCTTCACTCTGGTCTTATAACTTTGCCTATTACCGCACTGAGAAAACCAGGTCACTGAAAAGAGAATTTGCAAAATCACCTATCGCATCTACCATTCCATCTACATCTATTTCCTTGTGCTCTGCTTTCACCAACATTCATATGAAGGATCTTTCATTCCTCTCTGAGCCAATTATCTTTTGGACACTAGACCAAAGTCACTCTTGCCCTGTTAAGAACATTTCTGTCAGCAATTCTCCCCCACTCTGCCATATCATCATTTCCAACAGCAATATGGAAATTACAAAAATGCTTTTATTTCTCAACTTTTAGAAAGAAAAAGCAAAGCCCTCTCTTGACCCTGCTCCCTTCCCTTCCCACTGCTGCCTCGCTTTTCTCCCTCATTTTGTCACAATACTCCTTAAAAGAATTGCCTTACTCCCTGTCTACAGTCATTCACCTCCAATTCTCTGTTGAATCCACTCCCATTCGGCTTTTCCCCGGTGCTACTGAAATGGTTCTCATCACATGTCAATGACATCCACTTTGCAAAACACAGTGATTATTTATATTTTAATGATTTTTCAAGTGTATGTATTCATTTTGAAAGAAAGGGAGAGTGAGCAGGAGAGGATATGAGACAGATGGAGGCATAGAGAGAATCCTAAGCAGACTCCACACTGTCAGCATGGAGCCCGACCTGGGGCTTGAACCCACAAACCATGAGATGATGACCTGAGGTGAAATCAAGAGTCAGACCCTTAACCAAGTGAACCCCCCCATGTGACCCTGATGATCATTTATTTGACCTCATCCTATTTGACTTGCCATCAGCACTTGACCAATTTGATACCTCCTTCCTTGAAACACATTCCTTACCAAGCTTCCTGGACTCGAGAGCCTCCTCATGTCCCGCCTATTCCTTCAGTGGCCACTGTGTCTAGTTTCCTTCGCTAGGTTTTCCACATCTTGCAGTACTTTAAGAGTTAGAGACCCCAGGGGCGCCTGGGTGGCGCAGTCGGTTAGGCGTCCGACTTCAGCCAGGTCACGATCTCGCGGTCCGTGAGTTCGAGCCCCGCGTCAGGCTCTGGGCTGATGGCTCGGAGCCTGGAGCCTGTTTCCGATTCTGTGTCTCCCTCTCTCTCTGCCCCTCCCCCGTTCATGCTCTGTCTCTCTCTGTCCCCAAAATAAAATAAAAACGTTGAAAAAAAAATTTAAAAAAAAAAAAAAAAAGAGTTAGAGACCCCAGAGCCCAGTCCTTGCATGTCTTCTCGCTCATCCATTCTCACTCCCTAGCTGATCTCATGCGATCGCATGCTAAGTAATCCAGCCTACAGTCCACACTAAACTTCTTAGTTTAAACTCCAGATGCCTATATCTAACTACATTCACAAAAAGGCAGCTTGGATGTCTGATCAGCATCTCAAAATCACCATGTGAAGAGAGCAAGTCCTGATGTTTCCCCTAAAACCCATGATCTCTAACAGACAACTTAAAACTACCACCAACCTGTGGTCCAGCCCAAAAAAACAAATACAAAAACAAAAACAAACAAACAAACAAACAAAAAAAAAACGATCTTGGTGTCATCTTTTATATCTGTTTTTCTCATACCTTATATTCAAACCACAAGCAATCCTATTATAACCACATTTATACTATACCCATGATCATAATTTTCTTACTATGTCCCCTTCTTCCATCCTTATTCAGGATGGAAGTTATTTCAGGCTTACTATAGTAACCTCCTTATTTTGTTGCTGTTGTTGCTTGTATGCGTGCTTCCCACTCCATCTTGCTCCCCAGACAGTAGTCAGAGTGATTTGTTTAACAAAGAAATTAGGATCACCTGGGTGGCTCAGGTGGTTAGCTCTTGATTTGGCGCAGGTCATGATCCAGAAATCATGACGTTATGGGGTCAGAACCTGCATTAGGATCTGTGCTAGGCATGAATTAGGCATGGAGCCTGTTTGAGATTCTCTCTCTCTCTCTCTCTCTCTCTCTCTGTCTCTGTCTCAGTCTCTGTCTCCCTCTAAACCCCTGCGGGCACTCTCATTAAATTAAATAGATAGATAGATAGATAGATAGATAGATAGATAGATAGATAGATAGATAGATAGATAGATAGATAGATAGATAGATGATTGATAGATAGATAGATAGATAGATAGATAGATAGATAGATAGATAGATAGATAGATAATTAAATGAAATTAAAATGTGAACTTGGTCAGACTACTCAACTGACTTTCCATCTCATCGAAAATAAAAGTCAAAGTCCTTATAATGACTTTCACATTCTTCATGATATGCACCCCACACATACCCTCTCTGAGTAAAGAAATAAATGAGTACATGAGTGAATGGTTGGTAGAGAAGAGGAACATAAGATTAGATTAAACTTATAGAATTAATCAGATGATGAGCAACGTTCTCACTAAGCCAAGAAGTGTCTTCAGGTTTATTTGAATACAATGGGTAGTCATCAACGACATTCGGGCACCATAACTATCTCCTGTTAACTGTTTCTAGGATCCAATTCATATGTCACCTTCTACATTAATCCTCACTCTTTACCAATCACCCATTCCCACATGAAATCCATCCAAAGGAAACTTTGCTACTTCTTTAATGTGTCACATTTTCAAACTTCCATGTCTTGCTCTCTCTCTCTCTCTCTCTCTCTCTCTCTCTCTCTCTCTCTCTTTCTCTGTCTTTTTTCCTGCCTGCAATGCCCTTCCTTACTCTGTTGATTTGAAATATGTCTTCTCTAGAAGACTCACTTCAAGTGACTCTCATTTGTGTAAAGCATTCCCTGGGTGCCCTAGAGAATCATGTGTTTTCTTCTTTGCAATTCCAGGGTACATTTATCCACCTCTATTTCAGATATTGTCAGCTCCGTATAGTTAATTTGTTTACACAGTGGCAAATCCCTGGATAACAAGGTCCAGTATTAGTTCTAGGTAAGACCTCTGTTCTTTGTATACAGTGCCTACAACCTAGTACGTACTCAATGCATGCTTGATGAATGGAAATGAGGCAGGAGAATAGAATGAAAATTAGTAGAGGGAATATATAAGAGAAACCAGGAGAGTCAAATTTTATCAAAAACAAAAGAAGAGGTATTTTCAAGAGGTAAGGAGTGGTCCGTGTTTCACCGTTTGGTGTTTTTTTTTACGTGAGTTTGAAATAAGCTACAGGTATCATTGCATTTAAGAAGTAGGAGCTATGTGGAAATAAAATAGTCAAATTTCAGTAGCATATGGCAGAAATTACCTTATATCCAAGCAGTGACTTAATATGAGGAATTGTGTGTTCACACCATCAAGAGAAGTGTTAGTTAAGTGGGGTGTACACTGCACTCCCAGAATCCAAAGACAACCCTGCAGAATTGTCTTGGCAGAATAACCCCAGCAGACTCACTGGTCTGTCCAGGCAGACTCACTGGTGTTCTGGGCCTAGGGTATCACTAGGTAAGAGTCAAGTGTCAGTAGGTTGGGTTCTTATCTGGAGAAATCTACTTCTGAGATTATTTGGGTTTCGGACAATTAAGTTCCTTGCAGTTATACAGCTGAGGTCTTCATTTTCAGATTGTGGGATGGCCAGCCAGAGAAAACTCTCTGCTTTGCATGGGTTTATGATGCATGGGTTCATGATGATTCTAGGTTGATCCAGAAAATCTCTCTATAATACAACACGACTATAGAAATGGTCTCTCTTCATATTCATGTGTTGTCAGCTGTAAGGTATGGAATGTTGGGGGCTATTTTTTTTTTCTTTAGAATAATGTCTACCACATTCTGTTAAAAAAAAAAAAAACAGCTGTAGAACCAATAGATAATACTTTTCACCTTCTGAATTAGTAAGATTCAACAGAGAAAAATTCTGTTTCTCATATATATATAATATATATTATAATATATAATATATATTTATTTATATTTATTTGTATTTAATTTATATTATTTATATTTAATATAAATATATAATATATTATATAATATATATTATAATATGTAATATATTTATTTTTATTTATATTTAATTTATATTATTTATATTTAATATGAATATAATTATATATTTATGAATGTTTTATTTATATTTATTTATTTATTTATTTATTTATTTATTTATTTATTTATTTATTTATTTATTTCTTATAAGAAATTGGCTCCCATAAATGTGGACGCACACAAGCCCCAAGATCTTCAGGATGTGTTGGCTCGTTGGAAACCCACGAGATCTGATGGCATAGTTCTTGTCCAATAGCTGGTAGGGTTGAATCTCAGGTAGAGCTGCTGTTTCAGTCTGAATCTGGGGAAGAGGCCAATGTCCCACTTTAAAGGCATTCAGGCAGGCAAGAGTAATTCCCTAGTATCACTGGGAGAATCATCCTTATTCTATTCAGGCCTTCTCACTGATTACATAAGGCCCACTTACATTAGGAAAATAATCCGTTTTACTCACTGTACCGACTCAAGTATTTCCCATCACAAAACACCAGAAAAACGTTTCACCAAGCATCTGGACCTCTGTGGCCCAGTAAAGTTGACACATAAAATTAGCCATCATAACTTCCAAATTTCATGCAAGCGCATGAAGCGGATGCACCTAAGCCCTATCAAGAAACCAAGCTACTGAGGCACCAGGCCGCTTGATAAGGTGCATGAGCACAGCGTCTTTCAAATATTTTATCCCCAGTCTACTGTAAGGAACACATATTTCGCCACAGCCCAGTATAAGCATACACATACACATACACATACATATAAATAAATGAAATAAACAACATTTCATGAATTATTGGTTATCCGTACTAAGGGTAAATGTACTTTTATATTTTCTTTTTGGTTCTATTTATTTTAATCCATTCTTCCCTTGAGCCACGGCTTCATGACCTTCCAAAAAACAAGGCATAATTAGTAAGGTGTACTGACTTTCAGGGTCAATCTTTGGGAAGTAATATTCCTTCAGGTATATGTTTCACAATGTCTGACATGCAATACTCTCTTTGTTAAGTTGAATTGAATACAGAAAATGGGCTTCCAATACAGTCTTAATACATACTAAGAAAATTCTGAATCCTTTTATCGGGATAGGACCATAACTATCGAAGAAAATGAAACAACAGGTACCAAGAGATGCCCTTTGGATGTCTCCAACCCTATTCAGGAAGGCTAAGTTTACAAGCCCACTGAAACACAGGGGACCATTTCTTTCTTGGGGAAAATGAGCAACAACGGAATGTTCACGTGCAAAGAGCAGACAGGACTAATTATTACAAAGAGGTGTTGAAGCATGTAGAAATTTTCCACTTCTATGCCACTTATAATTAGTGCTTGTCTCCCTTGGATTATCATGTCAATGCATAAGGCACAGTTAGAAAACATTGTTACCCAACAATGGCAGCTCTCAGGTTTCATGTTTCTGTTATACACCCCCATAGGTTGAACTGTGTCTCTGCAATAGTTAAGGCCCTAGAGAAGAATTCACCCACTTTGCACCACTCACTCTCCCTGATTAAGCTGTTCTGCAGGGAAACGGCTTACTTTTTTAAATGCTTGCTTTTTGTTCCTTGATAAGCAGCAGACATATTTCTGAGTGCAGCATTTCTATTTAACTGTACTCATGCCCTAAAGAGATTCTAGGGATCAGCTCAGGGAGTCCACTTGAATTGATCTTCTTCATCTCTATTGCAACATTACTGGCAGACGTTCACAGTCAGATTTCATTCTGTCGTTCTGAGAGAAACGGAGGAATTTGGCTTTCTGAACCAAGACCACATTATGGAATTGTCTGCACTCAGTTGCAAAAGATTGTGAATGAGGAGGAGACGGGCATTATATGATCCAGGATGTGAGGTTGTAGGGTTAGCTTATGGTGGTTGTAACCAAACCTTAATATTGTGTGGAGACTAGACAACCTTGAAATCCCTATAATGTGATGGTCTGGGGACTCTTACCATATAGATTGTCAAAAATCTTGTTATATGTCCGATACAGAAGCAATAGAACTCATTCACTTAATATAGATTTAATGAGCATATACTATGTGGTATTTAGAGCTCTACTCTTGTAGGAGAAGTGAATAAAGTACTCCAAAGATGATCAACGGGGCTCAAACAGACTCTGGTCTCTAGCTTAGACACCTCGCTTCTGGGTTCTTCTTCCTTTGTTTGGTGCATGTGCGAAAACCCCCACACATAAGGAAGCTGACGACTATAAATTACCCTCCCCACTTTACTCTATGCTCAGACGTTTGGTGAGCCAAACTCTCTGACCAAACTCTCTGAGTGCCACTTGGTTTTTCCTCCAGTGTTCCAGCCTGGTTCGAAAACATACTAGATTGCTGACCAGGAAACCCAACCGCACTGGCCCATTGTTGCCCCCGGTTTGGGAGAAAGGCGAGGTGGTGGCAAAGCAAAGGCTCGAAAGGGAGAAAGTGCATGACCTGCCTGAATTTCCGCAGCCTACTTCTCCGTTGTCTTAGGCAGGTCCTGCTCCATGGAACTGGTAAGGCCGGGGCCCCGAAGTGTCAGGCATACCCAAAAGAGCGGAAGGGGGACATGATCAATCCCCAGAGGACTTAATAGGTGTACCAGGTAGAAAATTTTGTGGAAGGAAATGTAATGGACTCTGGTGTGTATGTGTGTGTGTGTTTGTGTGTGTGTGTGTGTGAGAGAGAGAGAGAGAGAGAGAGAGACAGAGAGAGAGAGAGAGACAGAGAGAGAGAGACAGAGAGAGAGACAGAGAGAGAGAGAGAGAGAGAGAGAGAGAGAGAGAGGATGTGCAGCTAAACCAGGGTTGCCAGTCGAGTTAGAGTTTGTGGCTTCATGGACGGACACCCTTAAGGACCCCAAAAGTCTGTGGAGTCTGAATGGGCTCCCTTGTGTCATTGTGAGAGTATAAAGTCAAGGGTGGTATCGGATCAGATTCCTTTCACAAGTCACAAAGCCGAGTCCACTATAGTCAAACCTCTCCTAAACTTTCCCTCAGGAATGCGACCAGAGGAGTATCTGAATAGTCCTCTCATCTGGCGGTATATCCTAACTTTGTCCGTCTTTGTGACACCAAATATGAGAAAGAAATTAATAATGGGATGAAAACAGAGTAAGCCTACGATTTTAGAGGTCGTGATCAAAAATTGTTAAAAGGGGTTTTCAGGTTACCATGGGGTGACAACGACACCCAAGAAGTTAAGGAAATGTTGTGAACTAGAAGGGCGCACATTCAATGTAGGATGGCCTCCAGAGGGGACGTTAGATGCTCAAATACTGTAGCAGCTTTGGCTAATAGACACTGGGAAACCAGGCCACCCTGATCAATTTCCGTACATCAACTCCTGGCTTGAAATTGCCCCAAGTCTACTGCCTTGAAGGTGATCATCATTAGCAAGCAGAGCCAGGCAAAGGTTTAGCCACCTTATCTGGAGGCTCCCCCAGGGAGCCAAAGAAGCGACCCACTACTGCTCTAATATTTGAAGGAGATATGGAGGAAGATATTGTCTTTCCACCTCCTCATGACTCTTCAAGCTCCCTCCCCCCTCCCCCGGAACTTGAGACACCTCCTGCATCTGTCTCTCCAGCCACAGCCAGAGTCAGTGCGTTGCCACCGCAGTCAGTGCCACCCATCTCCCCGCAGCTCTCAGATAACCCACCCCACATGGGCTATCAGCCAGACTGCGCCCCAGACCCAGACCTAAAACTCTCCAAATGTATGTAACTGAGACGAGAGAGCCTGAAAGACAGAATCAGGATGGACCAGTCCAGACCAGCCATTCCATGATGTGTTATCTACCTTTCTCTACAACCGACCTCCTCAATTGGAAACACAACACTCCACCATACTCCGAAAAGGCACAAGCAATGGTTGACTTGATGGAGTCCCTCTTCCAGACCTACTGACAGACTTGGGAAGATTGTCAACAGTTACTCCATACTTTGTTGAATTAAAAATAAGGATGACAGAAACATGACAGTACCTAGAAGATCACACATCTCCAGGAATCAATGACCCTATATCTGGGCTCAAGGTGCATGCCTGAAGAACACCCAACATGGTATTTCACCACAGAAGGAGGACAGGACCACGTCTGAGGATACCAGAAAGCCCTCCTTCAGGGAGTCTGAGCTGGAGTCAACAATCCCATGAACATGACTAAAATATCATCAGTCACACAGCACCCTGGGGAGTCTCCCAGAGACCACTATGAAAGATTCTGTGAGGCGTACCGTGTATACGTCCCGTTTGACCCCGTGGCACCAAATAGTCAACAGATGGCAAATACCTCTTTAGTGGCACAGTCTGCCCCAGATATCCGACGAAATCTCCAGAGGTTGGAGGGCTTTGCCAGATGAATATCACTCAGCTGTTAGAGGTCGTCAATGCAGTTTTCATGAACAGAAATTTGCAGCTGAAAGAGAAGGGAATAGTAAAAAAGAAGGCCACCTTTCTCACAGCAGAACTAAAGAACAGATGCTGCTGTTTTTTAGCAGCATCGAAAAACCCCAACCACAAAAAGGGGGGAAGCCCATAGCCCCCTTCGCAAGGGACCAGTGTGCATACTGCAAAGGCAAGGGAAACTGTAAGAATGTCCGAATTGGATGGGGACCTCAAAACCCAGCCAATATCTGGAGGAACCTCGAGGTGAGAACCTTCTTGATCTGGCCGGGGTAGAAATGGACTGAGGGGGACCGGACTCTTTCTTTCTTGGCCCCCATGAACCCACAGCTGAAATGAGGTGGAGGGCTGAACAATAACTGTCATGGTTGATAATCTCTTCAACTGGGGCTGAATACTCCTTGTTTACTTCCCTGGTAGCGCCCATAGGCCAAAAGACAGCAAGCATACTTGTTGCGACTGGGAAACAGGTAATTAAACAGCCCTTCTGTCAAGATCAACAAGGTGCACTTGGGGGTCACAAGGCCCGGCATGAGTTCCTCTACTTACTTGACTGGCCGATCCTCTCCTGGGCCGCGATCTACTCTCCAAACTTGGGGCCCAGATACCTTTTGAACCCACTGGACACACTAGCCTCCAATTAAACCCAAGGCAGAAGGAAACCCTGGTCTTGGCTATACCACTGCCAAGGGAAGAAGAATGGAGACGGTTCTGTGCCCAGGTCTTACCTTGTCGCCCCTAAGAATTCAGGCTTACGTTCCCCTCCCTATGGGATGATGATAACCCGCCTGAAATAGCTTGGAAACGGGTCCCAATCATTGTTGACCTGATCCCTGCAGCGCAACCTCAGACACCAAGGCAGTACCCCCTTCCACTAGAGGCCAGAATGGGCATACAAGAGCACCTGACCAAGCTCAGAGAAAGAGGTATTCTAACTGAGTGTCAATCAGTTTGGAATACCTCACTCTTGCCAAGCAAGAAGCCAGGAGGAGGACACCAACTAGTACAGGATTTGAGGGCCATTAGCAAAGTGACTCTTTCCTTACACCCAGTCATTCCGAACCCTCAGTATACTCTCCTCAGCCAAATTCCATGGTCAGCCAGAAGGGTTGCGTGCTTTGACCAGAAGGATGCTTTCTACTGCCTCTGCCTGGCTCCACAAAGGCAATCATTGTTTGCCTTTGAATGGACTGAGCCCGTTACAGAGTGCCAGATGCAGCTGACCTGGACACCACTTTCCCAAGGTTTCAACAACTCGCCCATTCTTCTAGGGGAAGCCCTAGGTTCAGATCTCGCTGACATTCTGAAGGTAACCGCAGGATATGCCCTTCTCCAATATATAGAAGACCTCCTTTCCAGTGACACCCAGGAAGACTGTATGAAAGGTACACAGGCCCTCCTACAGCTCTGATCCTACTTGGGGTACCAGGCCTCTTGGAAAAAGGCACAGATTCGTCAGCAGCAGGTCCAATACTAGTCTCCCTCCTCACAAAAGGAAAAAGAGAACGAGGACCGGAAAGGAAGAAAGTGTGGCACCACACTGCCACAGTCCCAAACAAAACGAGGCTTGTGTGAATGTTTAGGGGCCAGGGGGTTCTGTCGCATTGGGAATCCTCAGATGCTCAGCCATAGTGAGTTCCCTCTATGACCTTTTGGAAGGACCAAACTGGGAGCTCCTCGCATGGGCTGAGGAGGTGAGGGCTGCTTTCACAGAAATAAAGTTGGCTCTGGGAGAAGCCCCAGCCCTTGGTTTGCCTGACATAGACAGACCTTTTAACTTCTTTACACACGAAAAGGAGTGCTCACTCAGAGCATGGTGCCTCGGCAATGGCTAGTGTTCTAACTGTCAAAAAAAAATTGATCCTGTGGCTGGAGGATGGCCCCTTTGCCTCAGACTTCAGAGCCACAGTCCTGCTCATCAAGGATGCAGACAAGCTCACACTGGGCCAAACATTTAATGTTAACGTCCCACACATGGTCGTGTGGCTCACAAGCAACCAAGGATATCATTTCCTCTCCATTTCTCAGCTGACACAATCCCAAGGCCTTCTCTATGAGAACCCAAGGCTCACTCTCAAAACAGTGTAAGAACACTAAACCTGGCCACCTTCCTTCCCACAGAGGAGGGAGAACCTGACCATGACTGTTCTGGAGTAGTGGATGAAGTCTACGCCAGCTTCCCAGACTTCCAAGACCATGGTATAACAAGCCCAGGGATCACCCTGTTCAGCGATGGGAGCAGGTTTTTAGAGGAGTGCAGCCAAAGAGCAGGGTATGTGGTCATCACTACCACAGAAGTTCAGGAAGCTAAGGCCTTGTCGGAAGGATGGTCGACACAATGGGCTGGACTCAGTACGCCTTAACCTGAGCCATCATCCTTACAAAAGTAAATGAGTTAACATCTACATCAATTCCATGTATGGCTTTGCTACTGTGATGTACATGGGGCCATCTATAGAGAAAAAGGCCTCCTTACCGCTTCAGAGAAAACTATCAAAAACGAGGAAGAAATACTAAAGCTTCTTGAGACCATATGGCTACCAGTCAAAGTAGCTATCCTACACTGTAAGGGACCTCAGAAATGAGATGACCCCATAAATCAAGGAAATCACCAGGCCGACAAAACAGCCAGAGTGGCTGCATGAGGTGACCTAGGTGAAGCTCCTACCTACACTCTGACTCTTGCGCCCCAGAAGGAAGCCTCCCCACCCATGGACACAAGTGAAGAAAGAAGTTGGGCTTCCACAGAAGGGGACACACTAAGCAAAGACGGATGGTGAGTCTTGTCCCATCATCTATGTGAAAGCAGCTAGTGAAGGAAGATAACTAACTCACCCTCTTAGGGAAAACTGCTCTAGAGGTCCTCTTCAAAAATAACTACGGTATCAGCCAACTGCCGGCATTACGCCAGGCTGTCAGTGAATAATGTGTAACGTGTGCCAAAAACAATGCTTGCTCGGCCCCACGGCCCCTGCCTGGTTCACAAAGGATGGACTTAGGGGTAGACTTTACCAACATACAACCAAATAAAGGGTTGAGGTACCTCCTTGTAATAATCTGCACCAATTTGGGATGCGTCCAAGCTTTCCAGACCAGAATGGGATGAATTCACGAGGTGGCCAAAGGTCTTCTATGGGAGATTGGGCTTAACCACACACAGTAATAATGGACCTGCGTTTGGAGCGGACATTATAGGAACCCTAACAAAGTCCCTTAACATTGCCTGGAAACTGCACACTGCTTAACGCCCCCAGGGCTCAGGGAAAGGTAGAGCAGATGAACTGCACCCTCAAGGAAACCCTGGCCAAGTTCCACCAAGAGACTAGCCCCCATGGTCAGATTTGATTCGGCTGGTCCTCCTGTGTGCCCAATGCCCGCCTGGGGCACTGGGATTCTCCCCTTTTGAGTTATTATATGGGCGATCCTCCACCCGACCCCTACGCACACACACACATTTAGGAAAGCTCCCAGGAGATGTACACCAGATTGCACGCAAGGAAATAAGATAACAGCTCCAGAACTTGGGGGCAGTCCTAAACAAGTAAGAGACACACCATAGAGAGGGTCACCATTTCCTTAGGGACCCCCGTTCACTTCTTTCAGCCAGAAGACTCTGTGTGGGTCAAAGATTGGAAGAAGGAACCTCTTATACCATGGTGGACTGGGCCTCACACTGTTATTCTAACAACTCCTACAGCCCCCAAAACTTCAGGTATCACCCCATGGGTCCATCACTCCACAGTTAAGAAGTCCAACTCAGAAGAACCCACAACCTGGCGAAGTGATCCAGATCCAGTCATCCCGCTTAACCTTCCCTCAAAAGGGAACTGACCCCTGACGTGTCCAGCCGTGCTCCAGCCACACCATGGGAGATGACTGGTCTGCACACAGCAGAAGCTTGAGGAACAAATGCATGAACCAAGCCCAGGGATTTGAATGCAACTCTGGCAACACTTGCGCCTTACTGGTGTCATAAGCCTGGTCTTACTTCTTACTGTTGGGCTGATAGAGACTCCGCCAACAGGCTGCACATGGTGCAAAAGATGCATCCTGAGCCTCACGTACCTCCTCTGGATGGGAGGGTTCCAAGTATTGCCTGTATATTATGATAACCGCTCTCACCCTCACAACTGCAACTTATCCACTTTGCCCCCACAATTGTTTTAGGACAATAAGGGTGTCCAGGGTGTTCAGTACATTTCCCTCCCTCCACAAAGATTGCTACACGGGAAAAAACACCCACTCTGTATCAGTCACCTGGTGCCCCAAGTGCTAAGTATTGGACCGAGGATATAATCAAAACTATCACTAACCCATGTCACAACAAGGGCTTGCAGAGAGGGAAGCAAACTTGCTACACTTACCTTTCTCAATGGGGAATCTCGCACAGGGGAGGGCTGCACTACAGGGCCCTTCAAAAAGTTATAAAGCATACCCAGGATAGGGTAATACAAGCCATAAAGGCGACCACTCTGCCAGAAGCCTACCAACGTTTGAAACTTCAGCCGTCAATCAGATGCCTACCAATTCCCTACTCCAGCATTGGGCCGACACTGCTCTACTAGTCCTCCATAAGATAGATAAACACATGCAAACCTGCTGGATGTGCTTGCCCCTCAGCCAGGGGACTTACTTAGCTACTCCAATCCGTTTGACCTAGGAATCTCCTGAAAACCTCAAAACCAACACCTCTGTCTTAATTGGACCCCTGGGCACTAGGGGTGCCAATGCCGACAATCTAATCCATACAGTCCCTGAATTCCCTCTCTAGGAGGAAGAGATAGAACCTTAATGAGGACTACAACCCTATGTTGCACCCTTGGGGTGTTCTATCTGTGTTCTAATTCGGCCTATCGATGCTTAGAAGCCAACTGGACTCCGAAATGTTATTCCATCTTCCGGACCCCAGAGATATTTGTATACACTGAAGATCAGTTCCTAACAACCTTTAGCCCCAAGTCTCAGGCTAAACGGGCAGTCCCGCTACCCATTCTGATAGGGTCAGAAATTGTGACAGGAATAGGAACTGGATAAGGGGGCATAGTTTTATGCATAGGACTGTACCATAGACTATCTCAAGAGCTAAATGAAGACATAGAACGGGTGGCCAATTTTCTGGTAAATTTACAAAACCAAATAAACTCTCTGGTGGCAGTAATCCCCCAAAATAGAAAAGCCCCCGACCTCCTCACTTCAGAAAATGGAGGGACTTGCAAATTTTCGGGGGAGGAATGTTGCTATTTTGAAACCGTCAGAAATACTCACAACTAAGGTTAAGGAACTAAAACAGAAAATAATAATAATAATAATAATAATAATAATAATAATAATAATAATAATAATAATAATAATAATTCAACATAGACAACAGGAAAGTATCAATCAATGGAACAAATTAGATCTCACGGATTGGGATCCTGGCTTCCTGCCCTGGCAGGGCCCCTCTTCTCCATAATTTTACTTGTACCCTTTGGCCCCTGTATACTGAATAACATAATACATTTTATTGAAAACACTGTTGCTCGCCAAACTACTGCAGGCATCTTAGCCTTCTGAGGGTACCAACCTAAAAAACTGAAAGGTGATACCTACTAAAAAGGTTTCTTAAAAGGCATAAAATGGGATAATGTTGGAGAAGTGAATAAAATACTGCACCAAAGATGGCCGCTGGGACTAAAACGAACTCTGGTCTCTGTCTTAGAGACCCCACCTCCTGGTTCTTCTTCCTTTGATTCCTGTGTGCAGGAAAACCATCACAGATATGGCAGCTGATGACTGTAAATTTCCTGCCCCACTTGCATTCAGCGCTCAGACGTTTGGAGAAACAGGGTCCTCTGAGCCCGCCGTTCCACCAAGATCTACAATCCAAAGAAGATCTCCGAGCGCCATTTGGTTTTTCCACCAGCGTTCCAGCCTGGTTCTGGATCATTATAAACACAGAAGTGAGCAAGACAGACCAAGTCCCTTCGTATACAGTATAAGGAGGTAGAGGACCATTAACTCGTAAACAAGTAATGAACAAGTGCACAAGGGTAATGGGGTGCTGGGACTCAACCAGCTCCAAGTTGTCGAAAGCAAACATATGCTATATCACCCATCTCATGTATGGATCATAGTTCTAAGTGTTGTGACATTTATAATTGATACACGTGATAACTGCCAGGGGATTTCCCCTTTTCCCAACTTACATTTATTTTGAAGAACTTAAGTGAGTTAATGAAAGATACTGGGGATTCCGAGAATCAGTAGATGCTGGTGGACCAGGTTTGAAATAGCAGCCCCAGAGGTCAAAAGACACAATATCCAATCATGTTTTGTTTGTTTGTTTGTTTGTTTGTTTGTTTTTACCAACTTCATTAATGTTTAACTGATATACACAAACTGTACATATTTAAAGTACGTAGTTGGTGGAGCACCTGGATGGCTGTCATTTGAGCATGAGACTCTTGATTTTGGCTCAGGTCATGATCCCAGGTTCGATTAAGCCCTTTATAGGGCTCCATGCTAAGCATGGAGTCTGCTTAAGATTCTCTCTTTCTCCCTTGCCTCTCTACCCCAGATATGAAGGCTTCCTCTCTGTCTCTGAAAAAAAAGGCCCTAATAAATAAATTATTTAATTAATAATTAATACTAATACTAATAAATACAATTGCATAATATGGTAAATTTTGGTCACATATCAACCAATGTATACATAACAAGGAAAAGAATATGTCTGTCACCACTAAAAATGTCCTTGTATCCCTTAGATATCCCTCCATCCCCCACGTCTTCCGGATTCCCATTCCTAGGCAATCTCTGCTCTGTTTTCTGTCCCTACATATTATCTTGCATTTTCTAGAATACTATACAAATAAAATTATATAAGACATAATCCTTATTATTTAGGAGTGGGGAGTTGACTTCTTTTACTTAGTATTTTGAAGATTATCCATAGTGTTGTGTGTATCAATAGTCTGTTACTACTTTGTTTATCCGTTCACATGTCAGTGGACATTTGTATTATTTCCAAATGTGGCGTATTTATTTCTTTTTCTGAGAGAGAGAGAGTGAGAGAGAGGGAGTGAGAAGGAGAGGGGAGTGTGGAAGGAGAGGTGGGGGAGAGATAGGGAAAAGGAGAGGGAGAGAGAGAGGGAGATAGAGAGGGAGAGGCAGAGGGGGAGGGAGAGAGAAAGAGAAAGAGAGAGTAGAGGGAAAGAGAAAAAGAATCTTAAGCAGCCTCCATGCTTAGTGTGGAGCTCCATGTGAGTCTCAATATCACGGCCCTGGGATAATGACCCAAGCAGAAATCAAGAAATCTACCAACTGAGGCACCAGGTGCTCCTTAGCCTATTGAAAACAAAGCTTCTATAAACATTCATTATTTCTTTTCTTTTCTTTTTGTTTCTTTTGTTTTCATTTCTTTTCTTCTCTGTTCTTTATTTTATTTATTTATTTTTTGTACGATCGTATACTTTGATCCCTCTAGGGAAAATATTTGAGAGTAGATTTGGCTGAGTCATAGAATAGGTTGCATGTTCAGCGTTTTAGGATACTGTCAAACTGTTTGCCCGGGTACTTTTATCACTTTTACATTCTCATCAGCAGGGTGTGAGAATTCCAGTTCTTTCATATCCTAGCTAACACTTCAGAGCCCTGTCTTTTGATTTTAGACATCTTGTAGGCATGAAGTAGTAGTTTATCTCATTTATCTCATTGTAGTTTATATTTGCATTTCCCCTCATGATGCCGAACACATTTTATTTTTTTTTTTTAATTTTTTTTTCAACATTTATTTATTTTTGGGACAGAGAGAGACAGAGCATGAACGGGGGAGGGGCAGAGAGAGAGGGAGACACAGAATCAGAAACAGGCTCCAGGCTCTGAGCCATCAGCCCAGAGCCTGACGCGGGGCTCGAACTCACAGAACGCGAGATGGTGACCTGGCTGAAGTCGGACGCTTAACCGACTGCGCCACCCAGGCGCCCCCCGAACACATTTTCATGTGTGTATCTGCTGTACATATATCTTTTTTGGTAATGTGTCTTCTCAAATCTTTTGCCTTTTTTTTGGATTATTTCCCTTCAGATTATTGAATTTTGCGGATTGCCCATATGTTCTAGATAAAAGTCCCATTTCACATAGATGATTGGTAAATATATTCTCCCAGTCTCAGTCTTGTGATTTCAAAGTCTTTGTTCGTTGAAAAGCAAAAGTTTTAGTGTGATAAAATCCAATCATATTTTTTTCTTTTAATGAATCATATTGTTGGTGGTGTAGCTACGAAATGTTTGCTTAAGCCCAGGTCATAATGGTTTCCTACTTTAGGTACTTTAAAAATGTTATCCTACTGTATTCTAGATTGCATGGGTTCTGATGAGAAATCATTTCCCTCCCTTTCCCTGGATGAAAGCAATTTGATTGTGGGGTGCCTTGGTGTAATTTTCCTCATATTTCCTGTCCTTGAGGTTCATTGACCTTATTGGAACTATATATTTTTAGTTTGCATCAACCTTAACAACTATAAATTCAAATTCGTTTCATTATTTACTCAAATTAGTTTTCTTGTCTGTGTTCCTTGGAGATACAATTACATGTATGTTGGATGGTTTGCAGGCATATTTTGTCTGTGTGTTTCATTTCAGACGATTTCCATTGCTATGTCTTTAGGTTCATCAACCTTTTTTTTTTTTTTTCTGCACTGTCTATATGCCTTTAATTCCATTCAGTAATCATAGACCAGATTTCTTATTTTAGTCATTGCTTTTGTCATGCGCAGTTTGGTTTAGGTCTTACATACCACTTGCATGTCTCTATTTAACATGCTCATTCTGCTCTATAATTTCTTCGATATACTGATAATAGTTATAATAACTATTTGAGTGTTCGGATGTATAAATTATATCATTTGTGTAATTTCTGGGTCAGTGTCAGTTGAGTTCCCCTTCCTTACGTGTCTTATTTTCCTGCTTCTTTGCATACCCGAGAATTTTTTATGGGTTGCCAAACATGGTCAGTTTAAGCCTGTCAGTTGCTGGATACTTTTAGATTCCTAAAAATATCCTTGGTTTTTGTTTTGGACATAATTTAGTTACTTACAAATAGCTTGATCCTTTCAGGTCTTTCTTTAAAGATATTTTGGGCAAGGCACAGGCAGCACTTAGTTTAGCGATAATTTTTGTCCAGTACTGACACAAATTTCAAGTATTTTACAAATGGCATGTACATTGTGAGGTCTTCCACACTGGCTGTCAGGCATTATTCCTGACCCTGTATGGCAGTGGGTATTATTCCTTCCCCTGGTCTCAGTGTCCTCAAACACAAGAGTTTATCAATATTCCATTGAATACCAAGGCAGACCAGTGTTGATCTCTCGAGTTCTCTCTGTGAACAACTTTCTCTTCTTTGGTACTCTGCTCTGTGAAATATAGCAGTCTTCCTGAATCTGTGACTACCCCCTCCACAATGCAGGGAAAATGTTGGGCTATGCCAGCTATCTCCTCTCTATACCACAGACTCAAAACCCAGCCTAGTCAATAAGCTAGGGCACTATAGGAACCATTTCACTTATTTCCCAATATCAGGGATCACTGCCCTTCACGGCCTCATCTCTGATATTTTGAGAACAGCTTCTTATATATTTTGTCTACGCTTTTAGCTGCTTCCATAGGAGTATAAATCTAGTGTTTGTTATTACATTTGGCTGGAAGTAGAAGTGTTAACACCAATTTACATTTTAGTATTGAGTCTTACTTCTCTGGCTTTGTTCTTTTATCTTTTTATTCTCCTTTGATGATAGATTTAATGTGGACATATGGAGAATGGCCATTGCTAGACATAGGGAGAAACTAGGGATGAGCTGGCAGATTGGAAGTATACTTAGAAAAGAGAAAAAAAGGAAAGAAAGAGAATATGCAGTCAAATCTTGAAGAAAGGAATTGATGGCGATTGTCAAAGCCATGTGAAATCCCAGCGCCCACTTTAACAGACATAATATGAGAATTGAAAATAATGTTTTCGACTTGGAAACCTTAATCTGCCAGTGAGCTTTACTAATTTTTACTAGTCTTCATAACTCCGTAACAAAGGCCAAGGTTTGGAATTTCTCACCTTTGTTTCTCAGAGAGAAAACACACCAATGTCACCCAGAAATCAGTGCTTGGGTGAAAACTAGACCTTTTAAATGATTTTTTTTTTTTACTGCTTTCTTCCCATGTTTCTTTAGCAGTGTTCGCCTTTCAAGATAAACTGTGGCACAGAAGAAAACACACTGGACACGGAGGAGGAGTCTAGGGTTGTTGTCTAACACGGTCATAAACAAGTTATGGGGAAGGCACTTGACTTTCCTAGGTCTCAATTTCCTCACCTGTAAATTGGAATAAGGAATATGAAGGGCCATTGTGAGATTAAATGACATGAGGCATGTGCCAGTTTTACAGAGCCTAACACTTAATATTACATGCAAGGGTCTGTGTATTATTTATTCTAGAGGGAGGGATTTGCATTTTTTTTCAGTGGAAGGAAAGAGATGAATATACAACTGGACTATCAAATAAGAGGTGGATAGAGGACTGGCTTACTGGTCTACCTCCTTGTACTCTTTCAGCCATCCTGGCCTTAGGCTCCCTCCAAATTAAAGCATGAGTGTCAGAAGACCTGAGATTCCCCCGTAGATATCTGACCCCAGACAGAATATTAGCCTGTCTTAGCTGTTCAAATGAGGATAATGATGGCTATCATCTGTGGAGCACTTGTTCCGTGTTGTCAGGTGTTGGATTAAGCACCTTGACAATAGTGTCATTTAATCTTTTTGACCCTTTCTTATTATTTCCATTTTATAAATTAGGCAACTGAGTTCCAGTTATGTTAAGTAATTGGTCCAAGATAACACACACACGAGTGGGGTGGCTGGGATGGGCACCAACTCTGCTCCTATGCCAACATGCATGCTCTCACCCATGTTACACTGCCTTCCCATGAGCGTGTTAAGGGTTTGGAAAGCCACCTCTGATAAAGTAACATGGAGTATGTTGGTGTCCTAGCTAAGATCTTTTTCCCTTACCTTACCGAAAACATTTTCATATTAACTGAAACACTAGTCCCTGCACAAGACACCTTTCCTCGAATTTCTCTTAACGCTATACACTGGTCAGAATATAAAAAGCAACGACTTCAGAACTTGAAAGTTAGCAATAGGAGGTGAATGAGGGAAGGGAAGAAAAACAAGAATAACCCTGTGATGGTTATTATTACGTGTCTACTTGAGTTGGCCGTGGGGTGCCCAAGACTAAACATTTTTTCTCGGGGTATTTGTAGAGTGTTTCTGGGTGAGATTAGCGTTTGATTTGGTGGACTCAGTCAAGCACTATCGTCCCCAGTGAGTGTGGGCAGCATTCAATATCCTGAGGTCCCGAAGAGAACACAGGGTAGAAAAAGGAGGAATCCATGTCCCACCGCTTCTTTTCTCAGCCTTAGAGGTTGATCCCGCTTAGAGGCAGAGCATTGGGTAGGGGTAGGTTGGTTCCCCGGAAGTACCTTCGGTCCAACCACCCACAGTGATGTGATTTCCCTCCAGGACTGAAATGAGGGCCCATGTGCGGTTATGGGTGAGGGCTAGCGTTGGAAGGGCGGAGCCAAACATATGTGTGGGCCAGACTGAAACTGGCTCTGGATCTCTTCCTCCAACTCCATCACGGAAGTGGAAATGTCATGGAGAGAGTGTGACTTCCACTCAGGATTTTCCCCAATGGTAATTGGTCCCAATCCATTATTTCTTTTAGACGTCCATGCTAGGTGCCTTTAGGGCCAGAGCCCAGGCCAGCGTTAAGGTTAGGTCCCAGCTACCTGCATGTAGATTTCCTGGTTTCCCAATACCATTTGTTGAAGAGACTGTCTTTCCCCCATTGTTTATTCTTGCCTCCTTTGTTATAGGTTAATTTACCACATAAGCATGGGTTTATTTCTGGGCTTTCTATTCTGTCCCATCGACCTATGTGGCTGTTTCTGTGTCACTACCCATACTAATTGGTTTACTTGAAGCTGTGTAGTACATCTTGAAATCTGGGATTTTGATACCTCCATCTATGTTTTTGTCCTTCAAGAATATTTTCACGATTCAGGGTCTTTTGTGGTCCCATACAAATTTTAGTATTAGTTGTTTCAGTTCTGTGAAAAGTGCCTTTGGTATCTTGATAGGGATTGCATTGAAACTGTAGATAGTTATGAGTAATATGGACATTGTAATGATATTAATTCTTCCAGTCCATGATCATGGGATATCTTTCCATTTGTTTGTGTCATCTTCAATTTCATCATTGACTTATAGTTTTCACACTACAGGTCTTTCACTTCTTTGGATAAGTTGAATTGTAGCTATTTTACTCTCCTTCTCTTTTTGGTGCAATTATGAACGGTGTTGTTTTCTTAATTTCTCTTTCTGTGACTTCATTATTATTATATAGAAACCCTACCAATTTCTGTGTATCAGTTCCGTATCTGCAACTTTCCTGAATTCCTTTATTACTTCTTCTGGTTTTGGGGGTAAGTTTTAGGGTTTTCTATGCATATTCTTATGTCATCTGCGGATAGTGACAGTTTAGCTTGTTTACAAATGTAGATGACTTTAATTTCTTTTCTCTTATCTGATTCCTGTGGCTAGGACTTCTAGTGTTATATGAAACAAGAGTGGCAAAAGTAGACATATTTATCTTGTTCTTGATCTTAGATGGAACACTCTCAGTTTTTCACCATTGAGATGTTAGGTGTGAACTTTTTAATATAAACAATATAAAAATAATATTTTCATGTATTGAGGCATGTCCGCCCCCCCCCGACTTTGTTGAGACTTTTACCATGCATACATGTTAAATTTTGTCATATGCTTTTTCTGCATTTATTGGTATAATCATATGATATTTACCCTTCGTTTTGTTGAGGTGGGATATTATGTTGATTGATTTGATGAGCCATCTTTGTTTCCCTGGAATAAAAGCCACGTAATCATTTTAGTGTGTTGTTGAGTGGAGTTTGGTAATATTTTATTGAGGAATTTAAAGTCTATTTGGTTTGATATAGGTGTTGCTACCTGGTTCTGAGTTGTTGTTGTTGTTTGATGTTATTTTTGTTGTCCTTGTTGTTGTTTGCTTTCATTTGCATGGGAAATGTATCTCCATCCCTTCACTTTCAGTCTGTATGTGTCTAGGTCTGAAGTGGGTCTGTGCTAGGGAGCATATGGATGAGTGTTGTTTTTTATCCATCCTGTTACCCTATATATTTTGACTGGAGCACTTCAGCCGTTTATATTTAAAGTAATTGTTGACCGTTATGTACTAATTGTAATTTTGTTCTTTGTTTTCCGGTTGCTTTTGTAGTTCTCTGTTTCTTTTTTTCCGTACTCTCTTTCTTTCTCATAGATTAATTGGTGTTGTGCTTTACTTGGGTTTCTTTTTCCTTATTTTTCATGTATTTTGTGTTTTGAGTTTGTTATCACAAGGCTTACATATAACATCCCAAGGAACAGCAGTCTATGTTATTTTGGTGGTCTCTTAAATATACACACATTCGAGAAATTTAAGAAGAGTAACCTTTGGGGCAACTGGGTGGAGCAGTCAGTTAAGTGTGCGATTTCGAGCTCAGGTCATGATCTCACAATACGTGAGTTTGAACCGCATGTTGGACTCTGTGCTGACACCTCAGAGCCTGGAGCCTGCTTCAGATTCTCTGCCTCCCCCACTCTCTGTCCCTCCCTGTTAACACTCTGTCTCTCTCTCTCTCTCTCTCTCTCTCTCTCTCAAACATGAAATAAAACATATAATTTTTAGTAAAATAAAATACGAACTGACTTTTTTAAGTCCCTCCTCCATATTTTATGTGTATGTTGTCATTATTTACATCTTTTTATTCATAATTCTGTAATATCTAATTATGATTTTCCCGGTGAACAATTCTTGCACTGCTGATTAGTGGTGATAAACTTCTTTATCTTCTGTTTGAGAAACTCTTTATCTCTTTTTTTTTCAAATGTTAATGATATCTTTCCAGGTAAAGTTTTCTTGGTCGTGGGATTATCCTTTCAGGCCTTTGAAGATACCTTGTCACTCTTTCCCAGCATGCCAACTTTCTGCTGAAAAATCAGCTGACAACTTTAGGTGTTTGTTTGTTGAGATCTGTTTTTCAAATCATAGGTAACTTTTGCTTCTCTCTTAAAACTTTGGAAATTCTTTATCAATTTTAAACCTTGACATTTTAATTATTATGTGTCAACTCTCCCCAGGAGAACAGAGGGAAGATGGCGGCATAGGAGGACACTGGAATCACCGCGCGTCCTGCTGATCACTTAGATTCCACCCACACCTGCCTAAATAACCCAGAAAACCGCCAGAGGATTAGCAGAGTGGAGTCGCCAGAGCCAAGTGTAGACGAGAGGCCCATGGAAGAGGGTAGGAAGGGCAGCGAGGCGGTGCGCGCTCCAGGAACTGGCGGGAGGGAGCCGGGCGGACAGGCGGCTCGCTGGCCAAGCAGAGCCCCTGAGTCTGGCTTGCAAAAGCGGAGGGGCCTGACGGACTGTGTTCCGACAGCAAGCGCGACTTACCTTCTGGGAGGTCATAAGTTAACAGCTCTGCTCGGAAAGCAGGAAGGCTGGAGGACAAAGGAAGGGAGAGATGCTGAGCCCCCGGATGACAGAGCTCAGTTTGGTAGGGAACAAAGGCGCTCGCCAGCGCCATCTCCCCCACCCATTCCCCAGCCAAAATCCCAAAGGGAACCAGTTCCTGCCAGGGAACTTGCTAGCTCAGCGCAAACACCCAACTCTGCGCTTCTGCAGAGCCAAACCTCTGGCAGTGGATCTGACTCCCTCCCGCTGCCACAGGGCCCCTCCTGAGGTGGATCACCTAAGGAGAAGCGAGCTAATCCTGCCCCTCCTGCCCCTGTGCACCTTGTCTACCCACTCCAGCTAATATGCCAGAAACCCAGCATCACAAGCCTGGCAGTGTGCAAGTAGCCCAGACAGGCCATGCCACTCTACAGTGAATCCCTCCCCTAGTTGAGGGGAAGAGAAGGCACACACCAGTCTGACTGTGGCCCCAGCCGTGGGCTGGGAGCAGTGGTCAGGTCTGACTGCGGCTCCACCCACCAACTCCAGTTATACACCACAGCACAGGGGAAGTGCCCTGCAGGTCCCCACCATGCCAGGGACTATCCAAAATGACCAAGCAGAAGAATTCCCCCCAGAAGAATCTCCAGGAAATAACAACAGCTAATGAGCTGATCAAAAAGGATTTAAATAATATACAGGAAGTGAATTTAGAATAATAGTCATAAAATTAATCGCTGGGCTTGAAAACAGTATAGAGGACAGCAGAGAATCTCTTGCTACAGAGATCAAGGGACTAAGGAACAGTCACGAGGAGCTGAAAAACGCTTTATACGAAATGCATAATGAAATGGAAAACATCAGGGCTCGGATTGAAGAGGCAGAGGAGAGAATAGGTGAACTAGAAGATAAAGTTATGGAAAAAGAGGAAGCTGAGAAAAAGAGAGATAAAAAAATCCAGGAGTATGAGGGGAAAATTAGAGAACTAAGTGATACACTAAAAAGAAATAATATACACATAATTGGTATCCCAGAGGAGGAAGAGAGAGGGAAAGGTGTTGAAGGGGTACTCGAATAAATAAGAGCTGAGAACTTCCCGGATCTGGGGAAGGAAAAAGCATTGAAATCCAAGAGGCACAGAGAACTCCCTTCAGACGTAACTTGTTTCGATCTTCTGCACGACATATCATAGAGAAACTGGCAAAATACAAGGATAAAGAGAAAATTCTGAAAGCAGCAAGGGGCAAACGTGCCCTCACATATAAAGGGAGACCTATAAGACTCGTGACTGATCTGTCTTTTGAAACTTGGCAGACCAGAAAGAATTGGCACGAGATTTTCAGTGTGCTAGACAGAAAAAAATATGCAGCCGAGAATCCTTTCTCCAGCAAGTCTGTCATTTAGAATAGAAGGAGAGATAAAGGTCTTCCCAAACAAACAAAAACTGAAGGAATTTGTCACCACTAAACCAGCCCTACAAGAGATCCTAAGGGGGACCCTGTGAGACAAAGTACCAGAGACATCACTACAAGCATAAAACATACAGACATCACAATGACTCTAAACCCGTATCTTTCTATAATAACACTGAATGTAAATGGATTAAATGCGCCAATCAGAAGACATAGGGTATCGGAATGGATAAAAAAACAAGACCCATCTATTTGCTGTCTACAGGAGACTCATTTTAGACCTGAGGACACCTTTAGATTGAGAGTGAGGGGATGGAGAACTATTTATCATGCTACTGGAAGCCAAAAGAAAGCTGGAGTAGCCATACTTCTATCAGACAAACTAGACTTTCAATTAAAGACTATAACAGGAGATGAAAAAGGACATTATATAATAGTGACAGGGTCTATCCATCAGGAAGAGCTAACAATTACAAATGTCTATGTGCCGAATACCAGAGCCCCCAAATATATAAAGCAATTACTCATAAACATAAGCAACCTTATTGATAAGAATGTGGTAATTGCAGGGGACTTTAACACCCCACTTACAAAATGGATAGATCATCTAGACACACGGTCAATAAAGAAACAAGGGCCTTGAATGAGACATTGGATCAGATGGACTTGACAGATATATTTAGAACTCTGCATCCCAAAGCAACAGAATATACATTCTTCTCGAGTGCACATGGACCATTCCCCAAGATAGATCATATACTGGGTTACAAAACAGCCCTTCATAAGCTTACAAGAATTGAAATTATACCATGCATACCTTCAGACCACAATGTTATGAAGCTTGAAATCAACCACAGAAAAAAGTCTGGAAAACCTCCAAAGGCGTGGAGGTTAAAGAACACCCTACTAACGAATGAGTGGGTCAACCAGGCAATTAGAGGAGAAATTAAAAAATATATGGAAACAAACGAAAATGAAAATACAACAATCCAAACGCTTTGGGACGCAGCAAAGGCAGTCCTGAGAGGAAAATACATTGCAATCCAGGCCTATCTCAAGAAACAAGAAAACTCCCAAATACAAAATCTAACAGCGCACCTAAAGGAAATAGAAGCAGAACAGCAAAGGCAGCCTAAACCCAGCAGAAGAGGAGAAATAATAAAGATCAGAGCAGAAATGAACAATATAGAATCTAAAAAAACTGTAGAGCAGATCAACGAAACCAAGAGTTGGTTTTTTGTAAAAACAAACAAAATTGACAAACCTCTAGCCAGGCTTCTCAAAAAGAAAAGGGAGATGACCCAAATAGATAAAATCATGAATGAAAATGGAATTATTACAACCAATCCCTCAGAGATACAAACAATGATCAGGGAATACTATGAAAAATTATACGCCAAAATACTGGACAACCTGGAAGAAATGGAGAAATTCCTGAACACCCACACTCTTCCAAACTCAATCTGGAGGAAATAGAAAGCTTGAACAGACCCTTAACCAGCGAAGAAATTGAATCGGTTATCAAAAATCTCCCAAGAAATAAGAGTCCAGGACCAGATGGCTTCCCAGGGGAGTTCTACCAGACGTTTAAAGCAGAGATAATACCTATCCTTCTCAAGCTATTCCAAGAAATAGAGAAGGAGGGAAAACTTCCAGACTCATTCTATGAAGCCAGTATTACTTTGATTCCTAAACCAGACAGAGACCCAGTAAAAAAAGAGAACTACAGGCCAATATCCCTGATGAATATGGATGCCAAAATTCTCAATAAGATACTAGCAAATCGAATTCAACGGCATATAAAAAGAATTATTCACCATGATCAAGTGAGATTCATTCCTGGGATGCAGGGCTGGTTCAACATTCGCAAATCAATCAACGTGATACATCACATTAACAAAAAAAAAAAAAAAAAAAAAAAAAAGAGAGAAGAAACATACGATCCTGTCAATCGATGCAGAAAAGGCCTTTGACAAAATCCAGCACCCTTTCTTAATAAAAACCCTTGAGAAAGTCGGGATAGAAGGAACATACTTAAAGATCATAAAAGCCATTTATGAAAAGCCCACAGCTAACATCATCCTCAACGGGGACAAACTGAGAGCTTTTCCCCTGATCAGGAACACGATAGGGATGCCCACTCTCACCGCTGTTGTTTAACATAGTGCTGGAAGTTCTAGCATCAGCAATCAGACAACAAAAGGAAATCAAAGGCATCAAACTTCGCAAATATGAAGTCAAGCTTTCGCTTTTTGCAGATGACATGATATTATACATGGAAAATCCGATAGACTCCACCAAAAGTCTGCAAAAACTGATCCATGAATTCAGCAAAGTTGCAGGATACAAAATCAATGTCCAGAAATCAGTTGCATTCTTATACACTAACAATGAAGCCACAGAAAGACAAATAAAGAAACTGATCCCATTCACAATTGCACCAAGAAGCATAAAATCCCTAGGAATATATCTAACCAAAGATGTAAAGGATCTGTATGCTGAAAACTATAGAAAGCTTATGAAGGTTATTGAAGAAGATTTAAAGAAATGGAAAGACATTCCCTGCTCATGGATTTGAAAAATAACTATTGTCAAAATGTCAATACTACCCAAAGCTATCTACACATTCAATGCAATCCCAATCAAAATTGCACAAGCATTCTTCTCGAAACTAGAACAAGCAATCCTAAAATTCATATGGAACCACAAAAGGCCCTGAATAGCCAAAGGAATTTTGAAGAAGAAGAACAAAGCAGGAGGCATCACAATACCAGATTTTAGCCTCTACTACAAAGCTGTAATCAACAAGACAGCATGGTATTGGCACAAAAACAGACACATAGACCAATGGAATAGAATAGAAACCCCAGAACTAGACCCACAAACGTATGGCCAACTCATCTTTGACAAAGAAGGAATGAACATCCAATGGAAAAAAGACAGTCTCTTTAACAAACGGTGCTGAGAGAACTGGACAGCAACATGCAGAAGGTTGAAACTAGACCACTTTCTCACACCATTCACAAAAATAAACTCAAACTGGATAAAGGACCTGAATGTGAGACAGGAAACCATCAAACCTTAGAGGAGAAAGCAGGAAAAGACCTCTCTGACCTCAACCGTAGCAATCTCTTACTCGACACATCCCCAAAGGCAAGGGCATTAAAAGCAAAAGTGAATTACTGGGACCTTATGAAGATAAAAATCTTCTGCACAGCAAAGGAAACAACCAACAAAACTAAAAGGCAACCAACGGAATGGGAAAAGATATTTGCAAATGACATATCAGACAAAGGGCTAGTATACAAAATCTATAAAGAGCTCACCAAACTCCACACCCGAAAAACAAATAAGCCAGTGAAGAAATGGGCAGAAAACATGAATAGACACTTCTGTAAAGAAGACGTCCGGATGACCAACAGGCACATGAAAAGAAGTTCAGCGTCGCTCCTTATCAGGGAAATACAAATCAAAACCACACTCAGGTATCACCTCACGCCAGTCAGAGTGGTCAAAATGAACAAATCAGGAGGATATAGATGCTGGAAAGGATGTGGAGAAACGGGAACCCTCTTGCACTGTTGGTGGGAATGCAAATGGGTGCAGCCACTCTGGAAAGCAGTGTGGAGGTTCCTCAGAAATTTAAAAATAGACCTACCCTATGACCCAGCAATAGCACTGCTAGGAATTTACCCAAGGGATACAGGAGAGCTGATGCATAGGGGCACTTGTACCCCAATGTTCATAGCAGCACTCTCAACAATAGCCAAATTATGGAAAAAGCCTAAATGTCCATCAACTGAGGAATGGATAAAGAAATTGTGGTTTATATACACAATGGAGGGGCGCCTGGGTGGCGCAGTCGGTTAAGCGTCCGACTTCAGCCAGGTCACGATCTCGCGGTCCGTGTGTTCGAGCCCCGCGTCGGGCTCTGGGCTGATGGCTCAGAGCCTGGAGCCTGTTTCCGATTCTGTGTCTCCCTCTCTCTCTGCCCCTCCCCTGTTCATGCTCTGTCTCTCTCTGTCCCAAAAAAAATAAATAAACGTTAAAAAAAAATTTTATATACACAATGGAATACTAGGTGGCAATGAGGAAAAATGAAATATGGCCTTTTGTAGCAACATGGATGGAACTGGAGAGTGTGATGCTAAGTGAAATAAGACATACAGAGAAAGACAGATACCATATGGGTTCACTCTTATGTGGATCCTGAGAAACTTAAAAGAAACCCATGGGGGAGGGGAAGGAAAAAAAAGAGGTTAGATTGGGAGAGAGAGCCAAAAAATAAGAGACTGTTAAAAACTGAGAATGAAATGAGGATTGATGGGGGGTGGGAGGGAGGAGAGGGTTGGTGTGGGTATTGAGGAGGGCACCTTTTGGGATGAGCACTGAGTGTTATATGGAAACCAATTTGACACTAAATTTCATATATTAACAACATTTATATGTGTCATAGTGTGGGGCTCCTTGGTTTCATCATGTTTGGAACTCTGTGCTTCTTGTCCTAGATGTCTGTTTTCTTCCCTAGTTTTGGAAAGTCTTCAGTTATCTTTTCTTGAAATACTTTTTGTACCACTTTTCCTTCTTGTAGAATCCCTATTATGTGGATTTTTGCTCACTGGATATTTCCAAAGTATCCCTTAACTTATCCTCATTAGAAAAAAAATCTGCTGTTTGTTTTGGGTGCTTTCCCTTAATCTGTCTTCCATATCCACTGATTTGTCCTTCCCCATGCCGTCTTCTACTGTTGATTCCCTCTAGTGTTCTTTTTTTTCCAGCTATTTTCTTCTTGAACTCTGATTTTATGTGTGTTGCTATCTCTTAATTAAGGGTCTCACTTAGTTCTTGTCTTTTCTCTGCAGCCCGGCGGGGATCTTGACCATCATTAATTTATATTCTTTATTTAATTGAGGCAAAATGCTTACCTCCGTTTCAGCTCTTTTCTGGTTTTTTTATTGTTCTTTCTTTTGTAGCATATTTCCCTGTCTCTCCACTTTGCTTCTCTTTCTGCATTTGTTTCTATAGATTAGGCAGAGCAGCTACTTCTCCTACACTTGAAGGAATTGTCTTATACATGAGTGTCCCCCTGGGTAGACCCTGTGTGCAAGTTGGTGACATTTGCTGGCTGGATGAAGCCGTGGCTTGCGTGGACTGAGGATCCTGGAGCTTTCTACATAGCAGGCGCCCTGTCGGGATAGTTAAAGCTGAAGTGAACGCAGACTGGGGTATCCCAGGATTCTGTGTGTTGAGGGTACCCTGACAGGACAGCTGAAGCTGAAATGAATGCAGGTTGAGGCATGCTGGGGTGCTGTGTACAGGTACCCTGTACAGGGTGGCTAGAATATAAGCAGTCTGGGTGTCAGGATGTCCTTGATCTCTCTATGCAGACGATTCCTGGGCAAGATAGGTGAAGCTAAATTGCGTACAAGCTGAAGGCACCTGGGGCTGTACATGCAGAGGATACCTTGCCAATATAGTTGAAGCTGAAGTGGATATAAACTAGTGTGTACCAGGACTTTCCACGGAGAGGGTGCCCTGAAGGGGCCGTGGGAGCTGAGGTGGGTTACAGTTCAGGAATGGCTCTTTTTATATGCTAGTTGCTCTTTCAACTGCATTCATTAAGGGGGAAAAAAGCATGTCGTGTGTGTGTGTGTGTGTGTGTGTGTGTGTGTGTGTCCAGTGCAATTGGGGCTTGTGTTATTGTGGGCCTGGAACTTACTGAGGCTTAGGGCAGCTACAGCAACTGGACCCTGCTCTGGTCTATGCATTTAAGGTGGATGGAGAATGTGGGGCGCCTGGGTGGCTCAGTGGATCGAGTATCTGACATCAGCTCAGGTCGTGATTTCACAGTTCATGAATTTGAGAACCATTTTGGGCTGGATGCTGTCAGTGTAGAGCCTTCCCTGAATCTTCTGTCCCCCTCTTTCTGCCCCTGCTCTGCTTGTATTCTCTGCTTCTCAAAAATAAGTAAACAGGAAAAAATGTGGATGTAAAATGTAACCCAGCCACTCTCCCGTCTCTATGACCCAGAGAGAACTCCTGCGGCTCCTCTGACCTTGACAGAGTTCTAATGCTCTCTTTTATATGACAGTTGTTCTTTTCAAACTGCAGTGTGTGTTTTTTTCTCTCTGTTTTCTGCCCAAGGACAGAGGAGTCTGTTTCTGGTCCTTCCCCAACTGCCCTTGGCAACGTTAGGGTGAGTGTTTCCTTTGTTACTGTCTCACTGTCTTGCTGTTGTCTTTTGATTTTCTATGTTTTGTTAGGCACCATCTGTGCAGTCGGTCCTCAGCTCCTCAGGAGGAATTGTTATATCAATAGGTGCAATCCCGAGGGAGCTGGACAAATTGGAAGTACAACTTCTGGATGGTTCACCAGAAAATGTAGTCAGGAAGTTCAGGCACAAGAGCACCTCGCTCCAGGGGACCCAAAAAAGGTGAGGTTTGGCTACTCATTAGTGACAAAATCGCAAATCAAAGGAACTAGTGGAGGTGAAACAAATGGGGAACTTATTCAGAGGCCGACACCAGAGATACAGCAGACTCCCCTCAAAGACTCTCTGTAAAGTGCTGAAAATACCTCCAGGTTTATGTAAGGAAAATCTGGGACAAAAGGAGGTAGGTACACACAGGTGGTCACTAAGGTCAGGTTGGTCATTGTCTTGGGCTTGAGGGTGCAGTCTTATTGGCTCAGGGAGTCCTTATTCCTAGAGGGGTAGTTTCAGTTCCCATGAGGTGATACTTTGCTTTCAGGATCCTGAATTAAGAGATAAGCTGAGACTGGGGAGGGGGCGCCTGGGTGGCTCAGCTGATTAAGCATCCAACTTCAGTTCAGGTCATGATCTCATGGCTCCTGGGTTCGTGCCCCGCATTGGGACCTGTGCTGACAGCTGAGAGCCTGGAGCCTGTTTCAGATTCTATGTCTCCCTCTCTCTCTGCCTGTCCCCCACTTGCACTCTGTCTCCCTCTGTCTCAAAAATAAATACACATAAAGAAAGAGAGAAGCTGGAAAGAAAAAGTGAATCATTTAGACAGTTTAAGGTCGATGTGGAGGTAGTTGAAACCTTCTTTCACCTTGGAGGATTTGAGTTCAAGGCCTTCCTACACAGCCATCTTGAACCGAAACTAGAATAGGGTCCCTCTGAATCCTATTTTGATTGGGGAAAGTTTGGCAGAAATCCAAGGAAGGAGACAATAAAAGCAGGGAATCAGCCAGTCCTGTGTACAAATCGACATAAACACCAGTACCTCCCCTGATGACAAGCGTGCCATGTGCAGAAAAAGGCATAGAAAAGGCCTTCGCAGTGGAAAAAGTAAAAATAAAAAGTATCTCGATTCTTTTATTTATTGATTTTTCAATTCGTATTTTGGAAAGAGAGAATGAACAGAGACGGGGAGAGAAAGAGACAGAGAGAAAGACAGAGAGAGAAGCTTAAGCAGGCTCCATGCTTAGCACAGAACCCCAAACGCGGCTCAATCCCCTGACCATAGGACCATGACCTGAGCTGCTGAACCCAGCAGTCTGGTAGTCAACTGATGGAGCCATCCAGGTGCCCTGAAAACTGCCTCAACTCTTAAATCATGTGATTATCAACATGAAACAAATTCTAAGGAGTATACATCAGTTTTCTAGAACTCAAACATAATTAAATAAGCCCCAGAATACACGGTCAATATATAAAGCTCAGTCTCATTTTTATACATAAGCAAAGAACAATTAGAATATGAACTGTTTTTTAAAGAACCATTTAAAATCACACCAAACATTGAAATACTTACATTTAAATCTAACAACATGCACAGGATCTGTACGCGAAAAGCCACAGAAGGCTGATTGGGTAAATCAAGGAAGATATAAATAAATGGAGAGATATGCCATATCTATCCATGGAAGCCTCGCTAGTACGATGTCAATAATCACCTTGATCTAGAGATTCAACATAATCCCAGTCGACATCCCAGGATTTTTTTGTGGATATCAGGAAGCTCATTCTAAAATACGTGTGAAAAGACAAAGGAATGAGAACAGCCAAACAGCTCTGAAAACTAACCAAGTTGGAGAACTCATGTTGCACCATTTTAAGACTTAATATAAACGTCCAGTAATCAAGGCAGTGTGATATTGAAGAAAGATGGACACACAGAACAAGAGATAGAACAGATAATCCAGATATTGACCCCATACACAAGCATCCTCACACAACTTCTGATAACGACATACAGCCAACCTAACAGAAAAAGGGAGATAGTCTTTCCCAAGTGTTACTGGAACAATTAAGTGTTCGTATGCAATAGTCATCAATTAACTAAGTAATTAATTGTTTAATCAAACGGTTCATTGATTAATTAATTAATTAAAAGCAGCCTTGACCTAAATTCATCACTTATACAAACATTCACTCAAATGGATCATAGATGTATGTGTCATGTAGAAAATTATAAAACATTCTTAAGAAAGAAGGAGTGATGTTGATTCATTGAATCATTCAATAAATACTTTTGGAGCATTTAGAATGAGACAACACAGTCTACGCCCTGAGGATCCACTAGGGAACCAAAGGACCAAGGACCACTGCGCTCTTGGTGCTTAATAGTCCAGTGGGGGAGACTGACAAAGATAATGGAACTAGAAACTATGGTAGAGAATAATGAATGGGGAAAAAAGAAGTAAATACATCTTGGAGAGGATATAAGCACTGGGGGAGGGGGTGTGAAATACTAGACAGGGTGAAATACTCGACACAGAGGGCCCTACTGAAAAAGGTGTCAGTTGAATAAATACCTCATGGAAATGAGAGAACTCCCTGCTCACAGGAAGGTGATCTAGGCAGAAGGACCCATGAATTCCCCAAGGCCGGAGTGTGAACGTGTGTACTGATGGGAAGCAAGGAGGCCAGCATAGACAGAGAAACGAGGATGAGAAGAAGGAGGAATAAAGAGGTGGAGGCTGTGGGTTAAGGAGGAGAAAAAGAGGATGAGGGAGAGAAGGGTGTAAAGACTGCCAGCAATAGACAAGGTGAAGCAAAATCTGGTCATCCTGTTCCTCCACCTCACATTACCGGCTGCAGTTCTTTTTATTTCTTAATTCACATTTACTAAACTGTGTCTACACCATGAAAAGCTAATTCTACTTGTAGCAACTAATTGAAGCAAGAAAATGGAACATCCTAAATGATCAATAGCCGTGTTTAAATAAGTTATGGCATGGGGCGCCTGGGTGGCTCAGTCGGTTGTGCGTCCGACTTCGGCTCGGGTCATGATCTCACGGTCCGTGAGTTCGAGCCCCGCGTCGGGCTCAGTGTTGACAGCTCAGAGCCTGGAGCCTGCTTCAGATTCTGTGTCTTCGTCTCTCTCTGACCCTCCCCCGTTCATGCTCTGTCTCTCTCTGTCTCAAAAATAAATGAACATTAAAAAAATTTTTTAATAAGTTATGGCATGCTATGTGGCCTTTACAATTCATAGCCCTGCAGAACATTTATGACCTTGCGGAAATGCTCCTATCACTAGAGGACCAAAAATGGGATTCACAGCTACATAGCTAATTTTGGTAAATGCATGTACATATACCTCTTCCCTGACGATTATAGCACAGTGTTAGAGGTGCTTACCTCCAGGGGCGCCTGAATGGCTCAGTCGGTTAAGCATGTGGCTCTTGATTTCAGCCCAGTTATGATTCCACAGAGTGTGCGATCAAGCTCCACATTGAGCTCTGCACTGACAGCGTGGAGCCTGCTTATGATTCTCTCTATCTCTCTCTCTCCTCCCATCCCCCACTCTTGCTCATCTCTCCCTCGTTCTCTCTCTGTGCCAAAAATACATAAACATAAAAAACGTGTTTACATATGCTTATCTCCAGGTGTTTGACTTATGACCATTTTTCTTTCTTTCTTGTTTATTTTCTAAATTTTCTGCAATAAACTTTAAGACCGCCGTAATCATAAAGTAACGTTTCAAATAAATGATTTAGTCTAGTATCAGTTAAATAAATAAAATGTGTCAATTCATAAATTTATTAGGTCCATTCAACATATCAAGGATAGTTTCAAACAGTCCAGTGTTATTCCTTCAGCAGACTCCCTTCCCATCTGATTTGACGTTGACTCAACCACTTCACCAAGAAAGATTTCTAAACATTCACCATGTTTGAGTGTTTATAAAAGTTTCTGAAAGCATGCAAGACCGCATCCTTGCCTTCAAGAAACTTTCAATATTTGACGGTACAAAAAACCCAAACACGATACAAAGCACAGTGAGACTTCAAGGTCAAGTTTCATGTAGCAGGAGAAGTCCACTGAGCCGAGTTGATCAGTAAAGGCGTCTCAGAGGCATAGCACAAAGAATCTTAAAGGATGACCAAATTTCTAGTTGGCAGGCAGAAAGGAGGAGGACAAAGGCGACAAAAGCAAATGTGCGGGAATAAAGGAGGGGCAGGCATTCTGAGAACAGTGAGAACAACCCTCTTGGAGCTTGAGGTTATTCTACAACAGTGGCCATTAAGTATTTGTGACGATGACAAAGACTGGGTAGAAGATGATGGACCTACATAACCCATCACGTCCATACTCTTGTGGAAGAAGGTCTTGGTGACAGCGAAGAATTGGAGACCATCCGTTAGAACCTCAAGATGGTAATAACGAAGCAATTTGTAGAAACAAAACAATGAAAAGATAAAATTCTAAGCAAACTTCTCTAAGCCTATGAATTAATACCCAATCAACAATCAATTGAAATCCATGACCAACTCAAGACCCCTCTTGTGTTCCTCTCTTAATGGGGCTTTGTCTTCAGTTGCTCATGAGGGGAAGAGACTCATTGTCAGTCCTCCCCTCCTCAACGTCTTTCCTGTGATCCACTCAGTAGTAGGGGCTCTCAACTCCACCTCCAACGTATGCCAAGCCAGCTAGTCTCTCACCACCTTCTGCCTACTCTCCATTTTCGTTCTTAGCCCCATTCTGCCTTTCCCTTCCCACCAAAATCCCAGTTCGTTCTTTTCACTGCATCCGGAATGCAATGCAAAAATCCTGAGTCTGAGCACTTCATTCCTCTGCTTAAGAGAACCCTCTAATCTCCACTGTACTCAAAATGACACATAGAATCTGTAACATGACCACAAGATGTTGGCAGTCCTGTCTTGTCACCCCTCTAATGCCATCTTTCCTCATTCTCCTTTCATTAGGTGAACGGAACGGTCTGTTCTCCTGGTTGCTCAAATTAGACCTACGTAGTTTCTGCTTAGAATGCATTTTGTGTTCGCTAGGTTCCTTACCAGTACTTGCTATGGGTCCAAGTTTGAAAAAAGGACTTTTCTCCCCAAGAACTTTGTTGGCCAATCCTCTCATCTACACTTTGTCCCCTGTGCCATTCCTTCTCAGAACATTTAGTCTTTTTTTTAACAGCATTTGCCACACGTTGTAATTACACCTGTACCATTTGTAGCTAAGGTTTGAAACATCCTGAATATATGGAGCGTGCATGTTGGATTATCACTGTGTACTTGAACCTAATTGCACCTGACACGTAAGGTGTTCAATATGCCTATCCACGATGCCTGAAATAGGGGATGTTTAACTATCTCCCGGTGTGCCAGACTGCAATATACATTCAAGTCTTCAATAATCTCTACCACCAAATTTTGTCTACATATACAAAAAAGGGAAGGGTCACGTCCTCACGGATAGGAGAAACATTTTGCCTCGTTGATAGCTTCTATGGTGTAGCTTACATTTTGACCTACAAAAGACCCCATCCTGGAGATACAGTTTGTATGGATGCAGTGACAATTATGAGGAAATCAAAACAAAATACAGTGTTTATGGAGTGTAATGTGCCAGGAGTTTTTCCACACGTTTTACAGGCATTACCTGTAATCTCACCACTATACTGAACATAGGCGTTATACTTCCCTTTTACAAATTGGAAAAGCAAACTCGGAGGTATCATTTGCCTACAATCTAAGATCTGGCTGGTAGAAGAAATAGATGGGGTCAGGTAATTTACAAAATCCACATTTTGCCCAAGGTAACCTCTGGGAAATCAGAAAATGAGCGGCTTTCATAAGTGCAGCTGCCTAGAGCTTTTCAGAGGAGCTGTCTGTGTGGCGCCGGGGCTTTGGATCTCACTACCAGGAGTAACCCCCATTGTTGGGAAGGGCAAGAACACCCATCCATGGCAACTTAAGGTGTTTTAACCCCTGTCAAGATAGTGCAAGCCTCCAATTACTACATTTGGTACTTCAAGGAACACATCAAATCACACCTCGTGGGATTTTCAAAAATCACTCTGAGATGAGAAATCAAACAACAAAAGTCATAGCAACACGAAGCAAGTAACACTTTCCAAAACACACCTCCTGAAGGGCCAGGCCATGGAGAGGGTATGAGCCCACTTTAAAGTAGCAGTGCTCTCAGGTGCATAGCACATAAAAGAAAAGAAACAAAAAACAAAACAAAACAAAACAAAACAAAACAAAACAACAACAACAACAACAACAACAACAACAACAACAACAACAACGTTAAAACTCATAAGGGATAGAAAACTATCCAAACTGATGAAACAGAAGAATTCCCCTGAGACGAATTTCCAGGAAGACGTGACTGTTAAAGAATCGATCAAAATAGACAAAAGCAGTATAACAACAAGAATGTAGAATCATAGTCATAAGATTAATCACTGGGCTTCAAAAAAGGCATAGAAGACAACAGAATTTATTATTGCAGTGATAAAAGAACTAAAACATAGCCATGGTTAATTGAAAAGGCAATGACATTGCGATTGATTTTCATCACTGATACAAAAACAGGTAAGCTGGAACCTTGGATGTCCATTACCCAAGTTAGTAGTTATGCGATTGTAGCAAAAGCTAATTCTAAAAAAAAAAAAACGATTAACTAATGAAAAACAGAAAGATAAAATATGTCAAAGTTCAAATACCTAGCATGAGCCGTGCAGCTGAATAGTTGTTTAAAATTCTAGGATATCAAATAATATTATGTGATAACCATTGTAACACGTGCAAAGTTCACCATGTCGATCTTTGCTCTTCTAAATGTGGAGTCATACGGTATTAGACGTTATAGTATGTCTGAAAAATGAATATTAAAAAGTTTTTGAAAGTATATGTTTCTAGTGAGTTTGGTCATGTCAGATAAAGTGTGTCATTTCCAACACCTATTCACGTGCACTCTTAGTATGGCTAGAGTCCATAAAAAGTTAATGCACAATTGCAATAAACATGATTACCAGTGCAATGTATTTTTTTAGTTCCATTTGTTCATTTATTTGTAAGTCAGTATAGAGCATGGAGAATGTACCCTGTAGGTTCGGAATTCTCTCGTTGATTTCAAATGTCTTATTCGGGCTGCTACCAAAAAGACGGTAAAACAATATTATCTGCACCATGAACATGTAAAATTTGACACACCTCACTAGTATTACAATTTTGCTGTTTAGCATATGTGTTTACAAATACACACGTGTGCACTGGGTGAAGTTAGATGTTTCATACTCCTATCCATATCATGAGAGATTCAATATGTTTTAAAGAATTAAATTCCAGTTACCAATTCTAATGTGGGATAACATGCACAGTTTTTTGCTATTTGTCACTTATTGTGCAATTATGAAGTTAACATAGAGCCCAAAGGGTAAATTCTTTTTTAACTACACTTAACTTAACGTATATCATTGAAAGTCAAACTTTGGCCTTTCGAAGATGACATGAGACTGAACGCGGAGAACCCAAAAACTCCATGAAAACGTTGCTAGATCTGATCCATGCATTGACCAAACTCACAGGATACAAAATAGTGTAAAGAAACTGGTTGCCTTTCTATACACCAATAAGGAAGCAACAGAAAGAGAAGTCAAGAAATCAATGCCAGTTACAATTTCACCAAGAACCGTAAAATACCTAGCAAGAAACCTAACCAAAGATGTAAAAGATCTGTACAGTGAAAAGTACAGAAAATATATGAAGTAAAATGATGAAGACACATCAAATACAGAAAAAAAAAAAAACAATCCATGCCAAAGAGTGGAAGAATGAATACTGTTAAAATGTCAATAGTACTGAACGCAATCTACACATTTAATGCAATACCAATCAAAATTGTACCAACATTCTTCTCCAGACTAGAGCAAGCAATCTGAAACTTTGCACGGAACAACCAAAGAACCTGAGTAGACAAAGTTACGTGGAAAAAAGAAACCCAAAGTGGGAGGCAGCTCAGACTTTTGCCTCTCCTACGAAGCTGTAATCATTAAGATAGTATGACATTGGCCCCAAAACAGGCACATGAATCAATGAAACAGCATACAGAACCCAGAAGGGGCCCCACAAATATATGGTGAACTAATCTTTGACAAAACGGGAAAGACAATCCAATGGAGAGAAGACAGCCTCTTTACAAAGGGTGCTGGGAGAACAGAACAGTAACATGATGAAGAATAACCTAGATGACTTTCTTACAATGTGCATAAAAATAAATGCAAAATGGATGAAAGCCTTAAATGTGAGACAGGAAACCATCAAAACACTAGAGGAGAAAAGATGAAAAAAAACCCTTTGACTTCCACTACAGCAATTTCTTCCTTGGCATGTCTCAAAAGACAAGGGAATGAAAAGCAAAACTGAATGATCAGGACCTGGTCAGGATAAAATTCTCCAGCACTGCAAAGGAAACAATCAGCAAAATTAAAAGGCAACCGATGGAAGGAGTGAAGATATTTGCGAATGACATATTGGATAAAGGGTTACTACACAAAATGTATAAAGAACTTACCCAAGTCACACCTGTAAAATGTAATACAGTGAAACAATGGGCAGACGACATGAATAGACACTTTTCCAAAAGAGACATCCAGATGGCCCAAAAACACATGAAAGGATGCTCAACATGAATCATCATCAGGAAAATACACATCAAAGCCACACTGAGATACCACCTCACACTAGTCAGTGTGGCTAAAATGAACAACTTAGGAAACACAGACGCTGGTGAGGATATGGAGAAAGAGGAACCCTCTCTAACTGTTGGTGGGAAAGGAAACTGGTGCATCACTGCAAGCATGAAACCTACAGACATCACAATGACTCTAAACGCATATGTTTCCATAATAACACTGAATTTCAATGGACTAAATGCTCCAACCGAACAACATAGTGTATCAGAATGGAAAGAAAAAACAAAAACAAAAAACAGAACAAGACCCATCTATTTGCTGTCTACAAGAGACTGCTTATAGACATGAGGACACCTTCAGATTGAAAATGAGGGGATGGAGAAGTATCTCTCATGCTACTGGAGGTCAAAAGAAACCTGGAGTAGCCAACTTATATCATACAAAGTAGAGTTTAAATCAAAGGCTGTAACAAAAGATGACGAAGGGCTTTCTATATTAATTCCAGGGTCTTTCCATCAGGAAGAGCTAAAAATTTTAAATGCCTACACACCAAATTCGGAGACACACAAATACATAAACAATTAATTAAAAACATACAGAACCTTGTTGATAAGAATGTGGTAATTGCAGGGGACATTAAATTAAACACAGAAAAAAGATGGAAAATCTCCAAAAGCATGGAGGTTAAAAAACATCCCACTATGGAATAAATGGGTCAACCAGGCAATTTGAGAAGAAATTAAAAGATATAAGGAAACATGGGGCGCCTGGGTGGCGCAGTTGGTTAAGCGTCCGGCTTCAGCCAGGTCACGATCTCGCGGTCCGTGAGTTTGAGCCCCGCGTCAGGCTCTGGGCTGATGGCTCGGAGCCTGGAGCCTGTTTCAGATTCTCTGTCTCCCTCTCTCTCTGCCCCTCCCCCGTTCATGCTCTGTCTCTCTCTGTCCCAAAAATAAATAAAAACGTTCAAAAAAAATTAAAAAAAAAAGATATAAGGAAACGAATAAAAATGAAACACCACAATGCAAACCCTTCGGGATACAGCAAGGGCAGTCCTGACAGGGAACAACAAAAACAAAACAAAACACAACAACAACAACAACAACAACAACAACAACAAACAATGCTATCCAGGCCTATCTCAAGAAACAAGAAAAATTCCCAATACAAAATCCAACAGCACACCTAAAGGAATTAGAAACAGGACAGCAAAGACACCCCAAAGCCAGGAGAGGAAGAAAAATAATAAAGATCAGAGCAGAAATAAACAATATGGAGTCTAAAGGAAAACAGTAGAGCACATCAATGAAACCAAGAGTTGTGTTTTTGAGAAAATACACAAAATTGATAAACTTCTAGCCTGGCTTCTCAAAAAGAAAAGAGAGGGGACCCAAATAGGTCAAATCACGAATGAAAATGGAATTATTACAAAGAATCCCTCAGAAATTCAAGCATTCATCAGGAAACACTATAAAATCTTCTATGCCAACAAACTGGACAACCTGGAAGAAATGGACAAATGCCTCCATCCCCACACACTTCCAAAGCTCAAACGGGAAGAAATAGAAAATGTGAACGGACCCATAACTAGTGAGGAAATTGATTCAGTTATCAAACATCTCCCAATAAATAAGAGTCCTGGTCCAGGTGGCTTCCCTGGCGATTTCTAGCAGACATTTAAAGTAGAGGTAATAGCCATCCTTCCCAAGGTGTTTCAAAATTTGGAAATGAAAGGAAAACTTCCAGACGCATTTTATGAAGCCAGCATTACGGTGATTCAAAACCAGACAGAGACACAGAAAAAAAGGAAAATCACAGGTCAATATCCCTGATGAATAGGGGTGCAGAAATTCTCAACAAGATACTAGCAAATCACATTCAATAGCATATAGAAAATATTATGCAACACGATCAAGTGGGATTCATTCCTGGCCTGCAGGGCTAGTGCCATATTCACAAATCAATCATTGTGCTACATCACATTAAGAAAAGAAAAGATAAGAACCATAGTACACTGTCAATAGATGCAGAAAAAAAGTATTTGAGAAAATACTGGATCCTTACTTATTACAAACCCTCAAGAAAGTTGGGATTGAAGGAAACTACTTTAAACATCATAAAATCCATTAATCAGAAGCCCACAGTAAATATCGTCCTCAATGGGGAAAAACTGAGAGCATTCCCCCTGAGATCAGGAACAAGACAGAGATGTCCACTCTCACCCCGGTTGTTGAACATAGTGTTGGAAGTCTTAGCATCAGTAATCAGACAGTAAATGAAATTAAAGGTATCATCATTTGCAAAGAAGAAGTCAAACTTCCACTTTTTGCCGATGACATGACACTATACATGGAATTTCCGCCAGACTCCATCAAAAGTCCGCTAGCACTGATACATGCATTTGGCAAAGTTGCAGGGTACAAATCAATGTACAGAAATTGATTGCGTTTTATACACCAATAATGAAGCAACAGAAAGAGAAATAAGGAAACGGATACAATATACAATGCACCAAGAGTCATAAAATACCTAGGAATAAACTTAACCAAAGAGGTAAATGATCTGTATGCTGAAAACTATAGAAGGCTTGTGAAGGAAATTGACGAAGATACAGAGAAAGCGAAAAACATTCCATGCTCGTGGATTGGAAGAATAAATATTGGCGAAATGTCAATACGACCCAACGCAGTCCTCACATTATAGGCAGCCCCAATCCCATTGCACCAGCATCCTTCTCCAAGCTGGAACAAGCAATCATAAAATGTGTATGGAAACACAAAAGACCCTGAAAAGCCAAAGTAATACTAAAAAAGAAAACCAAAGTGAGAGCCACCACAATGCCAGACTTTAGCCTCTACCACAAAGCTATAACCATCAAGACAGCATGGTATTGGCACAGAAACAAATACATAGACTTAATGGCATAGTTTAGGGACCCAAGAATTGGACCCACATACGTATGGCCAACTAATCTTTGACAAAGCAGAAAAGAATATCCAATGGAAAAAAAGACAGTCTCTTTAACAAATGGTGCTAAGAGAAGTGGACATCAACATGCAGAAGAATGAAACTAGACCAGTTTCTTACACCACTCACAAAAATAAACTCACAATGGATGAAGGGCCTGAATGTGAGACAGGAAACCATCAAACCCTGGAGGAGAAAGCAGGAAACATCCTCTTTGACCTCCGCGTCAGCAAGTTCTTAGCTGACACATCTCCAAAGGCAAGGGAATTAAAAGCAAAATGAACTATTGGGACATCATCAAAATAAAAATCTTCTCCACAATGAAGGAAACAATCAACAAAACTAAAAGGCAACTGACTGAATGGGAAAAGATGTGTGCAAAAGTCATACTGGATAATTGGCTAGTATCCTAAACCTGTAAAATGAACTCACCAACTCCACACCCGGAAAACAAAAAATCCAGTGAAGAAATGGGCAGAAGACTTGAACAGACACTGTTCTAAAAAAGACATCCAGATTGTCAAGAGACACATGAAAAGATGCTCAACAGCACTCCTCGTCAGGGAAATCCAAAGAAAAACCGCACTGAGATGCCACCTCATGCCAGTCAGAGTGGCTACAATGAGCAAACTGGAAGACTATAGATGCTGGTGAGGATGTGGAGAAACGGGAACCCTCTTGCACTGTTGGTGGGAATGCATCCTGGTGCAGCCGCTCTGGAAAACAGTGTGGAGGTTCCTCAAATCATTAAAAATAGATCTACCCTAAGACCCAGCAATAGCACTGCTAGGAATTTACCCAAGGGGTACGGGAGTGCTGAGACATAGGGGCGCATGTACCCCAATGTTTATAGCACTACTTTCAACAACACCCAAACTATGGAAAGAGCCCAGCTGTCCATCAACTGACAAGTGGATAAAGAAGTTGTGGTTTATGTATACCATGGAATACTACTTGGCAATGAGAAAGAACGAAATCTGGCCATTTGTAGCAACGTGGATGGAACTGGGGGGTATTATGCTATGTGAAATAAGTCAGGTGGAGAAAGACAGATACCATATGTTTTCATCCATGTGTGGATCCTGAGAAACTTAGCAGAAGACCATGGGGGAGGTGATGCGGGGAAAAAGTTATAGAGAGGGAGGGAGGCAAACCATAAGAGACTCTTAAATACTGACAACAGACTGAGGGTTGACGTGGGTTTGGAGAGAGGGGAAAGTGGGTGACGGGCATCGAGGAGGGCACCTGTTGGGATGAACACTGGGTGTTGCGTGGAAACCAATTTGAAAATAAATTACATTTAATGAAAAAGGAAATCCAGGGGTTGCTCTTACTGAATATGAGGATAGCTTTCCATTTTCAGCACTTTCTGAACGTGAGGTAGTACTGGCTTAAGCTGCCTAGATGAAAGTTTGGTTTGTGTGTTTAAGAAAAGGAGTTGAGTAGGCCTCTCACATGTATCACGTTGACCTTGGCAAGTGTCTCTTCTGATTGTTACCATGACTTATCCGTTTTATTCATTCACATAGTTTGGTGTCATCCTTTCCTGAGGAAGTGGATTTCAATTGATCATGGTAGGTGGTCCTTTTTATATTTTGTGAATTATTTGTGTATGTGGTGATGATGGATGGACCATGCTGGTTACTTTCAAAAGCACTTACACGGACGGTGTAACACGTTTTCTACTCTTGGAATCCCAGATGGCTCTTTTACTACCTTGTGTATGACTTACCTGAAATATCATGAATTGGTAGGTACCGAATAGGTTTTAGTGGCACTGAATGCCCTCATGGCCACTCACGCAGAATTCGTTGACGCTTTGCACTTAAGCACACAATGACTCGGTCTTCCCTAAGCTGCGTGAAAGTGAACATGCATCCTAACTAGGCAAACTGTTTGCTGCTGCTGTGAAAAACAGCTTCCTGAAGTGTGAGCTATAGCCACAGACTTATGGACCCCTAAGCAAGGCACAGTATATCTGTATTCTTTGAAAGAGTAGAGTAGTTACTTCAATTTGGCTTTCAGTGCGTTGCATGACAAGGCATTTAATTAGCTAAAACCTCTTACAGTCATGTGTGATTACAAGTTGTGTGTACTCTCCACCGCGAAGTGTCATCCCATGTTGGATGGAATTAATGGAGGCTGAGGCACCTGTGCATTCACGTCGAGAACAACCCTCTTGAACTCATCAAGAACTATGGGCCGTCTCAGGTAAGATTCGTGCAGGTCTTTCTCAAGGGCATAATCTTAAACACATCCCAACCTAAGGCAGCTTTGGGCAGCAGGCAGTGATAGGATAGGCAGACATTGTGACCTCACAAAGCGCCTGGTCTCCTAGCAACAGCGGTGTAACTCTCACAGCATGCCGAGTGATTTGGCTTCCTGGTAGGAAATTCATCAGGGCCTGGCGGTGGCGGCGAGACCTGGCAAGCACGGGCGGCCCCTAACGGCCTCACCTCCTGAGCCTCATGAAGAGGCAGCGGCGCAGGCCCCGGGGAGCCTTGGCCCCGGCCGCCCGGGGAGGTGCCTCTAGCGCTGCAGGAGGGGCCGCGCTGGAGGCGCCTGAGGAGAAGGTGGTGTACACGCTGGGGCACCAGCCCCCCGAGGCCCGCGTCCAGACGCGCCTGCCAGCTGCCAGGAGGAGGCGCCACGGAGCCCGGAAGGTCGCCGCCGGCCAGAGGAAGGTGCCGCCCCCGCCGGCGCCGTCCCTCGAGGACAGCAGCCCCCTGGAGGAGAGTGGGAGGGCGGCCACTCCGACGCTGACCACCTTGCCCACCATCCGCGTAGTCGGCGACGTCTGGGCCGAGAGCAGCGTGGCAGAAGCGCGGCGCCAAGCGTGCCAAGTCCTGGGAGTGAACCTGGCACCCGTGGTGATACTCTGCCGCTTCCCAGTGCCTGGGCGAGAGATGCGGGCCACCACCGCGCGACCTCTCAGCCCCAGGACGGCTTGTGCCTGGAGGGATGAACCAGTGAGAGCCGGGCCCGCGTCCCCTAGTGCACTGTACGGGCGAAGAAGCACCAGAGGATCCCGGCCCGCGCCCCCTGGATGCGGCGCCGCCTTCTGGGACTCCGGGGCAGCTGTGCCCTCTGCTGCTTCCCAGCACCGGGTCTGCGGAGGGAGGAGACCACTGGACCGCAAGGGAGGGCCCCTTTCTTCCTAACCCCACATTGAGAGGTCTCCAGGACTGTAGGGGCAGATCCATGATCTCTCTTGTTCCTTCATTGCTCTGAAGTCTTCCGAAGAAGCCATTCCACCCCCACCCTCTCCAAAGGAATTTGTTTCCATGCTTGTGTAATAAAGCTAGAGTTTCTTTGCCATTCACCCACCTCCCGGCTCCTCCCGCCAATTTCTTTCTTTCTTTGTGTGTATGTGTATGTATATATATCTTCTAGGATGATTTAAAGTACATATTCTTTAACTGTTTAGAAGAGGCAGTAGAGAAAAAAGAGTGTGACTTAGGGGTCTGCACTCAGATTAAAATAAGATTACTGAAGTATAGAGTATATTCAAAAGGACATATACTATTTTTGTCATGTTTGTTTATTTTTGAGAGAGAGATACCTTGTGAGCAGGTGAGGGCCAGATAGGGAGCCAAGGGTCCAAGCAGGCTCCAGGCTCGGAGCTGTCAGCACAGAACCTGATGCGGGGCTCGACCTCACAAACCATGAGATCATGACCTGAGCCAAAGTTGGACACTTAAGTGACTAGCCACCCAGGCACGCAAAAAAGAACATATATTATTAAAAGCATTCTGAGCACAGATTGAGGCAATTAAGTTCAATATACTTGTGGAATCAGCACTCAATAAAAAAGATACCAGGACCCCAAGGGACCACCTGTGCTTCTTTCAGTCACGGTCTATCTCTCTTTGGGACGGCAATTATTCTGACTTCTTACAGAATATACAACTTTTGCTTCTTTTTGGACTATATAGAAATGGAATTATGTGTCCTACACCTAGCTTCTTTCACTCAAACTTATGTTAGTGATATTCATGTTATTGTATGTATAGATCCTTTCTGCTCATTGGTGTATAGAATTTCATTATTTGAATAGTTTACAATATTTCTGCAACTCTTGGTGGACATTTAGGTAGGTTCTGGCTTAGGGTAATTATGAATAAAGCTTCAGTGAACATTATAGGACACGTCCTTTGGTGAACATTTTTTACAATAGTATTTATTTATCTAGGAGAGAATTTGCTGGGTCACATGTCATCCAACTTATCAGCTTTGGTAAGATTCCTCCAAACTGTTTCCAAAATGATTATACCAATTTACACACACTTCTTTCTATAGTAGTGCCTGCGTAGTGCCTGTGAGCTCTGAATACTTGATAGCCTTGCCAACACTTGCTAATATGGTCTTTTTCATGTTATCTATTCTGGCAGGTGTACAGATTTTTTTTTGAGAAATATCAATCCAAGTATTGTATACAAATAGTTAAAAATAAAGCCCACAACATCCAAATTGCAGATCAGGACTTGCAATAAAAAATCAAAAGCTTTGTTTCCCCCATGAACACCTCTTCCCCAGAGGCAACACTTTCTTTTGTTTTGTTTTTTCTTTTTTTTAAAATCAGGTTTTTTTCAAAAGACCATTTTTTAAGGACAAATTTAGATTTAGAGACAAATTGCACAAAAAATACAGGTTCCTCACCCCCAGTAGTTTCTATAGTACCTTGCACCAATGTGGATACATTAATTATAAGTGGTGGATGAGCCATTCTTGTTGACACATTACCATTAGACACATTATCATTAACTAACAGTTAGGGTTTATTTTGTGTTATATAGATTCATAAGTTTTGAGAAATGTATAATGGTATGTATCTACTATTGCCGTATCATACAGAATAGTTACACCACCCTAAAGTGCCCTGTGCTCCGCCTATTACCACTTCCTCTCTCCCCCTAAACCCTAATAGCCACTGGTCTTTTTACTGTCTCCGAAGGTGTTTTGTTGTTGTTGTTGTTGTTGTTGTTGTTGTTGTTGTTGTCGTCCTTGTCGTTGTTTTGTTTTCTTTTGTTTTGTTTTTCCAGAACGTTATCATAGTTGGAAACGTAAAGCAAATGGCTTTTTCGTATTGGATCCCTTCACTTAGTAATCCACACTTAAGTTTCCTCCATGACTTTTAAGTAGCTCCCTTTCTCCCTCTTTCCTTCCCTCCTCTTCTGTCTCTCTGCCTCCCTTTCATTGAGGGAGTTTATTTTCTAAAACAGCTTTTAAAAAGCTGGTTTACGGAAAAAGACTGGAAAGTGCAGAGTTCCCCTGTTCTCCCTCCTACCCCCCAAAACATAGTTTTCCCTATTGTAAACTTCTTGTGTCAGTGTAGTGCATTTGTTACAACGGATGAGCCCATATGAAAACTATTATTAACTAAAGACCGAAGTGTACCTTAGCATTCACTGTGGTGTGCAGTTCGGTGAGTTTTGACAAACGCACAATGCCATGATCCAAAGCATTTCACTGTCTTACAAGATGTTTCACTGCCGTAAATATTCCCTGTGCTTCATCGATTATTCATCTCTCCCTTCCCCCCTGAGTCCCTGGCAACCACAGGTCTCTTTACTGTCTCCATGATTTGAGGCAACACTTTTAACTGTTCCAGGTTTATATTCTTTTGTTAGGAATCTTCATGAAGATAAGTAGTATACTATACTGCTGCTTATTGATTTGTCAGTTTTAAGCACCGTCTACTGACTTCCTATGTGACGTTGACATATAGGTCGCTTAAGCCACCTGTCTTCTCTCTCCTCACTTTCCGATATAGTCCCGAACTTCTATCTGTATACTGTTTCAGTCAGGTCCAGCCAGCCGGTGAGTCACTATAGGTATTTTAAATAGTTACACACGTGATGGGAAATCCCAGAAGCCAAACAAAGGATGGCGAAGCAATCAGGAATTAGTATCATCAGAAAGCTGTTTCCACCTGCAGAGCTAGAGAAATTCAGAACCATACCTAGCAGGAACTGAGAACATGGGAGAAGAGGCTCTTGGAAAGAAGCTAGAATTTGGAGGAGATAAAATCACTGGTAGGAAGTGGAGCCGGAGAGAGAAAAACCTCTGGGCTTATACCTTCCTCCCTTTCTCCCATCAAACACCCATTGGTCAAACCCCTCTGGAAGCCAGTTGGCAAGGAACCAGGAAACACAGTCTGTAGGAGAAGTGCAGGAACTGGATCTGAGGGCAAAAATACATAACGGATGAAGTTACATATAGGTACTAATTAGGGTTCTCCAGAGACTCAGTATCAATAGGAATTGGTTCACAGGATTACGGAGGCTGAGAAGAGCAGACCTAGGAGATCGAGTAGTTCAGTTCCAGGCAGACTCCAAAAGCCTAAGAATCAGGAGAGCTGATGATGTATGTTCCATTCCAAGTCTGAGCCTGAAGTCAGGAGACCAATATCGCAGCTTGAAGACAGTCAGATAGACACAGTGGATTCTCTCTTACTCCACCTTTTGTTCTATTCAGGTCTTCAATCGATTAGTTGAGGCCACCCAGTGTTTGGCAAGGCAATGTGTCTTGCTTACTCTCCGGATATACAGATGTTAATTGTACTAAGAAATGTCCTCACAGACTCACTAGAAATACTGTTTAGCCATATATCTGGGTACCCTGTGGCTTAGCCCAGTTAAAACATGAAATTAACCATCACACAATATAATTTTATGTTTGTATGTATATATGTATGTATGTATGAATGTATGTTATTTGAGAGAGAGAGAGAGAGAGAGAGAGAGAGAGAGAGAGAGAGAGAGAGAGAGAGAGAGAGAGAGTATGCTCAAGCAGGATAGGGGCAGAGAGAGAATTCTGAGCTGTCAGTGCAGAACCTAATGCTCATCTTAGTCTTATGAACTGTCTGATCATCATCTGAGCCAAAATCAAGAGTGGATTGTGAACTCACCGAGCCACTCAGGTACCCCATGAGATGTAATTTTAAAATAGAGACCTAGTTCCCTTACCTGTACTATCATTTTTCATTCCTTACATTGTACGATAAAGGTCTTCCTTAAACTTGCTGCACTTTTTCTCCGTCTCCCATCAGCTTTGGGCTTCTGTTTGTCATTGTTGTTAACACTGCTGTTATGCTCTGCAATCAAGTCTCTTTAGAGAGTTCAAGGTTGATTCTAAAACTTGAAAACTAATAAATGGTTTAAATTATTGTGATTATTAAATAATATGCAAACATTAGAATTACTACTCTTTTGCTGGAGTCTTTGCACCTCCTGAATGAGGACATCTCTAGCATCAAGGTGAAATGGATCCTTTCTCTTTGTATTCCATCAGTGCTTTAAACCATGCCATGTTTCACTTGGCTCATTCAGAGTAAGGCCGTCTTATGGATATTATCTGGTTCTCCTTAATTTTCTAATGCACTTCTTTGTTTTATTGCACTCTTTCAGTGTTCTCAAATCATGCCACTTTATGACATCTTCCTGCTAACCTCTTAGCGGTCTCTCACTGGACCCTTCTCTTTTCCTGCCTCATTTAGGTGGTGACTCAGTAGGTCTGCTTCATAGCTTCCTTCCTGTGATTTTCCTCTGCTACGCTCCCAGTTTGTTTCCATGGTTTCATGGTAATATGGCTATCTGGGAAGTTAGGGAACATTTAAAAGCCTGGACTCTTGAGCCAGAAGGCCTGGGGTTAGACTTTACTTGTTCCACTTACCAGCTGTGTAAGTTGGATGTTGGATGAGTTATTTGGCTTCTTTATAACCCTCTTTTCTCCTCTCGAAGATAAGAACGGTAATTGTATATACTTTATAAGTTTGTTGTGTGGTTCATATGAAATAATATATGAAAATAACCCATAACAGAGTCTGGCACAAAAATAAACACTCTATTAGTGTTGCCTGTTATTAAGAATAATTTGTCTTTATTTTTTCTCTCTTTGTTTTGCTGGAGTACACCTTCATATAACTTCCTAATGAAGAATGAGTAGAATCAAATATCTGAGTCTTTGCACGTCTGAAGATATCTTGAGTCCACTCTCAAATTTAATTGATAATTTTGAAAGGTGTAGAATTGTAGCTTCTTTTTTTTATTTGATTTATTTTTATTTTTTAAAGTTTACCTCCTAATTAGTTAGCATGTAGTGCAACAATGATTTCAGGAATAGATTTCTCAGTGCCCCTTACCCATTTAGCCCATTGCCCCTCCCACAACCCCTCCAGTGACCCTCAGTTTGTTCTCCATACGTATGAGTCTCTTCTGTTTTGTCCCCTCCCTGATTTTATATAATTTTTGTTTCTCTTCGCTTATATTCATCTCTTCCACTCAGAATTCTTGCGTCTAATGGCCGGTTGCCCCTTCCATCGATTTTCCCCTAATCACAACGCCATTGGACTACAATATCTGCTCTTTGGAGTTTTTTAACTCACTATCACTTCCACCTTCTTCTGGTTTTCAAAATCATTCAGTACATCTGGCCTATGCTTACGGAAAAGGGAATGAAGGTCCCCCTTTTGAAGGGCTTAAAAGAGAATTTATGAACATATTTTAGACTGCCACAGCCTGTCTGCTGGCCTCCTATTATTCACTCTCATCCTGCCTGAAAAATATCCTCACCTTTCCCCAAGAATCCTCCCTCTTAAAGACACAACCCTTGTAACATCAGCTCAAAGTCCAGGATATTTTTATCTAAATTAGGTCCAGGTGTGAATGAGTCTCCATGGGCGCACTAGTCCTCGAGTACATTTTCAATCTGAAGACCTATGAATGAAGACCTATGAATTCAGCATACAAACAACACGGGCATGGTTATAACCAGAACACACACACACAACACACACACACACACACAAACACACACACACACACACACACACACACACACACACACACACACACAGAAAAATCAAACAAACAAACAAACAAACAAACAAACAAAATACAAACATTGCTGTTTCAAAAGAAAGGAAGGAGGTAATCATGAATGAGTCACTGGTCCATAGCAATTCTGAAGTTCAGCTGGCACAGGTAGGCAGTTGTTTCATTGGGTCCTAAGGCCTGGGAATGATTTTCCATGGTCCTAGCTCCTCCGGGGTTCTGGCTTTCAACCTCCAAGTCATTCTTCCCTTCTCATGAAAAGTAGCCTGTGTCTACAGCCTTATGGTTGTCTCGGCCTACTTACTGATTGGAGGAGGTTGTGGGTCCAAAGCCTTCTTTCATTTTACTCTCTGGGATTAAGTAAATCCTTCTCTACCATGGACTTTTTCAAACATTTATATGGAAAAACACTCCTAAACTTCAAGTGATATTGTAACAGAGAGATCCCTGTGCCCTACAGTTTACTCTGCGAGGGTATGCTTAGGAGATAGAACGCTGGTATTCTCCAAACCCTTCTTCCTTTAGGAAACTTCTCTAGCATCTTTTCCCCAACCTCATCTGCTGAGTGATGTTGGTAATAATTTCACCTTCAATAAGAGTGACATTATTGATGTTATCTGTGCTAACAAAACATGAAATTGTATTTGAATGGCATTGAGTAAGTGCAAGTAGTATCGGTTAGGGACGTGTTCAGCTGTCACAGAAAGGCTGCCACCAGTGGCATAATCAAAGAGCGTTTTACTCACAAAGAGGCTGTAGGCTGTGCTCCATTAAGGCAACAATGTCATTGGCAGCAGACTGCATGGAATGGCAGAGCTGCCAATTTCTTTATGACCTCCTACAAAATTTTGGAAAAAAGGGTAGCCGCCATTAATATAATACTACCAATATCTTTACCACTTACCGTCTTCAAGATGCAGCACATGTGTGAGCATTTCAAGCTCACAGCACATCTGTGAGGTACAATTGTTGATGTCTTTTGGAGGTCATTCGGTTTCTTCTTAAGTCAAAAATTAGCTGTCATATTTCTAGGGCATGTGGCTTCACCAAATCCCCTCCTAGGTTTCCTTGGCTTATCAATGCATCAAGCAAACTCTATGGAATTCTAGAATTTAATCCTTGTGGGCCATGGAGAAACCAGTTCTGCCTTATCAAATCACATTACATACTCAGGCCATTCAGTATACTCTCAGATGAACCCTTGGAAGGTGCTCCTGTATTAGTGTTGTATTTCTGTTGGCAAGAACCTTGCCTCCTAGAGGGACGGTAACTTTCATATCTATTAGTAATTGCCAACGAAGTACAAACCAAGATTTTTCTTTGCCTTCTTGTTGACACGTTATAATATATACTAAGTTACCACGTTTCCTTGTTTTAATCTTAGCATCATATACCAACTGCAATATCATCACGGAACAATGGTGGCCCCGCATGTAGCATCATCACCTCTGGAAACTTCAGATATGGCCACGGTAACACATAGGGTGGACTCCATCTAGATCTTGGCCACTTGGGCTAGTCTGATTCTCTCCGTTTATCTACCTCCCACCCCACACCCCCAGCCCCAGCAGCAGTGAGAATCTGGTCAGTCAGGGAATCTCCAGCAGATACAGATGCAGATGCAGATCATTTCTCTGGATAATATTTATGGTTGACTGTGGCCTGGGTAGCAGGACTGGTTCAGACAGAAACACTGATTTGGGTGCCATCAAGCCGTATCTGTGCCCTCCCTGAGAAATGGGACAGTATGCATTTCAAACACTTCAAGTCTCCACTTCTCCCTGCACACTTCTGTGTTTTGTTGCTTTCATCCACCTACCAAAGCAACCCAAACTTTATGCTACAGAGAGTGGGGCTCGTGTGTCCTTTGCAGATTGGAATGCTGTTACTAGTTTGGGTTATCTTAACAAAAACTGGCACATTACCTAAAAATGTAGAATTCGGTGTGAATTCGGAATCCGCACCTGTAGTAAGCCCTCCATGATTCCATTGATTAGGGAGAGGTATCAGACCATACTGTAAGAAACCCTGCCTTCGAATGCTACAGCTCTATGGACTTTCAAAGCACTAGTTTTAACCTGCTTATCCAAAGTCGGTAAGTCTTTGTGAGTATACATTCAGAGCTTTTTTAAGATCTGGATCGTAGTCTCCAATTTTTTCATGACCTTCCTAACCCATTGATTCCCAGAGTTCTCTTTATTTTTGAATCGTTCTCTTGGGCATTTGACCATACCTGTCAAATAAAAAATGTCCTCAATTTGAATATATTAACATTTAAGGGCAGTCACGTGTTCAGGGCCCAAATATTTTATTATTTCCGTTAGGAATTTATTCTGTCTCTGGACGGTGAAAAAACAAATGCCTTTTGTTTTGTTTTGTTTTGTTTTGTTTTGTTTCATTTTCCCCACATAAGTAAGTAGATGTGCAAGGCAGAATGCTAGGTACCTGTCATGGGTAATAGGACATTCAGGAGTGTAAATGAGATTTCTGTCATCAAAAAAATAAAAGAAAATTATTTGACGAACTAAGATAAGCTAAGCTTTATTTTTTTTTAATATATGAAGTTTATTGTCAAATTGGTTTCCATACAACACCCAGTGCTCAGCCCAAAAGGTGCCCTCCTCAATACCCATCACCAACCCTCTCCTCCCTCCCACCCCCCATCAACCCTCAGTTTGTTCTCAGTTTTTAACAGTCTCTTATGCTTTGGCTCTCTCTCCCACTCTAACCTCTTTTTTTTTTCCTTCCCCTCCCCCATGGGTCCTGCTAAGCCTCTCAGGATCCACATAAGAGTGAAACCATATGGTATCTGTCTTTCTCTGTATGGCTTATTTCACTTAGCATCACACTCTTCAGTTCCATCCACGTTGCTACAAAAGGCCATATTTCATTTTTTCTCATTGCCACGTAGTATTCCATTGTGTATATAAACTACAATTTCTTTATCCATTCATCAGTTGATGGACATTTAGGCTCTTTCCATAATTTGACTATTGTTGACAGTGCTGCTATGAACATTGGGGTACAAGTGCCCCTATGCATCAGTACTCCTGTATCTCTTGGGTAAATTCCTAGCAGTGCTATTGCTGGGTCATAGGGTAGGTCTATTGTTTATTTTTCTGAGGACCCTCCACACTGCTTTCCAGAGCGGCTGCACCAATTTGCATTCCCACCAACAGTCCAAGAGGGTTCCCGTTTCTCCACATCCTCTCCAGCATCTATAGTCTCCTGATTTGTTCATTTTGGCCACTCTGACTGGCGTGAGGAGATACCTGAGGGTGGTTTTGATTTGTATTTCCCTGATAAGGAGCGACGCTGAACATCTTTTCATGTGCCTGTTGGCCATCCGGATGTCTTCTTTAGAGAAGTGTCTATTCATGTTTTCTGCCCATTTCTTCACTGGCTTATTTGTTTTTCGGGTGTGGAGTTTGGTGAGCTCTATAGATTTTGTATACTAGCCCTTTGTCCGATATGTGATTTGCAAATATCTTTTCCCATTCCGTTGGTTGCCTTTTAGTTTTGTTGGTTGTTTCCTTTGCTGTGCAGAAGCTTTTTATCTTCCTAAGGTCCCAGTAATTCACTTTTGCTTTTAATTCCCTTGCCTTTGAGAATGTGTCGAGTAAGAGATTGTTACGGTTGAGGTAAGAGAGGTCTTTTCCTGCTTTCTCCTCTAAGGTTTTGATGGTTTCCTGTCTCACATTCAGGTCCTTTATCCAGTTTGAGTTTATTTTTGTGAATGGTGTGAGAAAGTGGTCTAGTTTCAACCTTCTGCATGTTGCTGTGCAGTTCTCCCAGCACCATTTGTTAAAGAGACTGTCTTTTTTCCATTGGATGTTCTTTCCTGCTTTGTCAAAGATGAGTTGGCCATACATTTGTGGGTCTAGTTCTGGGGTTTCTATTCTATTCCATTGGTCTATGTGTCTGTTTTTGTGCCAATACCATGCTGTCTTGTTGATTACAGCTTTGTAGTAGAGGCTAAAATCTGGGATTGTGATGCCTCCTGCTTTGGTCTTCTTCTTCAAAATTCCTTTGGCTATTCGAGGCCTTTTGTGGTTCCATATGAATTTTAGGATTGCTTGTTCTAGTTTCGAGAAGAATGCTGGTGCAATTTTGATTGGGATTGCATTGAATGTGTAGATAGCTTTGGGTAGTATTGACATTTTGACAATATTTATTTTTCCAATCCATGAGCAGGGATTGTCTTTCCATTTCTTTAAATCTTCTTCAATTACCTTCATAAGCTTTCTATAGTTTTCAGCATACAGATCCTTTACATCTTTGGTTAGATTTATTCCTAGGTATTTTATGCTTCTTGGTGCAATTGTGAACGGGATCAGTTTATTTGTCTTTCTGTTGCTTCATTGTTAGTGTATAAGAATTCAACTGATTTCTGGACATTGATTTTGTATCCTGCAACTTTGCTGAATTCATGTATCAGTTCTAGCAGACTTTTGGTGGAGTCTATCGGATTTTCCATGTATTATATCATGTCATCTGCAAAAAGCGAAAGCTTGACTTCATCTTTGCCGATTTTGATGCTTTGATTTCCTTTTGTTGTCTGATTGCTGATGCTAGAACTTCCAGCACTATGTTAAACAACAGCGGTGAGAGTGGGCATCTCTGTCGTGTTCCTGATCTCAGGGAAAAAAGCTCTCAGTTTTCCCCCGTTGAGGATGATGTTAGCTGTGGGCTTTTCATATGGCTTGCATGATCTTTAAGTATGTTCCTTCTATCCCGACTTTCTCAAGGGTTTTTCTTAAGAAAGTGTGCTGGATTTTGTCAAAGGCCTTTTGTGCATCGATTGACAGGATCGTATGGTCCTTCTCTTTTTTTTTTTTTTTTTTTTGTTAATGTGATGTATCACGTTGATTGATTTGCGAATGTTGAACCAGCCCTGCAATCCAGGAATGAATCCCACTTGATCATGGTGAATAATTCTTTTTATATGCCATTGAATTCGATTTGCTAGTATCTTATTGAGAATTTTGGCATCCATATTCATCAGGGATATTGGCCTGTGGTTCTCTTTTTTTTACTGTGTCTCTGTCTGGTTAAGGAATCAAAGTAATACTGGCTTCATAGAATGAGTCTGGAAATTTTTCCTCCTTCTCTATTTCTGGAATAGCTTGAGAATGATAGGTATTATCTCTGCTTTAAACGTCTGGTAGAACTCCCCTGGGAAGCCATCTGGTCCTGGACTCTTATTTGTTGGGAGATTTTTGATGACCGATTCAATTTCTTCACTGGTAAGGGTCTGTTCAAGCTTTCTATTTCCTCCTGATTGAGTTTGGAAGAGTGTGGGTGTTCAGGAATTTGTCCATTTCTTCCAGGTTGTCCAGTATTTTGGCGTATAATTTTTCATAGTATTCCCTGATCATTGTTTGTATCTCTGAGGGATTGGTTGTAATAATTCCATTTTCATTCATGATTTTATCTATTTGGGTCATCTCCCTTTTCTTTTTGAGAAGCCTGGCTAGAGGTTTGTCAATTTTGTTTGTTTTTTCAAAAAAAACAACTCTTGGTTTCATTGATCTGCTCTACAGTTTTTTTAGATTCTATATTGTTCATTTCTGCTCTGATCTTTATTATTTCTCTTCTTCTGCTGGGTTTAGGCTGCCTTTGCTGTTCTGCTTCTATTTCCTTTAGGTGCGCTGTTAGATTTTGTATTTGGGATTTTTCTTGTTTCTTGAGACAGGCCTGGATTGCAATGTATTTTCCTCTCAGGACTGCCTTTTCTGCATCCCAAAGCGTTTGGATTGTCGTATTTTCATTTTCGTTTGTTTCCATATATTTTTTAATTTCTCCTCTAATTGCCTGGTTGACCCACTCATTCGTTAGTAGGGTGTTCTTTAACCTCCATGGTTTTGGAGGTTTTCCAGACTTTTTTCTGTGGTTGATTTCAAGCTTCATAGCATTGTGGTCTGAAAGTATGCATGGTATAATTTCAATTCTTGTAAACTTATGAAGGGCTGTTTTGTGACCCAGTATGTGATGTATCTTGGAGAATGTTCCATGTGCACTCGAGAAGAAAGTATAGTCCGTTGCTTTGGGATGCAGAGTTCTAAATAAATCTGTCAAGTCCATCTGATCCAATGTCTCATTCAAGGCCCTTGTTTCTTTATTGACCGTGTGTCTAGATGATCTATCCATTTCTGTAAGTGGGGTGTTAAAGTCCCCTGCAATTACCACATTCTTATCAATAAGGTTCTTATGTTTATTAGTAATTGCTTTATATATTTGGGGGCTCCGGTATTCGGCACATAGACATTGATAATTGTTAGCTCTTCCTGATGGATAGACCCTGTACTATTATATAATGTCCTTCTTCATCTCTTGTTACAGCCTTTAAGTGAAAGTCTAGTTTGTCTGATATAAGTATGGCTACTCCAGCTTTCTTTTGGCTTCCAGTAGCATGATAAATAGTTCTCCATCCCCTCACTCTCAATCTAAAGGTGTCCTCAGGTCTAAAATGAGTCTCTTGTAGACAGCTAATAGATGGATCTTGTTTTTTTATCCATTCTGATACCTATGTCTTTTGATTGGCGCATTTAATCCATTTACATTCAGTGTTATTATAGAAAGATACGGGTTTAGAGTCATTGTGATGTCTGTATGTTTTATGCTTGTAGTAATGTGTCTCCTACTTTGTCTCACAGGGTCCCCCTTAGGATCTCTTGTAGGGCTGGTTTAGTGGTGAGAAATTCCTTCAGTTTTTGTTTGTTTGGGAAGACCTTTATCTCTCCTTCTATTCTAAATGACAGACTTGCAGGAGAAAGGATTCTCGGCTGCATATTTTTTCGGTCTAGCACACTGAAATTCTCGTGCCAATTCTTTCTGGCCTGCCAAGTTTCAAAAGAGAGATCAGTCACGAGTCTTATAGGTCTCCCTTTATATGTGAGGGCACGTTTACCCCTTGCTGCTTTCAGAATTTTCTCTTTATCCTTGTATTTTGCCAGTTTCACTACGATATGTCGTGCAGAAGATCGATTCAAGTTACGTCTGAAGGGAGTTCTCTGTGCCTCTTGGATTTCAGTGCCTTTTTTCTTCCCCAGTTCAGGGAAGTTCTCAGCTATTATTTCTTCAAGTACCCCTTCAGCACCTTTCCCTCTCTCTTCCTCCTCTGGGATACCAATTATGCGTAGATTATTTCTTTTTAGTGTATCACTTAGTTCTCTAATTTTCCCCTCATACTCCTGGATTTTTTTATCTCTCTTTTTCTCAGCTTCCTCTTTTTCCATAACTTTATCTTCTAGTTCACTTATTCTCCTCTCTGCCTCTTCAATCCGAGCCGTGGATTTTCCATTTTGTTATGCATTTCGTTTAAAGCGTTTTTCAGCTCCTCGTGACTGTTCCTTAGTCCCTTGATCTCTGTAGCAAGAGATTCTCTGCTGTCCTCTATACTGTTTTCAAGCCCAGCGATTCATTTTATGACTATTATTCCAAATTCACTTTCTG